>NC_063346.1:270847-303330 GCF_021869965.1 Rhincodon typus
GGATACGGAGAGAACGCGGGTAAGTGGATCTGAGTCCACGAAAAGATGAGCCATGATCTTATTGAATGGCGGAGCAGGCTCGAAGGGCCAGATGGCCTACTCCTGCTCCTAGCTCTTATGTTCTTATGTGTCAAGATAATATTGACCCTCAGTGAACGCCACACATTTTCAGAAACTGCCCAGAACGGCATACAACTTGGCAAATTTCACTGCAGGTTTGTGGAGGCAATTGCTCCTCCAAGCCTGGTAGGCCACATCATGCCCTCACTGACTTTTCACTAAAGTTTCCATCTTTAGAACATGGGCATCACTGGCTTGGCCAGCATTACTTGCCCACCCCTCGTTAATCTTGAGAACATAGTGGTGAGCTACCTTTTTGAACCGTTGCAGTCTATTTGTATAGGGATACCCACAATGCTGTTAGGAAAAATTTCCAGCTCTTGATCCTGAAGGAACAGCAATATATTTCCAAATCAGGATGGTGTGCAGCTTGGAGAGAACCTTGTAGACACGGTATGCCCCATCTGTCTGCCTTCTTGTCCTTCGAGATGGTCATGATTGCAGGTTTGAGTGGTGTTGAGAAGCCTTGGTGAACTTCTGCAGTACATCTTGTAGTGTGTGGGCAAACACACGGCAGATGTAGCACAACGTGATTAAATGTATACACTCTGACGGGAATAACAGAAAGGCAGATTATTTAATTGGTGATGTACTGGGAAGTGTAAATGTATCAATGGATCCGGATGCCCTTGGACACCAGTCAATGAAAGTGGTCAGGTGCAGCAAGTAATCAGGAAGGCAAATGGTACACTGATTTTCATTGCAGAGGATGAGAGCTCAAAAGTAGGGATGTCTTCCTGCAATTATACAGCACCTTGGCAAGATCACACCTGGAGCAGTATGTGTAGTTTTGGAGTCTCTACCTCAGAAAGGATATACTTGCCGTGGAGGGGATGCAGTTGAGGCTGACACTGTAGATGTCAGACTGTCCCACGAGGAGAGACAGGGCCTGTATTAGAGTTTAGAAAGATGAGAGGGGATCGAATTGAAACAAAATTCTAACAAGGCTGGACAGACTAGATGCAAGGAGGAAGTTTTCTCTGGTTGGGGAGTCCATAACCAGGGATCACAGTCTCAGGACACACAGAGCATTTAGGACTGAGATGACGAAAAGTTTCATCACTCAAAAGGATGGTCAATGTGTGGAATTCTCTACCATGGAAGGCTATGGAGGCCAGGTTACCAAGTATATTCAAAAAGAGATTGACACACTTTTAGATTTTAAAGATGACAAGGGGTGCAGATGAATGCAAGGATATAGCATTGACAGAAAGGATCAGCTATGATCATATTGAATGGCCAACAGCTGCTCCTAGTTTCTATGCTTTAGAGGGGACACTACTGCTACTGCCTGTCATTGGTGGAGGGAGCAAATGTTTGTAGCCGCAATACCAATCAAGTAGGTTGCTTTGTCCTGGAAGGTGTCAAACTTGAGAATGCTGTTGGAGCAGCATTCATTCAGGAAAGTGGGAAATATTCCATCACCCTCCTGACTGGTGTCTCATGGTCAGTGGAAAGGTGTGGGAGCCTGGAGGGGAGTTCCTCACTGCCAGCTTCCAGGCATCTGACCTGCTCTTGTATCCATTGCATGTATACAGCCAGTCCTGTTTCTGGTCAATGGTAACTCATAATAATACTTGGGGGATTCAGTGTTGGGAAAGCCCTTGTCTCTTATTGAAGATGGTCATTGCCTTGCAGCTGTGGCATGAAATGTTACTTGCTACTTGTAAGCCCAAACCTGGATATTGTCCAATTCTTGCTGTATTTGGACATTAACTGCTTCAGTATGAGGAATCACAAATGGTGAACATTGTGCAATCATCAGTCAACATCTCCACTTCTGACTTTATGATAGAGGGAAAATCATTGATGAAGCAGCTGAAGATGGTTGGGCCTAGGACGCTACCCTGAGGAACTCCCGCAGAGATGTTTGGATTTGAGATGAATAGTTTAGGGTGGCACAGCGGCTGAGTGGTTAGCACTGCTGCCTCACAGCGCCAGGGACCTGGGTTTGATTCCATCCTTGGGCGACCGTCTGTGGAGTTTGCACATGTCTGCGTGGGTTCCCTCCCACAGTCCAAAGACATGCAGGTTAGGTGGATTAGCCATGCTAAATTGCCCCTATGCTCAGGGATGTGTAGATTAGGGGGATGGGTCTGGGTGGGATGCTCCAAGAGTCGGTGTGGACTTGTTGGGTCAAAGGGCCTGTTTCCACACTGTAGGGATTCTATGATCTATGACCTCCTTTTGTCCACATTTGAATCAAGGCTGTAAGAGCTGAATGGCCCTGGTAGAAACCAAACTGAGTCTCAATAGTTAAGTCGCTTCTAGGCTTGATAGCTTGACCCTGTTTCAATACTTGACTGGATTATCAAGAGTAGACTGATAGGGCAGTAATTGTTTGGTTTGGATTTGCCCTGCCTTTGGCATACAGGACATACCTGGGCAATTTTCCACAATGTTGGGTAGATGCCAGGATTGTACCTGTACAGGATCGGCTTTGCCATGAGTATTTCAAATTTTGCAGCACAAATCTGCTGTATTATTGCCATAAAGCTGAATGGCTACATGTGGCTGCTTGAAGAATCTGCACACAATAGGCATCAGATCCTGCTGATTTGATGGATTTTGGTCAAAGTTTTGCCATAAATGACTTTTTTTTTGGAAAAAATTCATCCATGGGATATGGCCCATGCTGGGTAGGCCAGCAGTTATTTCTCTTCCTTGAATGCTGTTAGGAAAATGCTGATGAGCTGCCTACTTATGGGGAACGGATGGCCTAGTCGTATTATCGCTGGACTGTTAGTACAGAGACTCAGATAATGTTGTGGGGACCCGAGTTCAAATGCCGCCACGGCAGATGGTGGAATTTGAATTCAATAAATATCTGGAACTAAGAGTCTAATGATGACCATGAATTCATTGTTGATTATTAGAAAAACCCATCTGGTTCACTAATGTCCTTTAGGGAAGGAAACTGCAATCCTTACCTGGTCTGGCCTACATGTGACTTCAGACCCACAGCAATGTAGCTGACTTGTAACCGCCCTCTGGGCAATTAGAGATGGGCAATAAATGCTGCCTAGCCAGCGACACCCTCATTCAGTGAATGAATAAAGGAAAAGTACTTGAACCACTGCTATGCTTGAGGTGCAGGCACACCCACAATGCCAAGATTGTGACCCAGTGACAGTGAAGGAACAGCAATAGATTTCCAAGTCAAGATGGTGAGTGGCTTGGAGGGGAACTTGCAGGTGGTGGTATCCTCATGTGTCTGCTTCCCCTGTCCTTCTAGATGATAGTGGTCATGCGTTTGGATGGCGCTGTCAAACAGCCTTGATAGGTTGCTGCAGTGCATCTTGTGGATGGCGTACACTGCTGCAACTAAGGTGTCTGTGCTAGAAAGAGTGACTGTAGGTGGTGTTGGAATGGGATGCCAAACAAACAGGTTATTTTGTCCTGGACGGCATTGAGCTCCTTGGCCTTATATAAATGGATGACAGGCATTGGAGACACACAAAATGAGTTACTCGCCACAGAATTCCCAGTTTCTGCCCGGCTCTTCTAGTGACAGTATTTACAGGGCTGGTCTAGTTCAGTTTCTGGTCAGTGGCAAAGCACGTTAATAGGCGTATTCAATGAGGGAAATGCCATTGACGGGAGAAGGTGACAGTCTCTTGATGAGACTGTCATTACCTGGCACTTTCCGGAGTCTTTTTTAGACCCAAGATTAACTTGTGTGTAAATGTGCGTCTTACTGGTACAGCATATACAAAACAATCGTTCAATTTATCTGCAATTTTCTTGTTTCCCACAATAACTTCCTTTATCCCTGCCTTTAAAAGATCAACATTTATTTTAACTTTCAAATTACTCGGAAAGATTATGCAGGAAGCATAAAAAATGGAGTCTCCAGTCTCCTCATATGCAGGAATGAAAGTCAAAAACATCAGATTTTACAAGCCCATACTCACCAGTTCTCCTTCTGGCCCCCCAAAGTCCAAATAAAGCATCCTGATCCCATCATCAGCCGACATTTTCAATCTTTCAAATGGATACTGGAAAAGAGGGCTGGATGAGTCCACAGCCGAGTTGTTGTGGGACATCACAAAACCACTTTCATAATGAATGATCAGTTTGACATCCTGTCCATTCCAAGTACATCCTATTTAAAAAAAAAAACACTCACTGTAGAACTAATTTTTGACAGTATTATTGATTAGACAATATGATCAGTTCCTGCAATGGATTGTGTGGATTCAACAGCTAAACAGGGATAATTACATTAGTTCCTAAATTACCAACTATTGAATCCACTAGATGGTAAAACTTGAGTTAATTACCAAAAGAACATAGGGATGGTTTAGATGAATTATCTTACATTGATAGCTATTCAAATAGAGGCATAGAGGCACAGAGGCACAAAACGTGGAAACAGACCTTTTGGTCCAACTAACCGCCCATCAGACATTCCAATCTAGTCCCATTTGCCAGCATTAGGTCCATATCCCTCTAAACCCTTCCTATTCATATACCCAACCAGGCACCTTTTAAATGTTATAATTGTACCCAACTCCATTACTTCCTCTGGTGGCTCATTCCGTAATTCCACCAAACTCTGCATGAAAAAGTTACCCCTCAGGTCCTTTTTAAATCTTTCCCCTCTCACCTTAAACCTACGTAATCTCATTTTGGACAACCCCCTCCCTAGGAAAAAGACTCGACTATTTACCCTACCCATATCCCTCATGATTTTATGAATCTCTACAAAGTTCACACCTCAGTCTGCAACGCTGCAGGGAAAAAAGCCCCAGCCTAATCAGCCTCTCTGTACAGCTCAAACCTTCCAGTCCCCGCATCATCCTTGTAAATCTTTTCTGCACACTCAAGTTTAATAGCACCTTCCCTATAGGAGAGCAACCAGAACAGAACGCAGTATTCCAAAGTGACCTCACTAATATCCTGTAAAGCTGCAAATTGAGTATAGGAGTTCGGAGGTCATGTTATGACCAATGAGGGCAAGCATGCCAAACATCGGCTTCACCACCCGGTCCACCCACAACTCCGCTTTCAAGAAACTATGTACCTGCACCCCAAGCTCTCTCTGGTTCAGCAATACTCCCCAGGACTCTACCATTAATTGTTTAAGTCCTGCCCCAGTTTGTCTTACCAAAATGCAGCATCTCACATTTATCTAAATTAAACTCCATCTGCCACTCCTTGGCCCACTGGGCCAAGGTCCTGTTGTATTCTGATATAATCTTCTTCACTGTCCCTACACCACCAATTTTGCTGTCATCTGCAAACTTACTAACCATACCTCCTATATTCATATCCAAATCATTTATATAATGGCAAAAAGTAATAGACCCAGCTCTGATCCTTCTGGCACACCCACAGTGCAGTTAGAAAAATCTAGGATTTTAACCCAGTGACAAGTGAAGGAACAGCAATACAGTTCCAAGTCAGGACAATGTGTGGCTTGGAAGGGAATTTGCAGGTGGTTGTGTTCCAATCTACCTGCTGCCCTTGTCCTTCTAGATGGCTCAGGCAACAGGTTTGGAAGGTGCTCCTGGAGAAGCCTTCATGGTTTGCTGCAGCGCATTTTGTTGACAATACATACTGTTGTCACCAAGTGTCAGAGGGAGTGAATGTTGGTGGTGTTAGATGGGATGCCAACAAGTGGACTGCTTTGTCCTGGATGGTGTTGAGCTTCGAGTGCCACTCATCCAGGCAAGGGGAGGATTTCAACACTTTTGACTTGGGCCTTGGACACAGAGTGCAGAGACAGGAGACAAGTTACTCGCTGCAGAATTCGCAGCCTCTAACCTGCTCGTGTAGTGTCAGTATTTATACAGTTGTTCCGATTTAGTTTGTGGTCAACAGTAACTCCCAAGACGTTGACAGCAGAGAATTCAACAGTGGAAATGCCACTGAATGTCAAAAAGTAGGGGTTAGATTCTCTCTTATTGGAGATGGTAATTTCCTGATCTTGTGTGATATGAATATTACTTGTTATTTAGTAACCAGCCTGAGCCTGAATATCATTACAGGTCTTTCTGCATTTAGATTTTGGCTGCTTTGGTATCTGAGGAGTTGAGGATGGTGCTGTATGTTGTTCACTCAGCAGCAAGCATCCCTACTGTTGGTCTTATGATGGAGGGAAAGTAATTGATGAAGCAGTTGAAGATGGTTGAGCCAAGATCCTGAGGAACTCCTGCAGAGATATCCCAAAGCTGAGATGACTGACCTCCAACAACCACAACCATCTTCCTTTTTATCAGGAATGACCTCATACAGTGGAGAGCTTTCACCCCAATTCCCAATGGCCTCAGTTTTGTAATGGTTCCTTGATGCCCCACAGGGTTAAATAATACCACAATATCAAGAGCAGTTATTCTCACATTACATCAGGAATTCAGATTTTCATCCATGGTTGGCCAAAGCTATAATGAAGCTAGAAGTAAGTGGTCCTGGCAGAAGCCAAACTAAGTGGTGAACAGCAGGTCATTGCTGAGTAAATGCCACTTGATAACATTGTCAATGATCAAGAGTGAACTGATGGGGCAGTAATGGGTTGAATTTGTTCGTTCTGTGGACCAGACATCTCTGGGCAGTTTTGTAGCTGTCCAGGAACAGATTGGCCAGTGGCAAGACAAGTTCTGGAGTATGTCTTCAGTATTATTGCTGAAACATTGACAGGGCCCATAGCATTTGCAGTATCCAGCATCTTCAGCCATTTCTTGATATCATGTGGAATGAATTGAATTAGCTGAAGTCTGGCATGTTGTTTGATGCTAACAGCACAGTAATGAGCTTGCCTAGTTTGTTGTCTGCAGTGAGCTCATGCTAACTCAACGTCTCACACCTGGACAAAAAGCTATGTCCCAATGTCAGCTGCCCCAAGATTGCACAAGATAAAGACATGCCCCCTGCGGTGCAATTGTTTATTATGGCATTTAATTTTTAAAATCAATTGTAAAATTTTGTAAACCATAAACTGAAAATGCTCAACATTTTCATGTTAATTTCTACGAGTTTATAAACTTTTAATAGAGAGACAGGAACAAGGGTGTAGGATAAGAGACAGATAAAGAGAGCGCACAGGTCAGGGCAAGTTTCTGATTATTTGTGGTGCCTGGTATTGGCTAAACCATCCAAATTTAAAAAGGGAGGTAGAGAGAAAACAGGGAATTGTAGACCAGTGAGTCTGACCGTGGATAGTGGAGAAAATGCCAGAGTCCATTACCAAGGACTATATAGCAGCGTACTTCTGGAATCTCACACAGCATGGATTTATAAAAAGGGAAATCATATTTGATAAATCTAATGGAATTCTTCAAGGATGTAGCGAGTTAAGTCGACTGGGGGAGCCAGCGGATGTGGCTTATTTGGACTTTCTGAAAGCTTGACAAAGTCCTAAATAACAGATTAATGTGTAAAATTAAAGTGCTTGGGATGGGGGTACTGTACTGGGATGAATAGAAAATAGCAGACAGGAAAAAGTAGGAATACATAGGTCTTTTTCTGAAGGGCTGGCAGTGACTATTGGTTGCTACGAGGACCAAGTTATTCACAACATATGCTAATGATTCAGATGAAGGAGCTAAACGTAATACCTCAAAATTGCAGATGACACAAAGTTAGGTGGGAGGGTAAGTTGTGAGGAGGATGCAGAGATGATGTACTGTGATTGGGCAAACTGAGTGAGTGTGCAAATGCATGCCAGATGCAGTATAATGTGGATAAATTATAATAAATGTGATAACCTCACATTTATCCACATTGGGAGCAAAAATACGAACATAGAACATAGAACATTACAGCGCAGTACAGGCCCTTCGGCCCTCGATGTTGCGCCGACCTGTGAAACCAATCTGAAGCCCATCTAACCTAAACGAAGGCAGACATTACTTGAATGGCTGTAAACTGAGAGGGGAGGAATGTTTGAAGAGACCTGGGTGTCCTTGTGCGCCAGTCATTGAAAGTAAACATGCAAATGCAGCAGGCAGTAAAGACAGCAAGATGTGACAGGTTTAAATTTCAGGACCGAGGATGTCTTTCCACAGAATACAAGGCATTGGTGAGGCCACATTTGAAATGGTGCAAGCAGTTTTGGGCTCCTTATCTGACGAAGGATATTCTGACTATGGAGGGAGTGCAGCAAAGGTTTACCAAATTGATTCCTGGGCGGGCAGGACTGACATACAGAGAGATCTAAAGGAGAGACTGAATCAGTTAGGATTACATTCACTGGGAGTTTAGAATTAGCGAGATCCCATAGAACTTATAAAATTCTAACAGGACTAGACAGGTTAGATGTAGGACAGTGTTCCTGATTGTGAGGGAGTGCAGAATCACTGGTCTTGGTTTAAGGATAAGAGGTAGATCATTTAGGACGGAGATGAGAAATTTCTTCACCCAGAGAGTGGCAAGCCTGTAGAATTCCCTATCTCAGAAAGTGGTTGAGGTCAAAACATTGTGTTTACAAGAAGAAGGTAGATATAGGACTTCTGGCCAAAGGGACCAAGGAAATGGAGGTGAGGGCGGGATTAGGGTATTGAGCTCAATGATCAACCATGACTGTTTTGAACAGCACAGCAGGTTTGAGGGTCAAACCACCTACTCTTACTCTCAACTTCTATGTTTCTGTATCTGTCCTGGTTCTACAGTCACAGAGTCATACAGTACAGAAACAGACCCTTCAGTCCAAGCAGAACATGGGACTCTTCCTTTTCCTGACATATTAATTACCAGACCTTGAGAAACAGGACATGTTTTCAAAATTTGCAAATGATGCAAAGCTTGGAGCTTGGAAACTGAAGCAGGTAGTGTAGAATTTCTAAAAGGACACAGACAAGTTAGTGGAATGGACGGACGGACAGACAGAAATTCAACATCATTAATTTTGATGGAGGAAACATTGGGAGACAATACAAAACAAGGGGTACAACTCTAAAGGGACACAAGTTATATATGCAGAAGTGATTACAGATGTCAGAACAGGTTGACAAAGTAGTTAAAGCTTTAAGTATAATATATAAAGTAAGAGGACATGATGGTTATGTTGAATAGTAGAAGAAACTAGCTCAACCTGCGTCCAGTTCTGCGTACTACATGTTAAAAAGGATGTGAAAGCATGAGAGAAAATAGAGAAGATTCACAAAGAAGGATTCTGAGGATGAGGAATGTCAGTTATGAACATTGACTGAGGAATGTCAGAACTCACTCCCTTGGTTGAGAAGTAGGTGTCAGAGATATTCACAATCATGAGGAGCCTGGAAAGATAGGGAGAAACTATTCTTGTTTGTCAAAAAGGATGTAAAATAAATGACAAAAGCAATAAAAGGAAAAACTTCTTTATACAGTGTCTGGTCAAGATTAAGAATGCGCTGCCTGGGAGTTAATGGAGACAATTTCAATTGGGGTATTTAATAGGGAATTAGATTTATTTGAAAAGGAAGAATGTTCAGAGTTATAGGGAGGAGGAGAATGCCATGAAGTGGAATGCTCATTTAGAGAACTGGTGCAGACACTCTGGACTTCTTCTGAATTGTAATAATGCTTCGATGTGGTGAAAATGGTCAGCAGTTCCAAGAGAATGGAGTCAATAGCTAATTTCATGGACAAGGTGAACATGAGGCATGAAGATGGTCACCAAATTCAGGAGAAGTGTAGGGCAAGAAGCATCTGGTATAAACCATAGTGATAAAGGAGATCATGTGCCCTTTCTTGGAAGGGAAGTGGAATGAAGGGAAGGGAATGGAAGTGGAAGGAGAGGATTTCACTACAAGTCAAGTCTGAAATGCATAGAATTGAGGCGACATATTGGCTTGACTAAGTCAATGGCTAGTAAGTAGGAAACCAAGTAGGCCTAATGGTGAATGAACATCTTAACAGAGGAACTAGAAATAGAAGGGCAGAAGAGTTTAGGAAGGATATTCCATAGTCTAGGCCATACACCGTACCAAAAATGGAGCAATTAAAATTGGGGTCTGCTCAAAAAGGCAGAATTGGATGGCCACTGAAACATGGAGGCTGTAAGGGATTGCAGATAAATGATGGACAAGGCTTTGGATGGATTTAAAATCAAGGGCAAAAATTTCAAAAATGGCGCCTGGCTCAGCAACTCCTCAATGTTAATCATGAAGCAGTGGTTCTGGATTAGCAGGGCTCGGTGTAAATTAGGATTGTGGCAGCAACATTTTGGATTAGCTAAGCTTTATACGATGAGAAAGATAGGGGGCTGGACAGGAGAACATTGGAATAGTCAAGTCTCGATGTAACAATGGTATGAATGAGGGTTTCAGCAAAGTTGTAATGATAGTATGGATATAAGGGAGGTAGTGATAAGCAGTCTTAGTGACGGAAGTGAATACAACATCATGTTCAGTGCAACAGAGGATATTCTCTGTGACCTGTATAAGGTCATTTGAGTCTGCTCCAGAAATTTTGAAAACTGCTTGTTATCACAGCTCTCAGCACACAAAATAACACTATCTTTATAGCAAAACGTCCACTGAATAACCATAGCCGAGATCAAATGGCCTGCACAAAGACCCATTCTCCAAACCTATACGCTAGCCTTGTTCCCTATGGGCATACCGGAACACACCCAAACCCTCCAACACTGCTGATGGAACACATGGTGACCACCACTCAGAACACATACCCAACGTCACCTCTTTAATCAACTCTGAAGCACTATGACAGCCTTGGACAAGCATCCGTGTCCATGTTGACAGGTCCCGGTGAGTCTCCACGTGGAAAACATGCATTTCGATGCCTTGTCGCGAGCCAGTTCTTGTGGCAAACATTAGCTCTGAACTAATGCCTGGGGATCCTCGTGCTGAACCTGAGTGAACTAACCTGAAGAACAGGGTAAAGGAAAACAAACAGAGAGTTAAGTGCCCTAAGACCAAACCATCTGCAGCTGCTTCATCAACGACCCTCATTCCAGCACAAAGTCAGGAAAGGGGATATATGCTATTGTATGAACCATTCAACACTATATTCAAGTACTGAAGCAGTCCTTGCTCATATAGAACCACATATGCACTAATATTCACACAACACAATCGCCAGACAATGGCTATTACCAAAAAAATGGAAATCTGTCTGTCAGCCCTTAACATTCATTGGCATTACCATCACTGAATTCTTAACTTTCAACATCCTGGGGGGTTACCATTGACCAGAAACTGAATTGGACTAGCAATATAAATATCATAGTCCAAGCTGCAGAGAATGGAACTTTACAGTTTTGTGAAAGTGGGAGTTCAGTGAAGGGAGAAGGTACATTTTATAGAGGGCTTTGCATGGTCAGGAAGAAGCCACATCCAGTATGAGACACAGCCCAAGTGAGTATATAACTCAGGGACTCTATAGGCACTATGACAATTCAGTTCAGAGGGAAACAGGTGCATTTTCTTTGTTTTTTGACTCTTAGTTTGGAATATTATTTTTAAACAGGATAAATTCAAGCCCAGGATTGTGGGCAACGCATAAACCAAAGAGTGACATCAGAGGAAAATCGTAAGTTCACAAGTTATAGGAAACAAGGTAAATGAGCTTATAGCATAGACTGAAATTGGTGCATACGATGTTGTGGGCATCATAGAAGTGCAGTTGCAAGGGGGTCAGGGCTGGGCACTAGTGAGTGGCACAGTGGCCCAGAGGCTACCACTGCTGCCTCACAGTACCAGGGACACGGATTCCATTCCAGCCTTGGGCAACTGTCTCTGTGGATCTTGCACATTCTCCCAGTGTCTGCGTGGGTTTCAGCAGGGTGGTTAAGTTTCTCCCAGAGTCCAAAGATGTGCAGGTTAGGTAGGTTGGTCATCTAAATTATCAGGGATGTGCAGGCTAGGTGGGTTAGCCATGGCAAATGCAGGGTTACCAATGGCAGCTGGGTTTGGGTGGGATGCTGTTAGGAGGATTGGTGCAAACCTGATGGGCCGAACAACCTCTTTCAACACTGTGGGAATTTTATGATTCTTAATATCCAAGGATACACGTTCTATTGCCAGCAGAAGGAGTGGGGCTGCCTTGTTAGTAAGAAATAAAATTAAATCAATACAAAGAAGCAATATTGGATTGGAAAATGTAGAATTTGTATAGGTAGATTTGAAGAACTGTAAAAGAGAAAAGACGCTGACGGGAGTTGTGTACAGGCCTCCTAGCAGTAGTCAGGATGTGGCACAAACAATAAATCAGGAGATAGAAGAGGCACACAAGAAGTTACTAATGGGGGACTACAATATGCAAGTGTACTGTGAAAACCAGACTAGTAGTGGGCCCAAGAAAAGGAATTTGTGGAACATCTAAGAGATGATTTTTTTTTAAAGCAGCTTGTGGTAGAGGGAACAGGCAGCTCGGGACTTAGAAGTGCAAAGCAGCATACTTAATTAGGAAGCTGAAGGTGAAGGAACCCCTAGGAGGCAGTGACCATAATATGATAGAATTCACCCTGCAGTCTGAGAGGGAAAAGCAGGAATTGAATGTAATGGTATTACAATTGAGTAAAGGTAACAAAGATGTGAAGGAAGAGCTGGCCAGAGTTGATTGGAAGGGGAGCCCAGCTGATAAGACAGTGCTGCAGCAATGACAGGAGTTTCTGGAGGTAACTCAGGAGTCACAGCAGAAATTCATCCTTGGAAGAAGAAATATGGTAAGAGAAAGACAGGGAGGATGGTGGCACAGTGTTTAGCACTGCTGCCTCATCGCGCCAGGGCGACTGACTGTGTGGAGTTTGCACATTCTCTCCATGTCTGAGTGGGTTTCCACTAGTGCTCCAGTTTTCTCCCACAGTCCAAAGATGTGCAGGTTAGGTGGATTGGCTATGCTAAATTGCCCATAGTGCTCACGGATGTGTAGATTAGGTGCGTTAGCCATAGAAAATGCAGCGTTACAGGGAAAAGTTCTATGATTCTATAAATGATTCTATGACTGACAGAAAGTCATGCCCAGTGCAAAAACAAAAGTTTTAGCATACAACGTGGCGAAGATTAGTAGGAAGCCTTTAAAAACCAGCAGAGGACAACTAAAAATGTAATAAGAGAGGAGAAGATGAAACAGGAGAATAAACTAGCTTGTTATATAAAGAAGATTATGAGAGGTTTTATTGATATATATAAGGTAAGAGAGATAATTGGATCGCTGAAAAACGAGGCTGGAGAAGCAGTAACGGGGCACAAAGAAATGGCAGAGGAATTGTACAGAGACTGTTGATATTGATCTTGTTAATGTTGATCTTGCTTTGTGTACGTACTTTGCGGAGTAACCTGTATGCCTCACTCAGTCCAAGTTTGTTTTCACACTATGATCTGCATGTACTGCTCACAAACAAAACTTTTCGCTGTCCTTAGGTACACATAACAATAAATCAAAATTGATGGACCAATCCAAAGACTCTGCATCAATCTTTGTGGTGGAAGACACCAGCAGCGTACCAGAACTTCAAGAGAGTCAGGGGAACGAGAGGTGAACAGAAGATGCTGGGGAAGCTGAAAGGTATGAAAAGCCGCTGCTGGAGTCTGAGATAACAAGGTGTAGAGCTGGATGAACACAGCAGGCCAGGCAGCATCAGAGGAGCAGAAGAAGGGTCCAGACATGAAATGTCAGCTTTCCTACTCCTCTGATGCTGCCTGGCCTGCTGTGTTCATTCAGTTCTACACCTTGTTATCTGAAAATCTGAAGAGGCCTTTCAGAAAACACTAAAGCCAGGGAGGTGACAGAGGTCTGGAAATGTCTAACGTAATACCCCTATTTAAGACGACAGGGAGGCAGAACATGGGAAATTATAGGTCATTTACTTGACCTCAGTTGTTGATTTTAGAGTCCATTACGAAGTATGAGATTGCAATGTACTTGGAAGTGCTTAGTAAAATAGTGCTGAGTCAGCACAGCTTCATTACAGGAAGATAGCAAGAACTGCAGATGGAGTCAGAGACAGCAGTGTGGAGCTGGAGGAACACAGCAGGCCAGTAGCAGAGGACCCTCCTTCAGAAATTCAGACCCTTCTGATGAAGGGTCCCAACCCAAAACGTCAACTTTCCTGCTCCTTTCATGTTGCCTGGCCTGCTGTGTTCTTCCAACTCCACACTGTGTTATCTCTTCATCAAGGGGAAGTCTTGTTTGACAAATCGGTTGGAATTCTGGGAATGTAATGAGCAAGTTAGGAAAAGCAGAGCCAGCGGATTTGATTTACGTGGATTTCTAGGAGGCCTTTGACAAGGTGCCGCACAGGAGATCAGGTGTTAGGTGCAAGGTACTGACATGGATAGAGGATTGGCTGACTGGCAGAAAGTGGGGATAAAGGGATTTTTTTCAGGATGGCAGCCTGTGACTACTGGAGTTCTGCAGGGGTCAGCTATTCATATTATTCATTAACAATCTGGATAAAGGAACCAAGGGTATTGTTGCCAAGTTTGCAAATGACAAAGATGGATGGAGGGACAGGTAGGGTTGAAGAAGTGAGAAGGCTGCAGAAGGACAAGTACAGGCTAGGAGAGTGGGCAAAGCAGCAGATGGTGTAAAATGTGGGAATGTGTGAGGTTATGCATTTTGGTAGAAAGAGCAGAGGCATAGGCCAATTTCTAAATGGGGAATGGCTTTGGAAATCAGAAGAACAAAGGGTCTTCAGAGCCCTAGTTCAGGATTCTCTTCAGGTTAACATGCAGGCTCAGATCATAGTTAGGAAGGTAAATGCAATGTTAACATTCATTTTGAGAGGGCTAGAATATTACAGCAGGAATGTACTGCTGAGACTATACATGATTCTGGTCAAACCGCATTTAGAATATTGAGAGCAGTTTTGGGCCCTGTATCTAAAGGCTAGCTTTGGAGCGGATCCAGAGGATGTTTACAGGAACAATCACAGAGATGAAGAATTTGTCATACGAGGAGCGGTTGAGATTTTTGGGTCTGTACTCAATGAGTTTAGAAAGGTGGAGGGTGGGCAGGGAATCAATTGAAACTAAGAGGCCTAGATAGGACACAGAAGATGTTTCTTTATTTTTCTGCCTTTATAGTCTATGTTTTGGTTTATTTATCTGTGTTTTAAGATGGCAACAGAGAATGGCGTATCTATACAACACTTCCTACTGTAACTTGCAACAAAATACACGTGACAATAAATAAATCAAAGTTTTCACTAGTGCGGAAGTCGAGGACTTGACGGCACAGCCTCAGAGTGAAGGAACGACCATTCAGAACTGAAATGAGGAGACAAATTCCACAATTCAAGATTGGGCATCCATCAGATGCTGTCTGCCATCAGCAGCAGAATCGCACTCCAACATTACCTGCAAACTCATGGTCTGGTATATCCTCCATTCAACCATTACCATCAAGCTTACTTGCGTACCAAACAGCATAAGCAGCAAGTGATAGAGCTAAACAATCCTACAACTGATGGATCGGACCTAAGCTTTGCAGTCCTGCCACAGCCAGTTGTAGATGATGGACAATTAGACAGCTCACTGTAGGAGGC
This sequence comes from Rhincodon typus, assembly GCF_021869965.1. Taxonomy (NCBI): domain Eukaryota; kingdom Metazoa; phylum Chordata; class Chondrichthyes; order Orectolobiformes; family Rhincodontidae; genus Rhincodon; species Rhincodon typus. The sequence goes on from NC_063346.1 coordinate 286,401, forward strand.
TCCACAAATATCCCCATCCTCATTGATGGAAGAGCCTAGCACATCAGTGCAAAGGATAAAGCTGAAGGATTCACAGCAATCTTCAGCCAGAAGTGCCAAGTGCATGATCCAACTCGGCCTCCCTACTGTGGCTCCCAGCATCAGATATGCCGGCCTTCAGCCAATTCAATTCGAAATGAGGAGGAATTTCTTCAGCCAGAGGGAATGAATGTTTGGAACTTACTGCCGTAGAAAGCTGTGGAGGACATGTCATTGAGTGTACTTAAGACAGAGATAGACAAGTTCTTGATTAGTAAGGGTATCGAAGGCTATGGGGAAAAGGGAGGAGAATGGGATTGAGAAACCTAGCAGTCATGATTGCACAGCGGAGCAGGGTTGATGGGCCTAATGGCTGAATTCTGCTTCAATCTTATGGTCTGGTTTACCAATAGGGTTGGGCAGACCAAGATCTGGGAGCAGAGAGCTAAGCCAGTGTGTCATCAGAGGTAAGAATTTGGCAGGTAAGTATTTCTGTCTTCTACCTATTCTGATTGTTTTCAGATTAAAGGTTAAATAGAAGAAATATTTACAGTGAAAACTAATCATAAATTTAGAAAAAGTTGAAAATCCACTGAGGTAAAATAGAGATGCAGAGAGATCGAGGAGGTTGCACTCCAGAAGCCTCAAGCCTTGACCTTATCCAACAGGTTCAAGATCCTGGCTTCTGTGTGAATGAAAGCAGAGGCTGTAGACAGGATGAGCATACTGACCAGAGTACCATAGTTCAGGGAGCTATTCAAGGGGGTGCGGGGGTAAAAAAAGAAATGCATTTGTAATTCAGATTGTATAGTTATGGGAATAGGCACTCATGTGTAGCACACAGAAGGCTGTAATGCTTAACTGGTGCTAAAATTAAAGATATTTAATTTGGGCTGCATAGTAAGTTGGAATGGGAGGTGAAAAATGCAACTGAATGGTCCACGTAGGTACCAACAATAGAGGCAGAATGAGGAAAGTGGTTCTGATGAGGAAATAAACAGCTAGAGGTACTAAATTAAAAAGAGTGACAAAGATAATAATCTCCAGATTACTACTTGAGCCATGATTTAACCGGCACAAGATCAATAAGATTAAAGAGTTAAATGCGTTAATCAAAGATTGGTGCAGGAGAAATAGGTTCAAATTCACGAGACAATGGCACAAGCACTTGAGAAAGAAGGAGCTGTTATGCTCAGACAGGCTCCACCAAATCATGCTTAATCCAGAGCCCCAGCAAATCACGTAACTACGGCTGCAGATTTGGCTTTCAACTAAATAGTGGGGGGATAGGATTCAGTTTCACAGAAAATTAAAAGGTAGGAATGCTGGTTACCAATAAGGCTGATTGTTTCCATAAAATGAAAGGAAGAAGCAGAGCATGTGAACATCATACTGCACCAAGAAATATTACAAGAGTAGGGAAAATTGATAAACGTTTTTTTATCTGAATACGCTTTGCAGCCTGAATAAACTGATGATTTAACAAGGCAAAAAGAGACATATGGGTACTATTTAGGGGCAATTACAGAGACGTGGTTACAGGGAACTCTTCAGAGCTAACTCGAAATATTAGCTTGCTCCCTCTACATGGATGCTGCATGAACCACTGATTTCCAGCATTTTTGTTTTCAGTGCAGATTCCAGCATCTGCAGTAATTTTCTCCTGGTTGAAGTTTTTGTTCATTTTTGATAGTAATATTAAGAGAAGCAGTTTGCCATTTTGGTACTGAACCAACATTTACACCAATGATGTGATTAGTGCAGTAGTGAGGCTTGGTTATCAGCACATTCCTGCTGTCACATTTGTAGCACTGTTCAGACCTGGTTGCCAGCAGTGGATGGCTCTGAGTGGGTGATGACCAGAGGTCTCTGTTCCATGGGACGCTGTCGTAAAGCAGCATATCTTTATCAGTAAGGACGACCACCACTGGCTTCCAGTGCTGCCTTCCACCTTCAACTTTCTGCTGCAAAACAAAGAAAACACCATTGCTGCATAAGCACCAGATCCTGACTTTGCACCCTAACCCGCCACCCAAACAACAGGACAACACACAGCCTGGGCACTACTCTCCCCAACTGTCAGGCACTGGGAAACCTAACCGTGGTTAACAAGGTCCTGAGGCACTGCCTCCTTGACCACAAGAGCATTGGTAGATTGAACCCTCCGACACCAGTACTCAACACCACCGTAGGTCTGAGCAAAAATAAGCAGAGCTATAACGGGGGAATCCTGGAATCAAGGACCAAGATGAGAGTGTGTTTGAGGGCAACACACTCACTGAGTTGTAAGACTTTAGAAAAGGCTCAGAAAATATTTAAAAAGAACATTCCAGAGTTCAGTTACATAGACAGATTGGAGAAGCTGGGGTTGTTCTCCTTAAAGAGAAGGCTGAATGGAAACTTGATGAGAGGGATGAGAATAGAAATGAACTGTCAATTAGCAAATGAGTACCAACTTAAAATGAGTGGCAAAAGAGGGACAGTAGGATTTTTTTTAAAAACACAAGTTATTATCTCAAATGTGCTGCTTGAGGGCATGGTGGAGGCAGATTCAATTAATTTTGGAAAGGGTTTTGGATGTTTATCTGTCAAGAATAAAAATTTCAAGGTTATTTAGAGAGAGATATTAGATGAGCTGCTCCTGTAGTGAGTCGGCACGGACAGAACCTCAGAAATTAGGAGCATGAGTAGACCATTTGCCCTTCAAGCCTGCTACGTCGTGCAATAAGATCATGGTTGACCCCATTATTGTCTCAATTCTACTTTTCTGTTTGTTCTTCCCCCATAACCCTGAACTTCCTCATTAATCAAAAATCCATCAAACTCTGCCTCAAATGAATTGATTGATTCAACCTCCATTACTCTCCAGGCAGAAAAAAGTACACAGGTTAACAACTTCTCAGGGGGAAAATATCTCATTTCTGTCTTAAAAGGGAGATCTCTTACTCTTATATTGTGTTGCCAGCTTTAGTCTCCCTCAGAAGAGGAAACATCCTCCAGGTATCCACAATATCCAGTCCCCTCGGAATTTCTTACACTTCAATATACATTTCTAATCAAGCAGAGTCAGCATGGCTTTATGAAAGGGAAATTGCATTTGACTAATTTATTGGAGTTTGAGGAAATTGCATCCAGGGTGGGTAGAGAGGAATCAGTAGATGTGTTGTCTGTGGACTTCCAGAAGGCATTCAACACGGTCCCTCACAAAAGATTAAGCCATAAGAACCCACAGTGTTGGAAGTAGTAAAATGGAGTGTTTAGAGAACTGGCTCATGGGCAGGGAACATTAAGTGGGGATAAAGGGGTTCTTTTACAAGTTGGTGACCTGTGACCAGTGGGATTCCACACGGATCAGTGCTGGAACCTCAACTGTTTACAATGTATATTAATGACTTGGAGGAAGGAAGTGAAAGTGTTGCAGCCATATTTACAGACAACACAAAAATAGATGGAAAGGCAAGTTGTGAAGGGATACTGTTTACAGACAGATCTTGTTAGGTTAAGTAAGTAGGCATAAAGTCAGCAAATGGAGCATAATGTAGGAAAATGTGAAGTTTAATAATGTTATTTAAATACAGAGAAACTGCAGAAAGCTGCAACACAGGGAGTTGTGCATGAAACACAGAAAGCTAACAAACAGGTACAGTAGATAATCAGGAAAGCTGAAGGAATGGTGGCCCTTGTTTTAAGGGGCTTCGAACATAAGAGTTAGGAAGTCCTACTGCAACTGCACAAGGTGCTGATGAGACCACAACTGGAGTTCTGAGATCAGTTTTGGTCCTCTTATTTAAGAAAAAGAGGAAATTTCATTGGAGGCAGTTCACAGTAGGTTCACTCGGACAAACCCTGGTGTGGAGGGATTGCTTTATGAACAAGCGTTAAACAGTTGGGACTCTATTTGCTGGAGTTTTGAAGAATAAGGGGTCATCTCAATGAAAGGTAGAATATTCTTAAGGGGTTTGACAGGGTAAATGCGCAGATGTTTCCTCTCATTGGGAGAGTCTAAGACCAGAAGGCATAGTCTCAGAATAAAGGGGCGCCAATTTAAGATTGAAATGAAGAGAACTTTCTTCTCTGAGGGTTGACAGCCTTTGGAACTCTGTGCCACAAGACAGCTGCGGGGCCAGAGTCCTTGTGAACATTTAAGGCCGAGACAGATTCCTGATCATTAGGGGAATCAAGGATTACGGGGTAAAGGCAGAAAAGCTGATATGAGGAATGCCAGATCAACGTGATCCTATTGAATGGCACAACAGGCTCATGAATCCAAACAGCCTTTTCTCTGCTCCTATTTATTATGCTCTTAATGAGATCACCTTTCATTCCTCTAAACTCCAATGGATACAGGCCCAACTTACTGAACTTTTCTTTAACTTTTCCATTGCTTTTCTCACTCTGCTTCTGCAATGAATACCACCTCACCTCCTCAGGAGAAATGGCAACATAATGGTAATATCACTGGACTGATAATCCAGAGGAGTAAGGGAAGCAAAGGCTAAGAGGGGGGTTGAAAATTTTTTTATTTTTTTTTAAACTCAGAGGGTGGTGTCTGAAAGGGTAGACTGAAACTCTTTAACATTTGAGCAGTATTTGGATATTCATTGCTGTCCACGTCCTCCAGGCCAACAAAAGTATATATTAGGAGCAGGAGTAGGCCTTGAGTGTGCTCTACCATTCAGTAACATCACTGATGTAATTGTAACCCAAAATTGTGCAGTTATGTGCGCTTGATTATAGGTAAGATGTGACTGAATTGGAGAGAATGCAGAAGCGATTCACAAGAATGGTTCCAGGAATGAGAAACTTCAGTTATGAGGGAAGATTGAAGAAGTTGAAACTGTTCTCCTCGGAGAAGAGAAGGCTGAGAGGAGATTTGATTAAGGTTTTTAAAATCATGAGTTGATTTGACAGAGTATCGGGAGAAGCTATTTGCTCATGTAAAAAAGGAATGAGGGGACAGAGATTTAAAGTCACGTGCAAACAAAGTATGGGTAATGTGAGAAAAACGATTCATACAGCAAGTAGTTAAGGTATGGAATGGGCTGCTTCGAAATGTGGTGGAGACAGGTTCAGTGGAGGCATTCAAAAGAGCATTGGATGTTTCTTTTGGATAGTAATAGTGCGCAGGGATATGGGGAAAAAGCAGGAGATTGACAGGAAATGTGCGTCGGTGCAGGCACAAAGGGCTGAATGGTCACTTTCTGCACCATAATAATTTAGTGAAAATCCACATTCCTGCCAACCCGATACCCTTTCAACACCTTGCTTAACAAGCAACTCCAAACAAACAAAAAAGCACATTCACTCTCAAAAAAAGAATTTCACCTCATTTGCTTTAAATGAACCATGCCTGATTTTTACAGTGACCCCAGCTCTCGATTCTCACATAAGAAGTGCCCTCTCCACATCTGACTTCTCAACTCCAGCAGATATAAGCTTAGCTTGTCCAACCTGCTCATTCTTACTCCAGTGGAGGTCTAATAGATGTCTTGTACAAGTTTAACATCACCTCCTTGCTCTTGTGCTCTATGCCCTATTAATAAAATGGAGAACGTTGTAACTGCCATGTCCAGCTGTCCTACTACCTTCAATGATCTATGCACAAATAAACCAAGATCCATCTGCATCTGCATTCCCTTGAGAATTGTACCCCTATGTTATATTGTCTCTCAATGTTCTTCCAAAGTACATCACCTCACACTTCTCTGCATTAAGCCTGAACTGCCATCTGTCCACTTCAACAGCTTGTCAACATCCTTTTGGAGTTCCAAACTATCCTACCCAGTTACAATTCTTCCAAGATTAGTGCCATCGGTAAAATTTGAAATAATCCCTTGCACACCAAGATCAAGATAATTATTATGCATCAGAAAAAGCAAGGATCCTAACACTAAGTCCTGGCTACTCCACTACTAAATTCCTTTCAGTCTGAAAAATGACCAGTGACCATTATTCTGCATTCTATCACTCAGCAAATTTTGTATCCTCATAGCCAATGTCTCTTCTATACCTTGTCCTCCAATCTTTCTGCCCCGCCCGCGCCCCCCCACTCCCCCACCACGCGCCCCCCCCGCCCCCCCCCCCCCCCCCCCCCCGCGCCCCCCTGCTCCTCTGATGCTGCTTGGCCTGCTGTGTTCATCCAGCTCTACACCTTGTTATCCTGGATTTCCCAGCTCTGTGCTCAGCAGCTGCTTTTGGAAGCAAAAGTCATGCAACAGCAAAACCATTGTCAAGTCTGGGGCTTCCCAATGGCTGGCCTACTAAGCAACTTAGAGGGAATGCTGCTGACAACTGTCTTCAAACTAAACCAGACTGTGTCAAACTTTACAGCCACATATAGATAGCACTTACAAAGGAGAATAAATAGCCAGCAGTCAAGAACCACTGCTACACTAGCAATCTAGAGGAAAACAATGAGTTCCGGCTAAAAGTAAGAAAGCAGGTCTATTTCCACTGCCAGATGCCAGACAGCAGAGGAACAGGGGGTCAGAGCAGACAAACATCAGGAAGCCCTGTCCTACTTCCATTCTACACCGATGTCACATCAGCTTCCCAACCAGTAGCATTTATCACGAAACTTTGAAGCGTAACACAAGGTAACCCAGAGTCAGATTATAACAGAACTGCAGAGTCATGTTGCTAGATTACTGGAAAATAAGAGGTTCCTAAACAGAAATATACACCAAGTTATAACTATCCAATAAAAACAGAGTTCCTCCAATTCTGAGGGTCACTAGACCCAAAACGTTAACTTTAATTTCTCTTCACAGATGCTGCCAGTACTGCTGAGTTTTTCCAGTAACTTCTGTTTTTGTTTCTAATTTGCAGCATCTGCAGTTCTTTTGGTTTTTATAACTATTTAACTTCAACCTAACACTCCTCTTGCCCTTAGAAGCCAAGAATTCTCTACCTGCTCAGCCAGCCAGCCGACGTGCTGTATGGCTCTGCCACTTAGGTTAAGCAGCCCATTCAGCTCCGACAGTGCCTGAGGGATCAGCGCCGTTATAGTCGTGTGAATGGCTGTGAACCAAGCATGTGTAGCAACAGCATCCTTGCTCCGCAGAATGATTACATGCCTGCCATCAGGGGAGTGCAGTTCAAATAACCTGCGGGAATGACAAATATGCAACAGAGGGTCAGGGCCAGAAGACAGTTGCCTGCTTTTGTGAACAAAAAGAACTTAAACAATAAAACATACATGTGAGTCACAAAGTGTATCAGTGCAAGAATGGGGATTTGCGGTACGTCGTAGCATTGCTTTATCAAATGACTTTTGGAAATCCAAACATGCAAGAACATTAGTGTAGTAGTAAAGCATTCAGTCTGCTAAGCCGGTTCTGCTACGCTGTACAATCATGGCTATTTGAATACTTCAATGCCTTTTACCCACTCCATTCCCATAACCCTGAACAGCACTGTTAATTAGAAATCTATCAATATCTTCATTAAGTGAACTCAAAGACAGAGGCTCTACAGCCCTCTGATACAGGATTCCAAAGGTTCAAAACACCCAGAGTTTAAAAAAAAAACTCATCTTGACTTAAGCAGCATTCTTCTTATTTTTAAATTGTACTCCCTCTATGGCAATATCCTTCCTGCGATAAGAAGACCAAAACTTCACACAGTACTCCAAGTACAGTCTAATCACGACTGAACCAAGACCTCACTATTCCTGTATTCAAGTCATCTAGCAATAAAGGCGTACATTCCAATAGTCTTCCCAATAGTTTACTGCTGCATGGTAGCCTTCAGTGACTTATTAACAAGGACACTTAAGTGCAGATGTGCATGTAACCTTCGAACTTGTTACGAGTTAAGAAATAGTCTGGGCATCTCTTCCTGCTACCAAAGTGACCAACAATAACAACTTTGGTTAACATGGAAAAACAGAAAATGAAAACAACAGTAAGCCATTTGAGTCTGCTCCACCATTCAATACGATCATGGCTGATTGTCCAACTCAGTACCCTGTTCCTGCTTTCACTCCAGTCCCTTTAATCTCCCTAGCCTAAGGAACAATATATATATATCCTTTTTGAAAGCATTCAATGTTTTGGCTCAACCACTTTCTGTGGCAGAGAACCCCACAGTTCCCCTACCCTGACTCTCCGGGTGAAGAAATTTCTCATCCCAGTCCTAAACAGATTACCCGATATCCTTGGACTGCAACCCCTAGCTCTGAACTCGCCTGTCATTGGAAACATCTGGCCTGCATTTACCTTATTTAGCCTTGTTAGACTTTTGTACGTTTCTAAGAGATTCCCCACCTCAAATCTCAGACCTGTCATCCTAGTAATCAGTCTGGTAAACCTTCTTTCGCAGCCAGGACATCCTTCCTCAGATGAGGAGGATAAAACTACACACACAACTCTAGGTGTGTCTAACCAAAGCTCTGTACAATTTATTTTACATTCACTCGTGGCATGTGGGCGTCACTGGCTGGACCAGTATTTATGGTCAGTCCCTAGTTGTGCTTGAGAAGGTGGTGGTGAGCTGCCTTCTTTAACCGTTGCAGTCCATGTGCTGTGGGTAGACCCACTTTACCATTAGGGGGCTTTATTCCAGGAAAGTGACCCAGCGACAGTGAAGGAACCGCAATGTATGTCCAAGTCAGGATGGGTGAGTAGTTTGGAGAGAAACTTTCAGGTGTGGTACTCCCATGGATTGGCTGCCCTTGCCCTTCTAGATCAAAGTGGTTGCAAGTCTGGAAGGTTCTGTCTAAGGTGAATTTCTGCAGTGCATCTCGTAGATAGCAGCAGCAGCAGTGTGTACTGAGCATTGTGGGTGGAGAGAGCGGTGTTTATCAATGTGGTGCCAGTCAAGTGGGCTGCTTTTTCCTGGATGGTGTCAAGCTTCTTGGGTGTTGTTGGAACTGCACCTATCCAGGCAAGTGAGGAGTATTCCATCGCACTCCTAACTTTTGGAGCAAAACATTCATGCTCCTGTAGCCCAATTCTCTCACTATGAAGGCCAACATACCATTTCCCTTCTTCACTGCCTGCTGCACCTACATGCATACTTTCAGCGACTGGTGCACAAGGACAGGTCTTCTTTCACCTCCTCCTTAGAGTCAGAGTGTCCATTTGACCATATGATATAGGAACAGGAGTAGGCTATTCAGGCCCTGGAGCCTGCTCCATCATTCAATAAGATCATGGTTGATCCGAAATTCCTTTTGTCACTTTCCTGCCTTTCCCTATAACCTCTGAATCGCTTACTGATCAAGAATCTATTTCTGTCTTAAATATACATAAGGACTCAGCCACAACAGCTCTCAGTAGCATGGAGTTCCAAAGATGCTCAACCCTCAGAAGAAATACCTTCTTATTTCAGTCTTAAATTGGCACCCCTTTATTCTGAGACTATGCCCTTTGGTCCTAGGCTCTCCCATGAGGGTAAACATCCTGTCATCATTTACCTTGTCAAGTTCCTTAACAATCCGATACCTTTCAATAAGATCACCCCCATTCTTCTAAATTCTAATGAGTACCGTTCCAACCTATTTAACCTTTGCTCATAAAATACTTCCTCTGAATTAGGGATCATACTAGTGAACGCTGTCTGAACTGCTTCCAATGAAGTGATACCTTTCCTTCAATAACAGGACCAAGAGGAGATAACAGCCTAGTGTTATTATTATTGGACTACAAACCTAGAGACCCACATAATGTTCTGGATACCCAGGCTCAAATCCCCTGACGGCAGATCATGGAATTTGAATTTAACAGACATCTGGAATTAAGAGTCTAGTGATGATCATGAATCTACTGTCAATTGTTGGAAAAACCCATCTGGTTCACTAATGTCCTTTAGAAAAGAAAACTATATGGTGTGGCCGACATGTGACTCCAGACCCACAGCAATCCCTTCTTGGCAATTAATGCTGGCCTAGCCAGCAATGATCTCATCCCATGAACGAATGAAAAAAAAACTGCTCACAGCATTCTAGATGTGGTCTCACTAGCACCTTGTACACTTGCAATAAGAGTTCCTTATTCTGATACTCCAATCTCTTTGAAATAAAGGCCAACATTCTATTTGCCTTCCTAATTGCCTGTATTGGAGTTCTAGCTTTTTTGTGTTTCATGCATAAGCACCCCAAAGTCATTTTGTGTTGCAGCTTTTCTCTATTTAAATAATTCTGTTCTTTGTTCTCCTTTCCAAAATTAAAAACTTCACATTTTCCTACATTACACTCCATTTGCCAACTTTTGCCCACTTACATAACCTATCAATATTTCTCTGTAAACTGTGTGCATATCTCTCGCAACTTGCTTTTCCACCTATTTTTGTGTTGTCTGCAAATTTGGCTATAGGACAATCACTTCCTCCCTCCAAGTCATGAATACATATCGGTCTCTAGAGGTCAAATATCTACAGCATGAAGATCCTTAGCCCTTTGCCCTTCTCCAATTTATCACCATAAACTATAACAAAATACACCGATCTTAATTGAGTAACAACTGATTTAGCGTCAATTGCCACTTGGAGAATAAAGATACCTTGTGTGTATAGACGTGTTTCCTAATCTCTCTTGAAAGGTCTGGCATCAATTTTTAGGCTACGTGCCCCCTACCGCACCCCCATTTCTAGAATCTTTTCTCTCCATCTACATTGGTTTAAGACATTTCAAGATATCAAAACAATCACCTCAATTTAAGTTTCAGGGAGTGCAACTTATTTTGTCTAGCCTTTGCTTGTAATTTAATCCTGAGTTCAAGTATTATTTTAGTAAAACAAACTCCATTCTCTTCAAGGCCAACATCTCATTCCTGAGGCTTAGTGCCTAGAACTGCTAACAGTGACTCCAAATGTGGCCTAACCGGAGTTTAAAGCATGACTTCTACTCATTTGTACTCTATTCTCTAGATTTAAATGTAAGTATTCCATTCATTTTTAAAATTATTTCTGTACATGTGCATGATACTTTAATGTTTCATGTACCTGGACCCTAAAGATCGTTTGGGCCACCACTACCTCTACTTTATGACTTAGTAAATACCCTTTATATTCTTTTTATGTCCAAAATGGATGACCTCACATTTGCCTACATTGAAATTAATTTACCACAATTGTGACCATTATTCAATCTATTAATATCTCTGTAACTTTACACTTCCATCTACTGCTTACAATGGTTACACTTTCTACCTTAAAAACTTGAACAGATTTGTAAAAGAAAACATTTCTTTCATAAAACCATGCTAACTTTATGGAATCATGTATCAATTTTTAAGCGTTATTATAATATGCTAAATAATATAGCATTTTCTGGACATAAAATGTTATTGCCAACTGGCCTGCAGTTCAATTTTTTATTCCTCTGCTTTCTTGTTTAGTTACAGTGTAGCTGCATTAATGACAGAATGAGGGGATACATCATACAGAAAATAGAATGGAATCTCGCTCATACATTTCATCAGCCTAAGTGAAACTGACATTTGTGATCACTTATTGTGATTAAGCATTCAACCTGCTCTCTGGATCAGGCATGCTCAGATTCCTTGCAATGTAGCACATCTTCAGCGGGAAAATCTTGCTGTCTTTGGCACAATGATTTGGAGAACTGGAGCCAGCAGCTCCTAGGTGTGGAGAATGCGGAGGGAGGCTGTCCCATGCCAGGTCTGCTATCAATGAGGGCTTTTTCAAGTATGGAGTCACTTCCTGGATATAAGTCACTGCAAGAGAAAGATCACAGGTCAAGTGTAGGCAATCATTTAACCCATCTTTTTCTCAATTCTGCTGAGTAAAACACATGGGTGGCATGGTGGCTCAGTGGTTAGCACTGCTGCCTCACAGCACCAGAGACCAGGGTTCGATTCCACCCTCGGGCAACTGTCTGTGTGGAGTTTGCACATTCTCCCCGTGTCTGCATGGGTTTCTTCCGGGTGCTCCGGTTTCCTCCCACAGTCCAAAGATGTGCAGGTGAGGTGGATTGGCCATGGTAAATTGCCCACAGTGTTCAGGGATGTGTGGACTTGTTGGCCGAAGGGCCTGTTTCCACACTGTAGGGATTCTATGAGTGAGCAGGTAAGAAATTACAAGGTACCATTTCTAAAGAAGTTAACATTGCAGATATTTACACATAAAACTTTCTTAGACCAAAAAATGCTGTGTTAAACCTTATCAACAAGATACAGAGGGATCTGTTCATGCTGCATTATAGGCATATAACAGCAAAGTCCAAATCTGAACCTTTTCTACTTCGGACAGCATTCTCCATCCCCAATACTATTCAACCTTGAATATTTGAAATTTTGTGTCTTTTCCTATGCATGTTCTGCAGGTGTCTGAATCCCAACCACACACTAATAACAATGGAAAACAAAATAAGGCAGAACTGCATTGTGAGAAGGGCAGCACCAAGGCAATCATTTTGATGGGCCTGAGAAAGCAACGTTTGTGGAAAGGGCTACAAAATTTTGGGGGTAGGAGTGTCCATGAATGAAGACAGGATCTTGTATGAAGTGGAGGTTGTCCAGGCATTGAGAAATTTAATGCCAAGTGAATGAAGTTATTATGGCCCTGACCCACAACCTCATACTTTTGCCCAAACACCAACAAACAAGAAATGAGGTCATATAATTGCAATCAGCAGATCAAACCGGATGAGAAGCAAGAGAAACCTACGATGCCTCTGAACAACAAAACAAGTTGCTATTTGATCAATCTCTGGGAGCGATATGGAGCCAAGATACTTTATACAAAGTTACAGCATTCACAAAAATAAACCAGCACTAACTATACATATAGTGACAGCACAGGAAACACCTGCTCAGTTTGCTTTCAAATTTATCCTGGCAAATTAAATACCAGTTAGAGCAGAAAGTTCTGTACAGCCATTAATAGGACTGAGACCGCGCAAATTTCAGGAATGTACTTCAACAGGATGCAACTAATTACACTATGAAAGAGTCAAATATATATTTACAAAGTCTTCAACCGGAATTCTTTTCTGTTGGACGCAACAGCTTAGAATATGCAGATGCTAGCTCAGTTTTCAGATACTATTGCGCTAGAAATAATGTAGGTGGTAAAGATTAAATTACAACACAAATAAGCCACAGCCAGGTCAGAGTCTTAGGGTAAGGAGTAGGCCTTTTAAGGCTGAGAATAGGGATAAATTTCATCACCCAGAGAGAGGTGAACCTGTGAAATTCTCTGCCATAGAAAGTGGTTAAGGCCAAAACATTGAAAGTTTAAGGAGTTAGCTATAGTTCTTAGAGCTGAAGGGATGAAATATAGGTACTGAATTGGATGATCAGCCATGATTACAGTGAATGACTGAGCAAGCTCAAATGGACAAATAGGCCTTCTCCTGTTCCTAATTTCAACGTTTCTATTAAACCCAACCATGTAACGTCAGCATTGACTCTTCCTGTGAGCACGTAGTTTCAATCATTTAACCTGTTTCCACATCCTTTTCCTAATCCAATATTTAACCTATTTCCATGTTAACATTTTCTGTCTCAGTACTGTCATTTGAAAATAATTACATGGGTGGCAAAGTAAAGAAATCTAGGGAGCTGCATAACATCACAAGAAATACAGCAAAGTAGGCCATTCAGCCCTTGAGCCTGCTTCACCATTTAATAAAAGCATGGCTGAACTGCTCTTGGCCTCAACTATATATTCCTGTCTATTTTTCATAACCCTCAAAAACATAGCTTAGCCTCAATAAATTCAAACTTCAGAATCATTATGGTTCAGAGGAGGCTATTTAGCCCCATCATGTCTTCACTATCTCCACAAACGAGCATCATGATTTAGGGCCATTTTGCCACATTTTCCATGTAACTCGGCACATTACTTCTACTTAAATAATCATCTGATGCCCACGAATGAACCTGACTCCACCAGTCAGTGCCATTTCTTCTTCTATCACATTTACTTTTTTGCAAATCACTTGAGAACTGTACCCTCTCAATCTTTCTAAAACACAGAACCATACTGCACAGGAACAGGCCCTTCGGCCCAAAATATTCACTTCAAACGTGATCCTATTCTAAACTAATCCCATCTGCATGCACATGGTCCATATCCATCTATTCTCTGCTTGTTCTAAAAGCTGTCCGTCTGAATGCCTCTTAAACTTTGCTATCATATCTGAGTCTATCACCTTCCCTGGCTGACATTCAAGGGACCTACTACCCTCTGTGTAAAAAAAAACTTACCTCGCACATCTCCTTTAAAACTTTCTCCCTCTTACCATAAACACGTGCCCCGTAAGCACGGAAACAGACTGTTTGGTCCAACTCATCTATGCCGACCAGATATCCTAAATTAATCAATTCCCATTTGCCAGCATTTGGTCCACGTCCCTGTAAACTTTTCCTATTCATATACATATCTAGATGTCTTTTAAGTGTTGTAAACGTACCAGTCTCCACCACTTCCTTTGGCAGCTCGTTCCATTCATGCATCACCCTGTGTGAAACCGTTGCCCCTTAAGACGCTTTTAAATCTTTCTCGGCTCACATTAAACCTGTGCCCTCTAGTTTTGGACTCCCCAACCCTGGGGAAAAGACATTGGCTATTCACCCTATCCATGCCCTTCATGATTTTATAAACCTCGATAAAGGTCACTTCTCAGTCTTCGACAGTCTAGGGAAAATAGCCCCAGTCTATTCAGCCTCTCCTTATAGCACAAGCCCTCCAAACTCTGGCAACATCCTTGCAAATCTTTTCTAAACCCTTTCGAGTTTCACAATATCCTTCCTATAGCACGGAGACAAGAATTGCATGCTGTATTCCAGAAGTGGCCTAACCAATGTCCTGTACAGCTGCAACATGACCCCCCAACTCCTGTACTTAATGCACTGACCAATAAAGGCAAGCATACCGAAACGTTGACTCTGATTTCTCTTCAGATGCTGCCAAACCTGCTAATCTTTTCCAGCAACTTCTGTCTTTGTTGCCTTCTTCACTATCCTGTCTACCTGCGAATCCAATTTCAAGAAACTATGAACCTACACTCCAAGGTCTCTGTGCTCAGCAATACTCCCCAGGACATTACCATTAAGTGTATAAGTCCTGCCCTGATTTGCTTTTCCAAAACACAGCACCTCACACTTATCTAATTTAAACTCCAGCTGCTGCTCCTTGGCCCATTGGCCCATTTGATCAAGATCCCATGGTACTCTGAAGTAACCTTCTTCACTGTCCTCGACACCTCCAATTTTAGTCTCATCTGCAAGCTTACTAACCATACCTGCTGTATTCACATCCAAATCATATATATAAATGACAAAAAGCAGTGGACTCAGCACCGATCCTTGTGGCACACCACTGGTCACAGGCCTCCTGTCTGAAAAACAGACCTCCACCACCACACCCTCTGTCTATTACCTTCGACCCAGATCTGCATCCAAATGGCTAGTTCTCCCTGTATTCCAGGTAATCTAACCTTGCTAACCAGTCTACCATGAGGAACCTTGTCTAACACCTTACTGAAGTTCACGTAGATCACGCCCACCGCTCTGTCCTCATCAATCCTCTTCATTACTTCTTCAAGAACTCAATCAAGTTAATGAGATACGATTTCCTACACACAAAGGCATGTCGACTATCCCTAGTCAGTTGTTACTTTTCCAAATACATGTAAATCCCATCCCTCAGGATTCACTCCAACAACTGGTCAACCACTGATATCAGGGCCCTCAACAACTTCTCTTTCAATTCCTCCCACTTCCTACAGACAAAGGGGGTGGCCATGAGTACCCGCATGGGCCCAAGCTATGCCTGCCTCTTTGTAGGTTACGTGGAACAATCCCGCTTCCGTACCTACACTGGCCCTAAACCCCACCTCTTCCTCCGTTACATTGATGACTGTATCGGCGCCGCCTCGTGCTCCCACGAGGAGCTCGAACAGTTCATCCACGTCACCAACACCTTCCACCCCAACCTTAGGTTCACCTGGACCATCTCCAATACCTGTCTCTCCTTCCTGGACCTCTCTGTCGCCATCTCTGGCAACCACCGAGAAACCGATATCCATTTCAAGCCCACCGACGCCCACAGCTACCTAGAATACCCCTCCTCCCACCCACCTTCCTGCAAAAATGCTATCCCCTATTCACAAATCCTTCGCCTCCGCCGCATCTGATCCCAGGATGAGGCATTCCACTCCCGTACATCTCAGCTGTCCTCGTTTTTCAAGGACTGCAACATCCCCCCCCCACTCAGTGGTCGAGAACGCCCTCAACCGTGTCTCCCGCATTTCCCGTAACTCATCCCTCACACCCCCTCCCCGCAATAACAACCAAAACAGAATCCCCCTCGTCCTCACGTACCACCCCACTAATCTCCGGATCCAACGCACCATCCTCCGACACTTCCGCCATCTGCAATCCTACCCCACCACCAAAGACATTTTTCCCTCCCCAGTCTTATCTGCTTTCCGGAGGGACCACTCTCTCCGTGACTCCTTTGTCTGCTCCACACTCCCCTCCAGCCCCACCACACCCGGCACTTTTCCCTGCAACCGTAGGAAGTGCTACACCTGCCCCTACACCTTCCCCCTCACCCCCATCCCAGGCCCCAAGAAGACTTTCCACATCAAGCACATGTTCACCTGCACATCTGCTAATGTGGTATACTGCATCCGCTGTTCCCTTTGTGGCCTCCTCTACATCGGGAAAACCAAGCGGAGGCTTGGGGACCGCCTTGCGGAACACCTACGCTCGGTTCGCACTAAACAACTGCACTTCCCAGTCGCGAACCATTTCAACTCCCCCTCCCATTTCTCAGACGACATGTGCATCCTGGGCCTCCTGCAGTGGCACAACGATGCTACCCAAAGGTTGCAGGAACAGCAACTCATATTCCGCTTGGGAACCCTGCAGCCCAATGGTATCAATGTGGACTTCACAAGCTTCAAAATCTCCCCTCCCCCTACCGCATCCCAAAACCA
>NC_063346.1:303430-313114 GCF_021869965.1 Rhincodon typus
CATTTCCTACCTACTAACCTCATCCCGCCCCCTTGACCTGTCCATCCTCCCTGGACTGACCTATCTCCTCCCTAACTCCCCACCTACACTCACCTTCACTGGCTCCATCCCCGCCTCTTTGACCTGTCTGTCTCCTCTCCACCTATCTTCTCCTCTATCCATCTTCTATCCGCCTCCCCCTCTCTCCCTATTTATTTCAGAACCCCCTTCCCCTCCCCCATTTCTGAAGAAGGGTCTAGGCCCGAAACGTCAGCCTTCCTGCTCCTATGATGCTGCTTGGCCTGCTGTGTTCATCCAGCTCTACACCTTGTTATCCCAGTCTATAGTTACCTGGTTTTTTTCTTACTGCCTTTCTTAAATAGCGGCATCACGTTAGCCAACCTCCAGTCTTCCGGCACCTCACCTGTGGCTATCCAAGATACAAATATCTCAACAAGGGACCCAGCAATCACTTCTCTAGCTTCTCAGAGTTCTAGGGTACATCTGATCAGGTCACTGGGATTTATCCACCTTTATGTGTTTTAAGATATCCAGCATCACCTCCTCTGTAATATGTACATTTTTCAAGAGATCACTATTTATTTCCCAAGTTCTCTAGCTTCCATATCCTTCTCCAGAGTAACAACTGAAGCAAAATACTCGTTTAGTATCTCCCTCATCTCGTGCGGTTCCACATATAGGCAGCCTTGCTGATCTTTAAGGGGCCTTATTCTCTCTCTAGTTACTCTTTCGTCCTGGACGTATTTGTAGAATCCCTTTGGATTTTCCTTTAGCCTATTTGCCAAAGCTATCTCATGTTCCCTTTTTGCCCTCCTGATTTCCCTATTTAGTATACTCCTACTGCCTTTATACTCTTCTACAGATTCACTCGATCCCTGCTGTCTATACCTGACATGTGCTTCCTTCTTATTCTTGACCTAAATCTCAATGTCTCAAGTCATCAGCATTCCCTACACCTACCAGCCTTGTCTTTCATCCTAAAAGGAACACACTGTCTCTGGACTCTCATTATCTCATTTTTGAAGGTTTCCCAGTTTCCATCTATCCCTTTATCTGCTCTGCCTCCATTCAACATTTGAAAGTTCTCCCCTAATACCGTCAAAATTGGCCTTCCTCCAATTTAGAACTGTAACTTTTAGATGCGATCTATCCTTTTCCATTACTATTTTAAAACTTATTAGAATTATGGTCACTGGCCCCAAACAGCTTCCCCACTGACACCGCAGTTACCTGCCCTGCCTTATTTCCCAAGAGTAGGTCAAGTTTTTCACCTTCTCTGGTAGGTACATCCATATACTGAATCAGAAAATTTTCTTGTACACACTTAAATTCCTCTCTATCCAAGCCCCTAACACTATGGTAGCCCCAATCTATGTTTGGAAAGTTAATATCCCCTACCATAACCACGCTGTATTCTTACAGATAACCGAGATCTCCTTACAAATTTGTATTTGACGTAGTGTTTGACATTTGACAAACACAATGACTATCCATCACTATCAATGCCTCTCATAATTTTACACACTTCTATCAGGTCATCCCTCACCCTCCAACACTAGTGAAAACAATCCAAATTTGTCCAATCTTTCCTTGTAGTTAACACACTCCAGTTCAGGCAACTGAATGGTAAAACCCTTTAGTATCCTCTCCAAAGTTTCTAAATCCTTCCTATAGTGAGGTAACCAGAACTGCACACAATACTTCAAATGTGGCATAATGTAAATTTTATATGTCTGCAACATTACTTGCCAACTTTTAGACTCAATGCCCCAACTGATGAAGGCAAGCATGCTGTAGGCCTCAGTTACAAGCTTGTCAACTCGTTTTGCCACTTTCAGGGAGCTATGTACCTGGACCCCAAGATCCCTCTATATATCAATGTTCCTAAGGATCCAGTCATTCACTGTATACTTACCTCTTGCATCTGACCTCCCAAAATGCATCACATCACACCTGTCTGAATTAAACTCCATCTGCCATTTCTCCACCCTACTTCCAGCTGATCTATATCCTGCTGTATCCCTTGATACCTTTTGTCATGATCCACAATTCCAAATTCCAAATTTTCATCCAAGGCATTTACATATATTACAAACAGAGATCCCAGCACTGATCCTCGCAGAACACCACTGATCATAGATGTCCAGTCAGAAAAAACACCCCTCCACAACCACCCTCTGTCTTCAATAGACAAATTTGTATACTAATTGTCGACTCAGCATGGATTCAATGCAATTTGTCTTGTGGACCAGACTACCACAAGGGACATTATTAAATGCTTTAGTAAAGTCAATATAGACAACATCCATTGCCTTATCGTCAATCATCTTCATTATTCCTTTAAAAAAACTCAATCAAATTTGACAGACAAGGCCTCTCTTGCATAAAGCCATGTTAACTAAACCTAAAAAGGGCACACTTCACAAGTGCAAGTAAATCCTGCTCCTAAGAATCTTCTTCAATCATTTCCCTACAATTGATATAAGGTTCACCAGCCCATAATTTGCTGGATTCTCCCTGTTGCACTTGAACAAAGGAACAACATTAGCTATTGTTCTGAGGAAGGGTCACCGGACCCAAAACGTTAGCTCTTTTTTCCTTCACAGACGCTGCCAGACCTACTGGGCTTTTCCAGCAACTTTGCTTTTGCTCCTGATTTACAACATTAGCCATCCTTCAGTTTTACGTGACCTTGTCTGTGGCTAAAGAGGACAAAAAGATCTTTGACAAGGCTTCAGCAATCTCCTCCCTTGGCCCCTCAACATCCCATCAGGCCCTAGGGACTTATCTACCGCAATGATTTTCAAGACACCTGACACCACCTGCCGCTTAATATCAACATGGCCTAAAAAATAAAATCAACAAACCCCTCTCTAAATTTACATGGCTTTGTTCTTGATGAATATCAATGCAAAAAGTAATCCTGAAAGACCTCACCCACTTCCTGTGACTCCACACAAACTCCTTCCTTGGTGCTTCAGTGGGCCTACCCTTTCACCATTTATCCTCTCGCTGCTAATACAAGTAAAGAAACCTTGGAATTCTCCTTAATCCTACTTGCCAAGGACACTTCATGGTCCCTTCTAAAGTTTTAAAATTTTTTTCTGCCTGAACCTTACAAATGCTTCCTTTGTCTTTTTAACTAAATTTACAACATCTCTCATCATCCAAGGGTCCCGAATATTGCCATCCTTGTCCTTCATCTTCACAGGAACGTGCTGATCCTGAACTCTGGTCAACTGGCCTTTAAAAGACTTCAACATCAGATACGGAGTTACTTTCAAACAGCTTCCCCAACCCAATTTTTTTTTCAGTTCCTGCCTAATATTGTTGTAATTAGCCTTCCCCCATGTTTAGCACTTTCACCCAAGGATCAGTCTTACCCTTATCCATAACTATCTTAAAACTTACGGAATTATGATCACTGTTGCCAAATGCTCCCATACTGGAAATTGGATCACCTGGCCAGGCTCATTCTCCAATACAAAATCTAGTACGGCCCCCTCTCTTTTTGGACTGTCCACATATTGTTTCAAGAATCCATCATGTACGCACCTAACAAATTCTGCTCCATCTAAGTCCCTGACACTAAGCGAGTCCCAGGCAATATTGGAAAATTAAAATCACCCACTACCGTAATCTTCTTGTTTTTATGTCTTTCTATTATCTGTGTGCACATCTGTTCATCTGATTCCCACTAGCATTTCGGAGGGCTATTGTATAATCCCATCATAGTGATTACACCTTTTTTTTTTAAAATGTATTTATTTTTGGGGCATGTGGGCGTCGCTGGCTGGCTGGCCGGCCAACACTTATTGCCCGTACCTGGTTACCCTTGAGAAGTTGGGGGTGAGCTGCCTTCTTGAACTGCTGCTGTCCTCCTGCTGTGGGTTGACCCACAATGCCGTTAGAGAGGGAAATCCAGGATTTTGACCCAGCAACAGTAAAGGAACAACGATACATTTCCAAGTCAGGATGGTGAGTG
The DNA here is from genome assembly GCF_021869965.1 of Rhincodon typus. NCBI lineage: Eukaryota > Metazoa > Chordata > Chondrichthyes > Orectolobiformes > Rhincodontidae > Rhincodon > Rhincodon typus. The sequence continues at coordinate 307,416 of NC_063346.1, forward strand.
ACTTGGAGGGGAACTTGGAGCCAGTGGTGTTCCAATATGTCTGATGCCCTTGTCCTTCTAGATGGAAATGGTGGTGGGTTTGGAAGGTGCTGTCTGAGGTTCTTTGATGAATTTCTGCAGTGCATGTTGTAGATAGTACACAACTGCTGTTACTGAGCGTCGGTGATAGAGAGAGTGGATGTTTGTGGATGTAGTGCCAATCAAGCGGGCTGCTTTGTCCTGGACAGTGTCAAGCTTCTTGAGTGTTGTTGGGGCTGCACTCATCCAGGCAAGGCACACTCCTGACTTGTGCCTTGTAGATGGTGGACAGGCTTTGGGGAGTCAGGTGGTGAGTTACTCAGTGCAGTATTCCTAGCTTCTGACCTGCTCTTGTAGCCACGGCATTTATATGGTGAGTCCAGTTGAGTTTCTGATCAATGATAACCCCCAGGATGTTGATAGTGGGAGATTCAGTGATGGTGGTTAGATTGTCTCTTTTTCATGGTTATAGCCTGGCATTTGTGTGGTGCAAATGTTACTTGCCACTATTCAGCCCAAGCCAAGATACTATCCAGATCTTGTTGCATTTGCACACGGACTTCTTCAGTGTCTGAGGAGTCACAAATAGTGCTGAACATTGTGCAATCATCAGCGAACATCCCCACATTTGACCTTAAGATAGAGGGAAGGTCATTGATGAAGCAGCTGAACATGGTTCGGTCTAGGATACTACCCTGAGCAACTCCTGCAGAGATGCTCTGGAGTTGAGATGACTGACTTCCAACAACCACAACCATCTTCCGATGTGTCAGATATGATTCTAACCTCAGCTCTTTTGTCCATGTTTGAACCAAGACTATAATGAGGTCAGGAGCTGAGTGACCCTGGCAGAACCCAAACTGGGCATCACTGAGCAGGTGCTGCTTGATAGCACTGTTGATGACACTTTACTGATGATCAAGAGTAGACTGATGGGGCGGTAACTGGCAGGGTTGGATTTGTCCTGCTTTTTATGTTCAGACATACTTGGGCAATTTTCCACATTGTCAGATAGATACCAGTGTTGTAACTGTACTGGAACAGCTTGGCTAGGGGAGCAGCAAGTTCTGGAGCACAAGTCTTCAGTACTATTGCCGGAATGTTGTCAGGGCCCGTAGCCTTTGCAGTATCCAGTGCCTCCAACCCTTTCTTGCTATCACGTGGAGTGAATCAAATTGGTTGAAGACTAGCATCTGTAATGCTGGGGACCACTGGAGGAAGCTGAAATGGATCATCCACTCGGCACTTCTGGCTGAAGATTCCTGCAAATGCTTCAGCCTTATCTTTTGCACTGATGTGCTGGGCTCTTCCATCATTGAGGATGGGGATATTTGTGGAGCCTTAACTTCCCAAGTTCTACTCATATTGTCTTGCTTGATGAGCCTTTCAAGATGTCCTCTCTTAGTCAGAGCTGGCTGTAGCTAGGAATGAATTGGTATATATGATAGAGAATGGATGGAGGGGGTAAGAGTAAACATTGGGTTGACATAGAGCCTAGATAGAGAGAAAAACAGTTGGGCAGACAAAGGAATGGGTAAAGGTCAGCATGGGAAAATGAATAGTTACTAATGGGAACGATGAGCTGTTTGTGGCAGCAGTCCATATGATGACTGGGCGCGGTGTGTAGGGGTTGGGGTAAAGAGATGGGAGGTGGTGCTCAGGGCCTAAAATTATTTAACTTGAAATCGAATCCAGAAGGTTGCAGAGTTCCCAAGCGGAAAATGAGATTAGTTCTTCCAGCTTGCTCTGAACTTCGCTGGAGCACTTAGCTTTATAATCAAGCCAGATGAAATGAGAGTTGTGCTCTCAGATATCGCCCCATCTTCCCGGTACACAATGGCCTGGTGTTCTATGGTAGGGCCATGGTCTAGGGGTGAGATAGGAGGAGGTATTTGAGAACTGGCACTCAGCCTCCTCAATGAAGATATCAATCTGCCAGACAACAACAGCACCACCCACCACAGATGCTGCCAGATCTGCGGAGTTTCTCCAGCAATTTCTGATTTTGTTTGATTTCCAGCATTCACAGTTCTTTGTTTTTAATTTGTCCTTTCTTAATACAGCCTTGACATTCTCCTTAATCAGGAATTCAACTTCTCCATCCTTTTTACAGCCCTCTCTATCACACCTGAAACATCTAAATCCGGAATGTTGGGCTGCCAGTCCCAGCCTTCTCTCAACCAAGTTTCTGTAATATCTACCAAATCTTAGTCCTATATACTAATCCAAGCTGTAAGCTTATCTGCCTTCTGTGTTAGACTCCTTGCATTAAAATAAATACACTTCATACCACTAGTCCCTCCATGTTCATTAACCTGGCCCTGCCTGTTCTTCCTTCTAGACTTACTTGATTTAACGCCTCTTTTCTCTTTAAACACTGCACATGCTGACCCATTGCTCTGGTTCCATCCCTACCACACTAGTTTAAACCCTCCACGTGCTGCTAGCAGAACTCCCCGCAATGATATTCTTGCACCTCCAGTTTAGATGCAATCCATCCTTCCTATACAGGTCTCTCCTGCCCTGGAAGAGATCCTAATGATCAAGATATCCGATCCCCTCTCTCAAAAACAAGCTCTTTAGCCATGCATCCAACTGTATTATCTTCCTATTTCTGGCCTCACTGGCATATCGCACAGGGGCTAAGATTACAACCCTAGGGGCCCTGCCTTTCAACTTCCTACCAAACTCCCTGAATTTCCTTTGCAGGGCCCCTTCTCTCTTTCTGCCTATGTTGTTAGTACCCATATGGACCACGACCTCTGGGTGCTCACTTCCCTCTTCAGAATATCCTTGACCCTGGCCATAGGAGGCAACACACCATTCTGGAGTCTCAATTACAGCCAAAGAAACGCCTGTTTGTGCCTCGACTACAGTCGCCTATCACTATTGCTCACCCACGCTTTGACTCTCCCTGCTGTACACCAGAGCCAGCCATGGTGCCACTGGTCTGGCTGGTGCTGTTGCTTTCCCGAGAGGCCATTCCCTCCAACAGTATCCAAAACGGTATCTGTTTGAGGAGGTATGGCCAGAGGAGATTCCTGAACTGCCTGCTCACACTTCTTAATCTTCCTGGTGGCCACCCACCTCTTTTCTACCTGCGTAGCCCTTACTGGTGCTGTGACTAGCTCAGTAAACAACATTTTCAGCATCACAGATGTTCCACCATGAGTTCAACAGCAGCTCCAGGGTGGTCCAATGTGACAAATCAGGAATTGCAGCTGAACACACTTCCTGCATACATGATCACCATGGACACTGGAAGTGTCCCTGACTTCCCACATATTGCAAGAGGAGCATTTCACGAGGCTGAGTTCTCCTGCCATTTTGAACCTTAACTGCAGATAATAATCTAGGAGCCAATTACACAACCTCACCCACCACTCACCAAATCAAATTTCTCACTCTCCCTCTCTATTCCTAATAAACTACAAAAAGTAAATACTTTATACTTTATCTCCCTCCTGACACTACTCACTCAGTCCCTATACCTAGTTCCTGAGCAGCCAAGCCAACACCACATTTTGAGTTTTGCCTCTGGATTCAGCTCCACCCACCACCACTCTGACTGACTCCGCTCAAGTACTTATCCGGTAGCTCCTGCCAGTGTTCATCCCCAGGTTCACTCTGCTTTGTTGTGCTGCTGCTGCCACCAAAGTGGTTTCTCTCTGTCTACTCTATCCAGGATCTTTCCTTTAGAACATCAATCAAATCTCCTCTTAGCTTTCTGCTGTACAAGGAAAACAATCATAGCTTCTCCAAATTTTCCTCATAACTGAAGTTTCTCATCTCTGAAACAATTATTTTTAAGTGACATTCTTCCTCAAGAATGTCTCCTAGAACTGCACATAAAACTCCAGCCAGTCTTTATGTTTTAATTCTATAGGGCATGGTGGGCAATACCATCATTTGTAGCACATTCTTAGTTGCCTGTCAGTTCAAAAGGCAGTTAAGAGTCAACTACATTGCTGTTGGTCTGGAGTCACATCTAGGCCAGAGGGCAGATTTCCTTCCCAAAAGGATGAGTGAACCAGTTGAGTTTTTGTGACCATTTATAGTGGGTGACATTGAACTGGATCTTAATTCCAGATTTTTAGTGAATTCAAATTTCACCATGTATCATGGTGGGATTTGAACTCGTGCACAGAACATCAACCTGGGTTCTGAATTACTGGTCTCGTGACACTACTATTATCCTATCACTTCCCCTTAAATAGCAATTCAGCATAATCTCCTGGCTCTTACAATTTATGACACTATTAATAATAAAGCCTAGAACACTATATGCTACGTTAACATATTCCTCCAGTTTGTTGCACCACCCTTAAAGACTTGCGCATAAAAACAACAAAGATCCTGGACACAGTGCCTCACAGCAGGCTGATACAAAAAATGAAGTCACATGGGATCCGCGGTAAGGTGGTAAAATGGATACAGAACTGTTTAGTAACAGAAGGCAGTAGCGGTGGAAGGATGTTTTTCTGACTGGAGATGTGACCAGTGGTGCTCCACAGGGATAGGTGCTGGGGCCCGTGTGGTTTGTAATGTGTGCATGCAGGGTGGTGGTGGTACATCAAGATGGCCTATAGTGAAGAGGATTGCCAGAGGACACAGCAGGATAGAGACAGGCTGGAGACTTGGGCGGAGAAGTGGCAGACAGAGTTTAATCCGGACAACCGTGACATGATACATTTTGGAAGATCTTATATGACAGGGAACAAAGAACAAAGAACAAAGAAAATTACAGCACAGGAACAGGCCCTTCGGCCCTCCAAGCCTGTGCCGATCCAGATCCTCTATCTAAACTTGTCGCCTATTTTCCAAGGATCTGTATCCCTCTGCTCCCTACCCATTCAAGTATCTGTCTAGATACATCTTAAATGACGCTATCGTGCCTGCCTCTACCACCTCCGCTGGCAACGCGTTCCAGGCACCCACCACCCTCTGCGTAAAGAACTTTTCCCCTCTCACCTTGAAATCGTGACCCCGAGTGATTGAATCCCCCATTCTGGGAAAAAGCTTCTTGCTATCCACCCTGTCTATACCTCTCATGATTTTGTAGACGTCAATCAGGTCCCTCCCCTCAACCTCCGTCTTTCTAATGTAAATAATCCTAATCTACTCAACCTGTCTTCATAGCTAGCGCCCTCCATACCAGGAAACATCCTGGTGAACCTCCTCTGCACCCTCTCCAGAGCATCCAATCCTTTTGGTAATGTGGCGACCAGAACTGTATGCAGTATTCCAAATGTGGTCGAACCAAAGTCCTATACAATTGTAACATGACCTGCCAACTCTTGTGCTCAATACCCCGTCCGATGAATGAAAGCATGCCGTATGCCTTCTTGACCACTAATTGACCTTCGTTGCCACCTTCAGGGTACAATGGACCTGAACATCCAGATCTCTGTGCATCAATTTTTCCCAGGGCTTTTCCGTTTACCATATAGTTCGCTCTTGAATTGGATCTTCCAAAATGCATCACCTTGCATTTGCCTGGATTGAACTCCATCTGCCATTTCTCCGCCCAACTCTCCAATCTATCTTTATTCTGCTGCATTCTTCGACAGTCTCCTTCACTATCTGCTACTCCACCAATCTTAGTGTCATCTGCAAACTTGCTAATCAGACCATCTATACCTTCCTCCAGAGATAGTAGGAACTGCAGATGCTGGAGAATC
>NC_063346.1:413114-432141 GCF_021869965.1 Rhincodon typus
CACACTCTATTACCCCCCCCTCCCCCTCGCCTGATGTTTGGTGACCTTCAGATTAAACCAGCAGTCATCTCTGTCTCATGAGACAGCAGCCTATGGTCCTCTGGGATTATGGCAACTTTCCCTTTTGTCTATAATCACTATGACCTCAATGTCTATCTCGCCCTAACCTTCAGACAATCTAAAACTGCAATATCTATCATGGATGTTCTACTTCGATCATCTCTTTTTGGCTCCCTGCTACTTAATGCATTGTATTTGAAAACATTATGCTGACATTATATGGCCTTGTATGACACTAAGATGAGTGGCAGAGCAAAGTGTGCAGAGGACCGTGAAACTTTGCAGAGGAACATAGATACATTGAGTGAGTGGGCAAAGGTCTGGCAGATGGAATACAATATAAATAAATGTGAAGTCATACATTTTGGTAGGAGTAATAGTAAAAAGGGTTATTACTTGAATGGTAAAAAGTTGCAGCATGCTGCTGTGCAGAGGGACCTGGGTGTCCTTGTGCATGAATCACAGAAGGTAGGTCTGCAGGTACAACAAGTAATTAGGAAGGCAAATGGAATTTTGCCCTTCATTGCTAAAGGGATTGAAATAAAAAGCAGAGAGGTTATGTTGCAGCTGTACAAGGTGCTGGTGAGGCCACACCTGGAGTACTGTGTGCAGTTTTGGTCTCCTTACTTGAGAAAGGATGTACTGGCACTGGAGGGGGTGCAAAGGAGGTTCACTAGGTTGATTCCGGAGTTGAGAGGGTTGGTTTATGAGGAGAGACTGAGTAGATTGGGATTATATTCATTGGAATTCAGAAGATTGAGGGGGGATCTTATAGAAACATATAAAATTATGAAGGGAATAGATAAGATAGAAGTAGAGAGGATGTTTCCACTGGCAGGTGAAGCTAGGACAAGAGGGCATAGCCTCAAGATTAGAGGGAGCAGATTTAGGACTGAACAGAGAAGGAATTTCTTCACCCAGAGGGTTGTTAATCTATGGAATTCCTTGCCCAGTGAAGTAGTCGATGTTACTTCAGTAAATGTTTTTAAAAAAAAGGTAGATTTTTTTTGAACAATAAAGGAATTAAGGGATACGGTGAGAACGCGGGTAAGTGGATCTGAGTCCACGGAAGGATCAGCCATGATCTTATTGAATGGCGGAGCAGGCTCGAAGGGCCGGACGGCCTACTCCTGCTCCTAGTTCTTATGTTCCCTCCTGATCCCAATCATCACCTCCCACCAAGTCACCTAGAAATCCTATCTCACTAACCACTTTAATGTTGCAGCACATCTCGTCTGTTGCATCTTCCTTCCTACTTCACTTTTGGCCACAAGACAATCTGAATTTATTTACTGGCTTTACTGAGTTCCTTAATCCAAAGCTTCTGTAAATCAATACCCTGCATTGAACACCCCTACCCGAACATTTCAATTTAACAGCAAAACTTCATTTAAGATGAGGGGAGATGATGGCCCAGTGGTATTATTGCAGGACTGCTAATCCGGAGACCCAGATAATGTTCTGGGGACCTGGGTTCAAATCCTGACACGACAAATGGTGGAATTTGAATTCAATAAATATCTGGAATTAAGAATCTAATGATGACCGTGAATTCATTGTTGATTGTTAGGGAAAAACCCATCTGGTTCACCAGGGAAAGAAACTACCATCCTTACCTGGTCTGGACTACATGTGACTCCAGACCCACAGCAATGTGATCCCCTTTGGGCAATTAGGGATGGGCAATAAATGCTGCCTGGCCAGTGATGCCCTCATTCTGTTAATGAATAAAGGGACAGTCTGGATTCACTTTACAGGGAAAACTGCATTTCACTCACACATCTTGATCATGACTCAGCTGCTTCATTCCATAAGCTTGGTACTGCTGTGCAATGATCTGTATGGAAACAGAGTTCAGGTTTCAATAATGGATTCATACTGCATCTTTAATTTAGGTGCTGCACAGAGTGGTAACTGGGCACAGCAGGAATACAGGACAAAGTGTACATACAAATCCAGTGAGGTGGCTTAATTTTAAGTGACAGAACAGGTGAACTTAGCAATTCCTCCACAACATCCTGTAATACAACAGGTCACTTGGAGAAATTTCGTTGGTAGGATTGAAAGGTCATTCAGGGTTGATTGTGTGTCCTTGCTCATTTAGACTAAATACAGACCATTTGTGGGAAGTGGGAAGACAAAGTGAATCAATATTTGCCAGTGGCCTCACACCTTATTTAAGTTTGACACAGCATTTATTTCAAATAAAACATTACAAGTTTGTAACTCCATTGTAAGGTTTAAAGGACAATCTAGGGAGCAATCTGAAAGATCCTGAAAAAAAGTAACAAAAAGGAACCGACAGCAACTCAATTCATTTATGTGGCGAATTTCTTCTGTCGGATAGGTGCAGGCAGTTGTGCATTGATCTCCATCACAGGACGTTCCACCACCACAAGACAACCATCAAACAGAAGTTCAACATGCATCAGAGGCTGCAAAGAGAGAAGATAACATTCAGGGGATCTGACGATATGCGGAACACATCTATAGTTGGATGCAAAACAACATACCCCAGAGCAAATGAAAACAAAAACAAGACAAATACCATTTCCTCGGCTTGTGTCTGTCTCAGAATCAGCTTGTCTATAGACCATGACTGTATCTTAGTTTCAGAACGACCCTGGGTGGCGTCTGTAATGGACCTCAGTTCCCAACACTCTCTCCCTTTTGTTTAGTGTGGAACATTGAGTCAGCAGGTGGGAAAGGGAAAGTAGATGGAGAGTACTATTCTCGAACTCCTCAACACAAATGCATTAACACAAGGTATACCAATCTCCAGCTGGTTAGAGCAGCAAATTACTGCAAATGCTGGAATCTGTACCAAGAAAAAATGCTGGAAATCATTGCAGATCAGGCAGCATCCATGGGGAGAGAGACCAAGCTAACGTTTCGAGTCCAGATAGCTCTTCATCAGCAGTTGGAGTTAGTTTGTGAAACCTCAAAACTAGAAAGGTTTGGTTAGAAATTTTAAGGTTATTAGAACTGAGGAAATTTGGGCTTACAAATTTTTGTTTTGCGTGGCCCATTAGTTGCATCAAACAGTCCCCTTAAAGATTGATGTGCAACTGTGCACAAGTGGAGCGGGCAGGGAGCATGAAATATACAGTGGTCTTTCAGCGAGTTTACGACTTAGGACTATTTCAACTTTTGATCTATATTAATGACCTAAGTATATACATGACATAAGTTCAAGGCTGCAAACTACTATATTTCTCAGTCTTATGTCATGAACAAGCTAGCAAGAGACTTTAGGAAGATTGCATCAGTTATGACAGCTCAACACTACTTTATCAAGGGCAAGATTGGATAGGCGATAAATACTGGCCCAGTAAGTGACACCATATACCCTGAAATTTTTTAAAATAGTGATTGGTGATTTAGGTAGATATATGGCTTGTAAAAGTTAAGAGTTGAGAAGTGATTCATTTCAACAGGAATTAGAAGATGCAATACAAAATAAATGGAAAGATAAACTCCCATTATGCTGTATGACTCTCTCTCTATCCACCGTCTTTCACATCCTCAGATCATCTTAAAATGCTTTATAACCAATGAAATATTTTAAATTACAATATTGGAAATGTGGCAGCCAATTTGTGCATAGCAAAAAATCCCACAAACTGCAATGTGATAATGACCAGATAATTTATTTTTGTTGCATTGATTGAGGGATAATTATTGGCCAAGATAAGAAATAACATCTCTGTTCTCATTCAAAATTCTGTCATTCATGTATATATAAGACAGCAGATGAGATTTCTCTTTAGCGTTATTCAAAAGACAGAACCACCCTGAGAACTGCACTGAACAGTCAGCCAAGACCTTTGTGCTGAAGTTCAGAAGAGAATTGAACCCATAACTTTCAAAGGTGAGAGTGCTACTAATGTTTCAATTTTAAAAGGGATGAAGGAATTGAGAGATCCGAAGCTGTACACACAAATACTTGAAGGTGGCAGGACAAGTTGATTTAAGAAAAAAAAAATATTCAGGATCTTTACCAATAATTGACAAAGTAAGAAAAGTATTGATAAAGTAAATTATGATAAGACTTTAACAATGAATAGGTAGTCCTCATCTGAAGTATTGTTCAGTTTTTGGCATCACATTCTGGGAAGAACCAGGGTCACAGTATGAGGATTCAGGGTAGACCAATTAGGACGGAGATGAGGTGACATTTCTTCACCCAGAGTGGTGAGCCTGTGGAATTCACTACCACAGGAAGTAGTTGATGCCAAAGCATTGAATGTATTCAAGAGGCGACTAGATATTGCACTTGGGGTGAATGGGATGGAAGGTTATGGGCAGAAAGTAGGATTAGGCTATTGAGTTGGACGATCAGCCATGATTGTGAAGAATGGCGGAACAGGCTCGAAGGGTCGAGTGACCTCCTCCTGCTCCTGTCTTCTGTGATTTTATGAAAGTCAAAACCATGGACTGAATGCAGATCTGGGATTGTTGGCCATCCTGTAAAAGTGTTAAAGGGGGACTCAATGGCACATGTAGGGGACAACAGCAGCTCACATATGAAACATCGAATGGCCAGTTTCTGTACAGTAACGCTGTACAAATTCCTTAGATGTTACCTTGAATTTCTTACAAATTTTGAATGCATGTTCCTCAACTTTGCGGGCTTTTCCAGAGAGACGTTTCAGGGTCAGTTGGTTATGAAGGTTTGATTGTTCGTTTGGAAGACGCTGACGGGAAATAAAAAAAATCATCAGAAGTTAATCCCAGAAGAATCCCAAAGTCTAACAGCAAAATAAGCAAGGCGAGGATATGGGGAAGGTGTGTGTAGGGAAGGGGTGGTCAGGAGATCAGCTCTTGAAGACAAGGATACAAAATCTGCTGGCTGGGACTGGGGAGGGGGTTCTGATAAAGAACAAAGAAAATTACAGCACAGGAACAGGCCCTTCGCCCCTCCAAGCATGCGCCGATCCAGATTCTCTATCTAAACCTGTTGCCTATTTTCCAAGGATCTGTATCCCTCTGCTCACTGACCATTCATGTATCTGTCTAGATACATCTTAAATGACGCTATCGTGCCCGCCTCTACCACCTCCGCTGGCAACGCGTTCCAGGCACCCACCACCCTCTGCATAAAGAACTTTCCATATCTCCCTTAAACTTTTCCCCTCTCACCTTGAAATTGTGACCCCTAGTAATTGAGTCCTCCACTCTGGGAAAAATCTTCTTGCTATCCACCCTGTCTATACCTCTCATGATTTTGTAGACCTCAAACAGGTCCCCCCTCAACTTCCGTCTTTCGAATGTGAATAATCCTAATCTACTCAACCTGTCTTCATAGCTAGCGCCCTCCATAACAGGAAACATCCTGGTGACCCTCCTCTGCACCCTCTCCAAAGCATCCACATCCTTTTGGTAATGTGGCGAACAGAACTATACGCAGTATTCCAAATGTGGTCGAACCAAAGTCCTATACAATTGTAACATGACCTGCCAACTCTTGTACTCAATACCCCGTCCGATGAATGAAAGCATGCCGTATGCCTTCTTGACCATTCTATCGACCGGCGTTGCCACCTTCAGGGTACAATGGACCTGAACACCCAGATCTCTCTGTGCATCAATTTTCCCCAGGGCTTTTCCATTTACCACATAGTTCACTCTTGAATTGGATCTTCCAAAATGCATCACCTTGCATTTGCCTGGATTGAACTCCATCTGCCATTTCTCCGCCCAACTCCCCAATCTATCTATATTCTGCTGCATTCTCCGACAGTCCCCTTCACTATCTGCTACTCCACCAATCTTAGTGTCATCTGCAAACTTGCTAATCAGACCATCTATACCTTCCTCCAGATCATTTATGTATATCACAAACAATAGTGGTCCCAACACGGATCCCTGTGGAACACCACTGGCCACAGTCCTCCATTTTGAGACACTCCCTTCCACTACAACTCTGTCTCCTGTTGCCCAGCCAGTTCTCTATCCATCTAGCTAGTATACCCTGGATCCCATGCGACTTCCTCCATCAGCCTACTATGGGGAACCTTAAGGCTGGAGGCAGGGCACTTACCAGCAACTGGTCAATAATACAGAACATGTATGTATCATGAAGGATAATCTGTGTGGTCACTTTAGGGTTAAAAGTCACATGTGTGACAGGCGTATCCCGTTCAAGCCAGTGTTGGTGCAATCCCTGTTGCTGCAGTGCACGACTCCACTCAGTGTATTTTTTCTCACTGATGCTGAATTCAAAAATCTGAGGAGATAAAAACGTGGATCATCAAAACGGTGATTCGGCCCCATGGTGTGTCAGCTCTTTGGTAGATCTATCCAATTTTCATCAACACCTCTCAACTCTCCCGTCTGAGCTGTGTGAATCTTTTCCCTTAGATACTGAATTGCTTCTACCACCCTTTCCATTTCAGGTCTCAACTCAGTGTGTAAGATAATGTTTCCTTATGCCATCTCTGATGCTTTTGTGAATAACCTTAAACGTGCTACTGACCCTTCTGCCACAGGGAGATTTCTCCTTATTCAGTTTATTAAAAATGTTGGATACTCCAAACATATTTCCTCTCAACATTCTTCAGGCTAAGGACAATGACCCCAGCTTTTCCAGTCTCTCCACATCCACTGAATTCCCCTACCCGTAGTGCCATGCTGGAACTCTCTCCCTAGCAGCATTGCGAGTGTACCTACACAATATAGACTGCAGCAGTTCCAGAAGGCAGCTTGTCATCACGTTTTCCTGGGGCAGCTAGGGATGGGCAATAAATATTGGCTCAGTCAGTGGCATTCTTATCTCATCAATTAATTTTAAAAATTCAAATAAATCTTCTCTGAATCCTCTCCAAGGATTTGAGATCCTTCCTGAAGTATAGTGCCAGAACTGGACAGAATACTCCAGTTTAGGCTAAAATGTTTTAAACAAGTTAATCAAATTTCCTTACAGTTCTATTCAGAAATCCCATGATCCCTATATGTCTTTACCTTCAAATGTTCGTGGCATTCTTCCAAAAATGTTATGTCCAGAATTAGAACAATACTATAGTTGATGTCTAACAAGTGTTTTGAAAAGATTTAGCTGAACTCCTTACTCTGTGCTCATGCCATCATTACTGACTGTAATAATACCATTGACTTCTTTTAAACAGCCTTCCCAACTTGTTCTAGTACCTTCAAAGGCTTGTGTCCATCCACCCCCAAGTCTCCCTGTAGCTGCAAGCCTTTTAAACTTGCACTTTATTATATCACCTCTCCTCATTCTTCTGTCCAAAATGTATCACTGTATATTTTCCTGCAATAAATTTCATGTGCCACACCTTGCCTGTCTTGATTGTCCATGTCCTCCTGAAGCCTGTTACTTTACTCTAAAACATTTCTGAGTTCAGAGTTGGAAAAATTTGAAATTATACCTTACATAACCATGTCCTGGTCATTAATACATACCAAAAGGAGCAACATCCTCATACTGACCCCTGGGGAACACTTTCTGTTTCTTACTAAATTTTGCATCTACATGTGCTGCCCCCCTTCATCCTTTTAAATTTGCAGACAGAGAATTTCCAAAGAAATCTGACAGCAAGATCCACAGTTTGGATTATTCCATAGTGCTGACAGCTAGGTGCAACGTTAAATACACTTGGCTTCAGTGGGTCATACCTGGTGATCTGTGTGGACAGTAATCAGATTGTTGGTGTGTGGATTAATGGCAATAGCAGTAGGGAGATGATTATAGACTGGAACTGTGCAGTGATTCTGGAAGGAAGAGGAATCCATCAATGCAAAGAATCACACGCCTGGTCAACAGACACCTCACTGTGCTCCCCAGCCAACACCATCTCTTCGTCCCTTCTTCTCCCATTTGATGCCTCACCCCTTCCTCCCTCCAGACACTACTACTTTTCAAATCCCATGTCAATAACTGATAGCCCCTGCCTGAATACTTCTGTATGCAGGCACCAACCCCAGCAACGCCCCCACTCACCCCCAGTCCCAGCAACACCCCCAGAACAGCATCACCCTTTATCACTACCTCATAGCTTTTGTAACCACATCCCTTGATTTTCCATCGGAATCATCCCATTCCCATTTTAAACATTCATAGCTTTTGTAACCACATCCCTTGATTTTCCATCGGAATCATCCCATTTTCATTGATAGCCGATACCACCATCTGGGCCTCGACCTGCCTGACCGGGTTTCACCTCTCGCGTGCTCCTCTGCTTGCCCCAGACATTTGCATTTGCCTGAGGCCTCTGGTTCTTACCTTTAGCTGCTTTAAGTTATAGATGTTGATTTCACAGTCAGAATTTGCAGCTGCCAGCCAGTTGCTATCAGCACTCACTGCCAACAGGCAGACAGGCTCAAGGGAATCTACAGTAGGCGAAAGAGATTCAACAGCTATTCAGGATGAAATGCACAATGACAGGTATAAATTATCAAAACCCAAGTAAACCAAGAATTCACTTGAAGAAAGACAGGATCTCCTTAACACAAATAGTGATTCAGTGAACGTCTGCACCCTCAGGAACTGTGTCCTAGTGTCAATCAGCACCTTCAGGAAGTGAATCCCAGTGAGAAGCAGCACCTTTGGGAACTGTATCCCAGTGAGAGTCAGCACCTTTAGGAACTATATTCCAGTGACAGTCAGCACCCTTCAGCCCCCACCTGCTTCAAGACCACCACCATCCCAGTAACAAAGAAAACTCATGCAGTGTGCCTCAATGACTACTGCCCAGTGGATTCTGATCTCCATAATTATGAAGCGCTTCGAGAGGTTAGTCATGGCTCATATCAATTCTAGCTTCCCAGCATGCCTTGATCCCTTGCAATTTGCCTACCATCGCAACATGTCCACAGCAGATGCCATCTCCCTGGCCCTACACTCACCCCTGGAACATCTGGATAACAAGGATACCTACGTCAGGCTTCTACTCATTGAAGGCAGAGCTGTAGTCAACATTATGACTCCAAGCAAACTAATCTCCAAACTCTGAGACCCAGGGTTCTGCTCCACCCTTTGCAATTGGATCCTCAACTTCCTGATCCACAGACTGCACTCAGCGAGAACAGGCAATAACACCTCCTCCATGACAGTTCTCAACACCGGTGCCCTGCAAGGCTGCGTACTCAGCCCCTCACTATATTCCCTGTACACATATGACCGCGTGGCCAAATTTTATCCTGACTCTGTGTATGAGTTCACTGATGACACCACCAATGTAGGCCAGATTTCAAACATGATGAAACAGAATTCAGGAAAGAGATAGAGTGCTTGGTGGTGTGGTGTAAAGACAACAATCTCTCTCTCTCTCTCTCTCAATGTCAGCAAATGAAAGAGCTGGTCGTTGACTTCAGGAAGCAAGGTGGAGGGCATACCCCTATCTACATCGATGGTGCTGAGGTGGAGATGGTTGACAGTGTTAAGTTCCTGGGAGTGATGATCACCAGCAATCTGTCCTGGTCCACCCACGTTGATGCAGTGGTCAAGAAAGCGCAACAACATCTCTACGTCCTCAGGAGGATAAGGAAATTCAGCACGTCCATGAAGTCTCTTACCAATTTTTAATCAATGCATCATAGAATGCATTCGATCTGAATGCATCACAGCTTGGTTGGACAATTGCTCTGCCTAGGACTGTAAGAAACTACAAAGAATTGTGAACACAAACCAGTCCATCACACAAGCCGACTTTCCATCCGCTGACTCCGTTCATACTTCTTGCTGCCTCAGGAAAGCAGCCAACATCAAAGACCCCTCCCATTCTGGTTATAATCTCTTCTAACCTCTTCCATCAGGCAAAAGATACAGAAGCTTAAACACACATACCAACAGATTCAAGGACATCCTCTTCCCTGCTGTAATTAAACTTCTGAATGGGCCTCTCAAATTTAAAATTTAAAATTTAATGTCGACCTCGCCTTCTCTACAGCTGTAACATGGTATTTCTTGCTCTGTTGTTTTACCCTAATTCACTTTCTATGGTATGAACTACCTGTACTGCACACAAAACAAAATTTTTCATACCTAAGTACACGTGACAACAATAAATCAAATCAAATCTGTTTCCCAGTCAACGTCAACACCTTCAGGAACTGTCTCTCGGTATAAGTTGGGAACAATATAGGAAAACCCTGACATTGTCCTGTCCATTAAATGTAGAATCCTAATAACCATGGAATTAAACCCAGTAATTAACTGCACAGAAGGAATTATCTTGATATTGTGGCGAGTGACTTAACACAAAAAGTGGATAAGTTCCTACGCCCAAGTTTAGAGATTACTATCGTTACATCTGAATGCCAAGCTATCGATTAATTGCAATAATTGGTGGCATTTTGAAGAGGAAAACCCACCAGATTTGGGAGTGAGTATGTGTGCATGCTTGGAATTAAGCATCACCAGATCCACAACCTGAACACGACTACGATCTAAGGCAACAAACAATTTGGTGGAATCGGCAGAGAACAGCAACTGATGAGCTGGCTGCTGTGCCTTCAAAAACTGTGAAGCCTGCAGGAGGGGAAAGAGACAAAATGTGATTTAAAAAAAATGTTAGCAACTGAAAATCATTTATACACAGGCCAGCTGCACCACCTCATTTCATTCCTGCATCCTGATCTCTCTCTCTCTCTCTCTCTCACTCCCGCATCCTTGTCTCTCCCTCTCTCGCGCTCTCTCTCTCTCTCACTTACACACGTGCACACACACATCGTATACACCCCCATCCCCACCCTCCACATCCCAATTGCTCAAATCACAGGAAGACCACACAGCTTCCACCACTAACCCCTATCTTACAAACCTGGATAGCCGACCTACCGCATGAATTGTGACACTGTCATTTTCATACTGTATTCGATAGAGACGGACTCTGTAAACGTTTGAGAAAGCAATCCAGGTTCCACAAGGAGAGAGCGCACAGCACCGTATGTGATCACAACCCTATACACGAAAAATGACAAACCAAAACCACTCATTGGAGTATAAATTCATTGGAGAATGAGTGATGATCATAGAAGATCCTGAGTTGTGAGGGCAGATGCTGAGAGAACATTTTCCCCATGAAGGAATCTAGAGCTTAAGATACAGTTTCAAAAGATGGGGGTCTCCCTTTTAAGATCAAGATGATATGGCATTTCTTCTGAGAGGGTCATTAGTTTTGGAATGTTCCTTCAGAGAGCTGATGAGGTTGGGTCATTGAATATATAAAAAGCTGAATTAGATATTAAATCTGCAAGACAGTCAGGCAGGAAAGTGGAGTTCAGGCAACATTCCAGATCAGCCATGATCTTATTGAATGGTGAAGGGTTAAATGGCCTACTCTTGCTCCTAATTTGTGTGTGATCATATGAGCCCAGTGTATCAGGGCTCAGTCACACAATAAGCCCTATGTGCACAAATGGCTTGTGGTGAGCGCTGCTGGCTTCAGTTTGAGGGGAGAAATCAGTCACTGTAAGGTGAGCACATTGTTTATTAAGTTGTCACACAAAGCTGTACAGCCTAGAGCTAATTGGACCAGACAGACAGAGTTTAAAACATCCACTGCTAATATCAACATCAAAATCCTCCAGTTCCTCCCACACACCTTGTTCTTTAATTGCAGCAACTTCTCTGGCTTTTTGCTAATTGGAAGGATATCTCCAGGAATCCCTGCATACAATGAGAAATAGAAAAAAATCACATGAGATGAAATGAAAACAAGTCCACACAAACTGGAAATAAACACTTGTAGCAAAGTCTATATTAAAATCAGATCTCATTTGGACAGACCCAGAATCACAGCAGAGAAACTAGCATCAAAATGGGCCAAGAGACAACTGTATTTTTAACACAGCCAAAAGCTTACCTCAAGGCTTTAAGTGTATTGAAGGTGTATAGCTTGGTAAGGTGTATATTGTATGGGACATGTGCTCTGATGAAATTTGTTTCTTTGTATCCAGTTGTATTGTAGAAGCCAACAACAAAATAGTGATCATAACACAATTGAGTTCAACATAGCATTTGAAAGCAAAAAGCATGAATCAGCTACTAAAGTTTTAGACTTGGGTAAGACTGATTTTAATGCACAGTTATTCACATCATTTATTAATGACTTGGATAACAGCATTGTAATTCAGGGAACCCAGTATATCATGTTTCTGGGTAGCTATTTTCAAACTTGATGCAGGGATTTGAATAGTCACTCAAAACAGTTCAGTAGTTACAGTTAGTGAAGAGTCAGACGCAGGAAGACAGTGAAAGAGAGTGAGACAGAAGCAGGTTCAATATAGGGCAAGTGCTGTTAGCTGTACTGCTGAGAAAGCTGCTCATTCGGTGTAGATGTGTTGAGAGCAAAGTCCCAAGAGCAGTTGGCTATACTTATGAAGTTAGAACTCTATATAGTCCTAGGGGTCAGTAGGGGTCAGATCTTACTGAGCAAGATCAGAGCTCAGAAAAAGAAATAAAATCCAGGGACAGAACAAGCTTGAAGCTAACTGTCCATGAAAAGCTGGAGTTGTGCCTGTGAGTAACTGCCAGATTCTGCAGTTACCAGAATTTAGGAAAATACAGTCCAATGATTAGGGGTGCTTAGAAAGGCTAAGACTGTTCTTTGTAGAAAAGAACAAGCGACCATCAATGGTTTTGACAAATAGAGAACACAAAATGGTTAATTGTTGGAGGACTCAAGTACAAAGCAGTTGGTAAAAGAATGAGAACAGAATGAAAAGAAAAATACAGCAAGTTGTGATTTTGTTTATGCTATCTTTAAGTGTGATGAAACCAGATTCAATAGAAGTTTGAAAGGTAAGTGGATAGATCCATGAAGGGACAAATTTACAGGTTTATGGTTTTCTGGATATCTTTTTTAAAAGAAAGGCTGACAAAAACCTGATTGGATCAATGGACTCCTGTTATGTTGTATATTTTACAATTCCAAACATGCAAAAAACTTTCCATAATTGTTTAAGTAACTTAGACCCTTCCCTCCATAACACTGCACTCAGAGCAACAGCACACCACAAAAGGGCATCAGCAGGGCAATGCTGAATCCAAGGCTTCAGCATGGTAACACTGCACTCAGAACATGAATTAACATTGTCCCAACCATACCAGTGGCATTTAGCAATATTGCTGTTTTACTTTGGTTCACTATTGTGCAGTGATGCACTTCCAATTCTTCAGTACACTGTTCTTCGTTATGTTTGGACAGCAAGTTAAATTTGCATTGTTTCCAAAAGCTGTTTATCCACAGCACACTATACAAAACATAATTGTTTACCTGAACCTCCTGGGCTACCCAATCGCCACAACTCGAGCTGGTCTGGGAATTGAAACAGGAGTAGATTCGCCTTCCGGCTGCAACAGACTAGGTTTCGCTGTGAAGAGGTCAAAGAATTGATTTAAAAATTTGCTCACCTCTCTTTCCTATTGCTTCAATTGATTTTACAAAGCACTACCCACAAAATATCAGGTAACACTCAGGCTATTATGGGGAAGTGATGGCCTAATGGTATTATCACTAGGTCATGAGTCCACAGATCCTGACGTTCTGGGGATCTGAGTTTGAATCCTGCCATGGCAGAGGGTGGAATATGAATTCAATAAATATCTGGAATTAGAAGTCTAATGATGACTACGAAACCATTGTCATAGAAGCATAGAATCCCAGTGTGGAAACAGGCCATTTCCCAACAACTCCACACTGATCCTCCGAAGAACATCCTACCCAGACCCATCCCCAACCCTATCCCTGTAATCCTGCATTTCCTATGGCTAATGCACCTAAGCTACACATCCCTTAACACTATGGGCAATTTAGCATGGCCAATCCACCTAACTTGTACATCTTTGGACTGTGGGAGGAAACCAGAGCACCTGGCAGAAACCGATGCAGACATTGGGAGAACATGCAAACTCCACACAGTTGCCAAAGGTTGGAATCGAACCTGGGTCCCTAGCGCTGACAGGCAGCAGTGCTAACCACTGAGCCACCGTTCCGATTGTCAGATAAGCCCATCACTAATGTCCTTCAGGGAAGGAAGCAGCCATCCTTGCCAACTGTGACTCCAGACTGACAGCAATGTGGGGTTGATATTTCATTATGGACAGCTGGGGATGGGTAATAAATGTTGGTCTGGCCAGTTGTGTCTACATCCCCTGAAGGACTAAAAGAGAAAAAAATTCTGCTTCTTGTTCCACAATTCCTCCGAAGGTTGGACTCTAGTTGGGGTTGTCGTCTGACCTCCTGCATTCTACAACGCAAGTAAAGTCATAATGGCACAGCTCGAGGCCATTAAACTCATCAACTCAATGCCAGCTCTGTGCAGAGCAAGCCAGTCTCTTTCTCCCACTTAATCCCTGCAGTCTGACAAATTTGTTTCCGTTATGTGCCTGTCCAGTTTCCTTTTGATATCACTGAATGTCTCCCCATCCACCAACCCCGTAAGCAATGCCTAATAGACAGCAAGTTCTGGTACGTTACCAGTAGCTGCTTAAAAAAGGTAATTTTTACATTCTCCCTTCATCTCTTGCTCAAAACCTTAAATCTGTGTCTTCTGGTCCTAGCACCATCAGCCAACAGGAAAGATCATCTTCTACCTTTTCCAAGCCTGTCATAATCTTGTACACTTTCAGTAAATCCATTTTCTATGTCCTGTGCTCCAAAACAAATGCAAATATAAAATGTAAATTTATTAGTGATAGGCAGCGTGGCTTTGTGCAGGGAAGATCGTGTCTCACAAAAGTGACAAAGATGACTGGTGAGGGCAAGGCAGTAAATGTTGTCTATATGGACTTTAGCAAGGCCTTTGAAAAGTTCCCTCATGGCAGGCTAATACAAAAAGTGAAGTCACATCGAATCCGCAGTGAACTGGTAAGATTGATGCAGAATTGGCTTAGTCACAGAAGAGGCAGAGTAGCGGTAAAAGAACGTTTTTATGACTGGACATCTGTGATCAGCGGTGCTCCACAGGAATCAGTGCTGGAACCCTATTGTTTGTAATATATTTTAAAAAATGATCTAGAGGAGAATGTGGGTGACCTGATCAGTAAGTGCGGATGACACAAAGATCAGGGAAGCTGCGGATAGTGAGGAGGATTGCCACAGGATACAGCAGGATATAGGCAGGCTGGAGGCTTGGACAGAGAAACAGCAGATAGTGTTTAATCTGGGCAAATGAGAGGTGATACATTTTGGGATATCTAACGGAGGAGGGAGGTATACAGGAAATGGCAGAACACTTAGAAGCATCAGCATACAGAGGGATTTAGGCATACAGGTCCACAGTTCCCTAAACTGGCAACACAAGTGGATAACATGGTCAACTAGGTACATGGCATGCTTGCCTTCATCGACAGGGACATAGAGTATAAAAATTGGCAAGTCATGTTGCAACCATATAGAACATTAGATAGGCCACATTTGGAATATTGTGTAGAATTCTGGTCACCACACTACCAGAAGGATGTGGAGGCTTTCGAGAGGGTTTACCAGCATGTGGACTGGTTTGGAGGGTATTTGCTTTGAGGAGAAATTGGAGAAACTTGGTTTGTTTTCACATGAATGTCAAAGGATTAAGGCTGACCTGATAGAACTTTACAAAATTACAAGAGGAATGGACAGAATGGATAGAATGGATAGTCTGATTCTTTTTCCCATGGTTGAAATGTCAATTGCTAGGAGATATAGGTTTAAGGTAAAAATGGCTAAGTTTAAAGGAGATATGAGAGGCAGATTTTTCTACAGAGGGTACTAAGTGCCTGAAATGCGCTGCCAGAGGTGGTGGTGTAGGCAGATACAATAACAACATTTAAGAGGCATCTTGACAGATATATGAATAGGCAGAAAACAGAAGGAAACAGACCGTGTAGAAGCAAAAAGTTTTTTGTTTAGAAAGGCATCCTATGTCAGTGCCATCTAGTGGATCAAACAGCCTGTTCTTGTGCTGTATTCTTCACTGTTCTTTTCAAACCCATCATAATCTTGTACACTTTAATTAAATCCATTTCCTCCCTCCCGTGCTCCAAAGCAACCTCACCTTCAGCAACCTAACCTTGTACCTATAAGCCATAATTCTTTGAATCATGCTAGTTTTCTAAAAATTAATTCATTCATGAAACATGGGCAGTGCTGGCTGGCCAGCATTTATTGCCTGTCCTTAATTCTCCTTGGTGGTGAGCTGCCTTCTTGAACTGATGCAGTCCACATGCTGTAGGTTGACCCACAAGCCCCTTATGGAGGGAATTCCAGGGTTTTGACCCAGGAACAGTGAAGGAACAGTGATATATTTCCAAATCAAGATGGTGAACAGCTTGGAGCGAAACATGCAAGTGTTGGTATTTTCGCATATCTGCTGCCCTTGTCCTTCCAGATGGAAGTGGTCATGGGTTTGAAAGATGCAGGCTGAGGAGCTCTGGTGAATTTTTGCAGTGCATCTTGTAGATATTACACATTGCTACTACCAAGCATTGGTGGTAGAGGGAGTCAATGCTTGTGGATGTGGTACTAATCAAGTGGGATGTTTTGTCTTGGATGGTGTCAAGCTTCTTGAGTATTAGTGGAGCGTCAAGTTCTGGAGCACAAATCTTCTATATTATTGCCGGAACATTGTTAGGGCCCATAGCCTTTGCACTGTCTGGTGCCTCCAACCATTTCTCGAATCCAGCGGAATGAATCAAATTGTCTAAAGACTGGTATCAGTGTTGCTGGGGGCCATGGAGGATGCTGAAATGGATCATCCACTTGGCATTTCTGGCTGAAGATTGCTGCAAATGCTTCAGCCTTTTGTATTGATGTTTTGGGTTCTTTCATCATTGAGGATGGAGATATTTGCGGAGCCTCCTCTCATTGTGAGTTGTTTAATTGACCACTACCATCCACAACTGGATGTGGCAGGACGTCAGTGCTTAAATCTGATCCATTGGTTGTGGGATAGTAACATAGAAGCACAGAAAATCTCCTCTGCACCCCCTCAAAGACCCTCACATCCTGGCTAAAGGGTGGTGACTGGAAATTGTTTCAATATTCTAATTATGCCCTAACCAGTTCTTCGTAAAGATTCAGCATTACATCTGTGCCTTGTATATGTTTTTATGAAGTCCAAGATTCCAATCGGCCTGGGTAACCAATCTCTCAATTTTTCCTTCAACAATCTAGGTTCGTGATACCCCAGGTTCCTCTGCAGCTGCATAGTCTTTAGAATGGTCCCATTCAGTCTCTCCCTATCGCTTCACCAAAATGCTTCACTTCACATTTCATCCTATTAAGTTCCAACTGATACTTGTCTGCCCATTCTAATGTTATGGCCTATTGCAATCAATTGTTATTATCCTCAATGACAGCCATACCTCCCAAGTTTATTATTATCCAATTTTGGAATGTTACCATTTTTTTTCCAATATCTAACTAATTTATATTTAATTGCTTGGTAATATAGAACTTAAAAGATTGTTAAAAAGTAAGCCACAAAGTTGAAGCTTTCTATCTTGCCTTCATCAGGACAGAGATGCAAGAAACTAGACTCAGAAGGAGCATTAATTGAAACAGCATGAGAAGACAGAGCTCACTGGTTGGATAATTGTCAGCATGGAGATGCAACAAATCAGTTTAATGTTTGTCAGAGACAAAAACAGAAATTGCTGAAAAAGTTCAGCAGGTCTAGCAAGATGTAGAAAGAAATCAGAGTTAACATTTCGGCTCAAGAGACTCTTCCTCAGAACTTCACTTGACCCGAAACGTTAGCTCCGATTTCCCTCCACAGATGCTGCCATACCTTTTCCAACAACTTGTATTTTTGTCTCGGATTTGCAGCATCCGCAGTTCTCTTAGTTTTTAGTTTATGATTGTTATTTGGACTTGCAGAATGACTTATTCATGCATGCTGGAAGCTACAAATGTTCACACGTTCTGTGTAGAAAAAAAGAATTTATTCATACCTCGCTGCAACGTTTACAGAGATGTCAATCCCTGTTGCACTTTCCATGCCAATGCTTGAACTAATCAGAGTATACCTACCTGGTTTAAGTTTAATCAGCTAACCAAGATTGACAGTTAACAATTCCTACTAATTTTCCACGATAACTACAGTCTCAGAGGATTAGATAGGGTGGACAGTGGGAGCCTTTTTCCTCAGATGGTGATGGCTAGCACGAGGGGACATAGCTTTAAATTGAGGGGTGATAGATATAGGACAGATGTCAGAGGTAGGTTCTTTACTCAGAGCGTAGTAAGGGCGTGGAATGCCCTGCCTGCAAAAGTAGTAGACTCGCCAACTTTAAGGGCATTTAAATGGTCATTGGATAAACATATGCATGATAATGGAATAGTGTAGGTTAGGTGGGCTTCAGATTGGTTCCACAGGTCGGCGCAACATCAAGGGCCGAAGGGCCTGTACTGCGCTGTAATGTTCTGTGTTCTATGTTCTAACTAATCAACACAGTCTTCACATGCTATATAAATTATTTTCCCTTCCTAAGTCTGGTTTCTTGCATGTCAGTCCTGATTAGTGTAAGATGGAAAAATACACATCAAAAAGCAGTGATTCCAGCAATGAACTCGAGAACATACTGTTTTCCATTCTCCAGTCTGATAAACAATCTTTTACCACAGCTCACTGTTTAGTTTGAAGCTAATTTTGTATCTAAGCGGCCACTGACTCTCCTAAGCATACATAAGGTCTAGGCGACTGAAAACAGATGAAACTTTGGAAGAATATCGGGAAAGTAGGACAAATCTGAAACGAGGAATTAAAGGGCTAAAAGGGTCATGAAATATCTTTAGCAAACAGGGTTAAGGAAAATCCCAAAGCCTTTTATTCATACATAAGGAGCAAGAGGGTAACGAGAGAAAGGGTTGGCCCACTAAAGGACAAAGGAGGGAAGCTATGCGAGGAGTCAGAGAAAATGAGTGAGATTCTAAATGAGTACTTTGCGTCGGTATTCACTGAGGAGAGGGACATGACGGATGTTGAGGTTAGGGATAGATGTTTGATTACTCTAGGTCAAGTCAGC
>NC_063346.1:432241-448991 GCF_021869965.1 Rhincodon typus
GCATGGGTGAGGTCCCGGAGGACTGGAGAATTGCTAATGTTGTCCCCTTGTTTAAGAAGGGAGGCAAGGATAATCTAGGAAATTATAGACCGGTGAACCTGACGTCAGTGGTGGGGAAGCTGCTGGAGAAGATACTGAGGGATAAGATCTATTTACATTTGGAAGAAAATGGGCTAATTAGTGATCGGCAGCATGGTTTTGTGCAGGGAAGGTCATGTCTTACCAACTTGATAGAATTCTTTGAGGAAGTAACAAAGTTGATAGATGAGGGAAGAGCTGTAGATGTCATATACATGGACTTCAGTAAGGTGTTTGATAAGGTTCCCCATGGTAGGCTGATGGAGAAAGTGAAGTCGCATGGGGTCCAGGGTGTACTAGCTAGATGGATAGAGAACTGGCTGGGCAACAGGAGACAGACGGTTGTAGTGGAAGGGAGTTTCTCAAAATGGAGAACTGTGACCAGTGGTGTTCCGCAGGGATCTGTGTTGTTTGTGATATACATAAATGATCTGGAGGAAGGTATAGATGGTCTGATTAGCAAGTTTGCAGATGACACTAAGATTGGTAGAGTAGCAGATAGTGAAGGGGACTGTCGGAGAATGCAACAGAATATAGATAGATTGGAGAGTTGGGCAGAGAAATGGCAGATGGAGTTCAATCCAGGCAAATGCAAGGTGATGCATTTTGGAAGATCCAATTCAAGAGTGAACTATGTGGTAAATGGAAAAGCCCTGGGGAAAATTGATGCACAGAGAGATCTGGGTGTTCAGGTCCATTGTACCCTGAAGGTGGCAACGCAGGTGGAAAGAGTGGTCAAGAAGGCATACGGCATGCTTTCATTCATCGGATGGGGTATTGAGTACAAGAGTTGGCAGGTCATGTTACAATTGTATCGGACTTTGGTTCGATCACATTTGGAATACCGTGTACAGTTCTGGTCGCCACATTACCAAAAGAATGTGGATGCTTTGGAGAGGGTGCAGAGGAGGTTCACCAGCATGTTGCCTGGTATGGAGGGCACTAGCTATGAAGAGAGGTTGAGTAGATTAGGATTATTTACATTAGAAAGATGGAGGTTGAGGGGGGACCTGATTGAGGTCTACAAAATCATGAGAGGTATAGACAGGGTGGATAGCAAGAAGCTTTTTCACCAGAGTGGGGGACTCAATTACTAGGGGTCACAATTTCAAGGAGAGAGGGGAAAAGTTTAAGGGAGATATGCGTGGAAAGTTCTTTACGCAGAGGGTGGTGGGTGCCTGGAACGCGTTGCCAGCAGAGGTGGTAGAGGCGGGCACGATAGCGTCATTTAAGATGTATCTAGACAGATACATGAATGGGCAGGGAGCAGAGGGATACAGATCCTTGGAAAATAGGCGACAGGTTTAGAAAGAGGATCTGGATCGGCGCAGGCTTGGAGGGCCGAAGGGCCTGTTCCTGTGCTGTAATTTTCTTTGTTCTTTGTTCTATTATGCTAATTGAGTATGTTACTTTATCAAAAGCCTTCTGCTTTAGACAACACTGCATTGTCTTCATCAATTTTTGCTGTTACTTCAAAAAAATAATTTAGGTTAGTCAAGCATGGTCCAGCTTTTAGAAATCTATAATACTTTTTAAGTAATTCAAACTTCTTCAAACACCTGAGTCTTTTACCCCTGACTGTTTCTAAAACCTTATCCATCATCCATCCACTGCTAATGATAAACTGACCAGCCTGTACCTATTAGCAATCATACAGAAGCTCATTACTACAGCTTTCTAATCCCAACCTACAAACAGTTCCAGACTATGACAGCCTGTGCTCATCAGCTGTACAGCACTGAGTACAAATGTGAATTCCACTTCTTGATCAGTGTGGTAAGTAATAAAGTGCAGATAGAAAAAGCCCACAGCAGCTGCACTAAGCTCTTACGTGTGGGAAGAGGATTTTGCGGAGAGCAGCTTCGTATGACTTGGTTTCCACACGGTCCATCAGGGGACGAATGACAAGCTGGGCATCCAAACCTTATGCAGAAGAAAGGAAGAAAGGAGTTGAGGTAAAAGTTCCACGGCATAGCTCTTCTAACAGAAAAGATTTGATCTACTCACCACCCGAGACAAGAGCCGACTTGGTATGAATAACAGCCCTCACATCATGGGAATGATGTTTAAAAGTCTTCGTACGAACCCACTGAGTATCAGCAACTCCTGACTTTACTGCAATCAGCTGAAATTGGACAACAGTTCCCTCAGAGGTTCCAGCAACAATGCTGTCTTCAGCCTGCAGAGAGCAAAATCCCCATCAGCAGAGTGTAGAACACAGCTTGCCACTGAGTGGAATGTGACAGTGGACAGGTGTTAAAAGTGAGTCAGCTGTCACTGGAACAGTGACACAGACTGACAGTACAAAGATCTACTCTCACCTTGTTCACTGAAAGTGTCAACACATCACATTTAGTGACTGGGTGTGTTTTCAGCAGAGTTCCTGTCTGCCAATCCCAGAACTGCACTTTCCCTGCTGAATCAGCACTCACAATAGAGTAATTGCTGAGAAAACAGAGACTCCATACCACACATTCTCGATTGTGCGAAACCGGATCACCGCGATCCACAAAAATATGACGTGTGCAGTGACCTGGAGAGAAAGGGAATAATGAACTGGCATGAATGCAGAAATCTGGAGAAACCAAGATTCAGTTAAATGCCACAGTCTGAAGCACAGGCCCAGAGCAAAAAAACCCAGCAAACCCAAAAACAGAGAGATCTAACTTTTAAAATAAACTATTTAGTTCAGCTCCCAGTAAAGCTGAGTTGGTTTGAGTGTACCTCATCTTTCTGGAGTTTCAACATGAGACAGAAAGAACCAAAAGGACGAAACAAAAGAACGGAGAAGGGAAGGAGGTAGCAATGTAATCCAGAGCCCTATCTATAAGACGCACCGTTGTAATTCACTCAGCATTTCTTAAAACTATGACTATTATCACAGAGAAGAACAAGTACAGCAGCACATGGGAACACCACCACTGCTAAGTCAAAAACCATCCCATTTTGGATATATACATTATTTTTTCCACTGGGCCATGCATGGAATAGCCTGAGAGGATTTTCCAGTGTGAATAATATTCTGGATATTCCTCATAATCTGGCTCTTAAATCATGCAGTGAGGTAATGGGAAAGGGTGATATTTCTGACTGAAGCAGGCCCACATGCAAATGAAACACTCAGGAATTTTCTTGCGTCTTCTATACAAAAAGACATGCCACTGTCAACATTTTATACTAGTTTGAGCAGCACTACAGTCTCAAATCATTTTAGAATGCAGACAGCTATTGGCATGGAACAAGGATCAGTTCCTCGGTGAGGATGTTGGAGAGATCGTTGTGGCTTTGGAAAAAGTTGTCCATTCAAGTGATTTCAGAGAATTTTAAGACCACATTGTGAGGTAGATTTGTGTGCATTTTAAAAAGCAAAGGCCTTCATGGTAAGTTGTTGACACGGCCAAAATTGACCTTCAACAACCCTTGTACGTGTAATGACTTAACTGCGAAGATGACACGGATAATCGAGCCTCACTGTTCCACAACCTGTCACAAACTGTATAAATACGTTAAACCCCATTGAGACCACCAAAATGACCAAGTTGCCTGACTGCTATTGAGGATTAAGCAATTCACGCCGCATTCCTCCAGGAGCAACAATAAAAATCCTAATTTTTGTGACACATGACTTTAATGGGAACAATGAAAAAGAAAGTATTTCCAGTTTATGAAATTTATATATCGTCTCAAAACTGCAAATACACAATCATGATTATGACAGACAAAAGACACATGGTTTAACACATATAGTATGGCTGGACAAAGATCATAGATGGAGTAAACAAAATTCCAAAGGACAAAAGTCCAGAGCACAAGGTAGAAATTTAATTTCTCAGAGTCCTTTTCATTTTAGGAATGATAACACACTGTTGTCCGTGGGATGGCTGTTGTTATTTGATGGTCAGTTGGAATCAAATCTTCTTTAAATTAGAGTTCTTTCTTTTCCTACACTGTATTCTTGCCGTTTTGAAATGAATGCTTAACATTTCATTTGCCTTCCTAACCGCGAACTGAAGCTGCATGTTAACCTTAAGGAAATCCTGAACTAGGACTCCCAAGTCCCTTTGTGCTTCAGGTTTCCAAAGTCTTTCCCTATTTAGAAAATAGTCCACTCCTCTATTCTTCCTACCAACATGCCTCACTTTACACTTTGCCAAAACTGTATTCCATTTGCCACTACTTTGCCCACTCACCTAGCATGTCCAAGGCCTTCTGCAACCTTCCCACTTCCTCAACAATACCTGTCCCTCCACCTACCTTTGTGCTATCTGCAAACTTAGAAACAATGCCCTCAGTTCCTTTGTCAGATCATTAACATATAATGTGAATAGGTGTTGGTATGTTGTCAGGGGGCTAGATTTTTCTGAAATTAGATCTTACACACACCTACATGCAACTTAAATTGGAAGATGAGTCAATGTCTATTTGACTATTAATATCTATATGGATCTTTTTCAGTTTCATAGCGTCCCTTCTGGTCCTTCTCCAACCCTTGGAATACTCCAATGGATGATGAACTGAACTTTTTAAGGCAAGGAGTAGTGTATTATGTAGATTTCTTTTATTCTTACACAGGATGTAGTGTCTCTAGTAATGCTGGATTTTTTGTTCATACCCAACTGCCCTTGAACTGAGTGGCTCTCCAGACCATTAAGAGTCAACCACATTGGGTCTGGAGTCACATGTAGGCAGACCAGCTACATATGGCAGATTTCTTTCCGTCAGGAAAACTCATGAACCATGTGAATTTTCATGACAATCGCCCGTAGACTAGGTTTGTTATTCCAGACAGGTGGATGAGGGTAAAGCGGTTGATGTGGTGTATATGGGTTTCAGTGAAGCGTTTGATAAGGTTCCCCATGGTAGGCTATTGCAGAAAATACGGAGGCATGGGATTGAGGGTGATTTAGCGGTTTGGATCAGAAATTGGCTAGCTGTAAGAAGACAGAGGGTGGTGGCTGATGGGAAATGTTCATCCTGGAGTTCAGTTACTAATCATGTACCTCAAGGATCTGTTTTGGGGCCACTGCTGTTTGTCATTTTTATAAATGACCTGGATGAGGTTGTAGAAGGATGGGTTAGTAAATTTGCGGATGACACCAAAGTCGGTGGAGTTGTGGATAGTGCGGAAGGATGTTGTAGGTTACAGAGGGACATAGATAAGCTGCTGAGCTGGGCTGAGAGGTGGCAAATGGAGTTTAATGCGGAAAAGTGTGAGGTGATTCACTTTGGAAGGAGTAACAGGAATACAGAGTACTGGGCTAATGGTAACATTCTTGGTAGTGTGGATGAGCAGAGAGATCTCAGTGTCCATGTGCATAGATCACTGAAAGTTGCCACCCAGGTTGATAGCGTTGTTAAGAAGGCATACGGTATGTTAGGTTTTATTGGTAGAGGGATTGAGTTTCGGAGCCATGAGGTCATGTTGCAGCTGTACAAAACTCTGGTGCAGCCACACTTGGAGTATTGCGTACAGTTCTGGTCACCGCATTATAGGAAGGATGTGGAAGCAGTGGAAAGGGTGCAGAGGAGATTTACCAGGATGTTGCCTGGTATGGAGGGAAGGTCTTATGAGGAAAGGCTGAGGGACTTGAGGCTGTTTACGTTAGCGAGAAGAAGGTTAAGAGGTGATTTAATAGAGACATACAAGATGATCAGAGGATTAGATAGGGTGGACAGTGGGAGCCTTTTTCCTCAGATGGTGATGGCTAGCACGCGGGGACATAGCTTTAAATTGAGGGGTGATAGATATAGGACAGATGTCAGAGGTAGGTTCTTTACTC
Source organism: Rhincodon typus (assembly GCF_021869965.1). Classification (NCBI taxonomy): domain Eukaryota; kingdom Metazoa; phylum Chordata; class Chondrichthyes; order Orectolobiformes; family Rhincodontidae; genus Rhincodon; species Rhincodon typus. Next base: position 438,100 of record NC_063346.1, read on the forward strand.
AGAGAGTAGTAAGGGCGTGGAATGCCCTGCCTGCAAAAGTAGTAGACTCGCCCACTTTAAGGGCATTTAAATGGTCATTGGATAAACATATGCATGATAATGGAATAGCATAGGTTAGATAGGCTTCAGATTGGTTTCACAGGTCGGCGCAACATCGAGGGCCGAAGGGCCTGTACTGCGCTGTAATGTTCTATGTTCGAACTTTACCATCCACCATAGTGACATTCAGACCTATGTTCCCCAAAGCATTAGCTTCAGCCTCGATATACATAGTTCAGATCCAAATAGACAGATACACGATGACAGACTGAAGAAGGTATTCCAACATTTGGAAAAGTAGAGTTTGTGTGAAAGAATTCAAATGTGAAATGTTTAAAATTATTTTGAGCATTTGGTCACTGGGTAGAGAGAGGTGGGTTACATCCACCAAGGTTTAAGCAACGAGAAATGCCCTACACCTTCGGAATAGTTCTCATCTATTTTGAATCCAGTGAATTATTACGGTAAATTCATTGCAAATTCCACAAATGTATTGCATTCATTGAATGAACTCTTGAAAAAAATGTGGCAAAGCATTCAAATTGTTAACAAGTGAATTGGAAGATGGTACAATGCTTTTACATTATGATGAATCCTTAAAGACTAAGCTAGAACATGATACCTCTCCATATGGAATATACGCTGTGATCTCTCATCTATTTGATAATGCCAAAGAGACACCGAATGCATTTGTCTCACAAACCCTCAGCATCAAGGAATGGATGTTTGCGCAGATAGAGCATTAAGCAGTGTCTTTGAGTTTTGGAGTAAGAGGTTTTCATCAACAATTGTATGGTCACAGTTTCACAAATGAAACTGATCATAAAACATTCATAGATAGTAGGAACTGCAGATGCTGGAGAATCCGAGTTAACAAGGTGTAGAGCTGGATGAACACAGCAGGCCAAGCAGCATCAGAGGAGCAGGAAGGCTGACGTTTCGGGCCTAGACCCTTCTTCATGCTGTTTTGAGTCCAATGGCTCTGGTACCCACTTCAGCTACATCCTGAATACAGAGAAAGGCTTTGATTTTGTTTGCTCATAAGAACAACATTAGGAATTGATGATCAGAAGACCATTGTCATACTGATATGATGTCCAGATCACCATTCCACATTCAATGTCGAACCCAACAGCGAGAATGCATTTTTCTTCTCACAGCAGATGACACTGGGTGGAACAGTTTGTCACGAATCAGATTGTCAGGAGTATATGACTATATTACAAATCGGTGGTCCACACAGACTCTGGATTTAGAAATCAGGAAACTTTTAACTGGGAGAATGAGTTGTCAGTTGATAAAAGGATACAAGGGCTGAACATTTGCAACTGCCAGGTAAGCAAATCACTTCATTCTACACTTTTAGTTGTGACTCTTGAAACAGGGCTTTGCCCATATTCTTCCAATTATAATTATACTGTAGAGCTGTGTCATCTCATATCATCTGTGCATGAACACGTATTTGTTTGGGATTAGGGGGATGTAGTTTAAGTCTGCTCAATAACTTAATTAATAACCATTTGTCACTTGTTTAAAAATAAGTTTGGACCGGAAACGTTAACTCTGCTTTCTCTACACACATGCTGCCAGATCTGCTGCATTTCTTCAGCTATTTTTAAGTTTTGTTTTTGCAGAAACCTGTTTAACACTCTTTTGTTCCAGATAGTAGTAATAAAGAGAAATAAAGTAACCATTTTTGTGATTAAATAACATACGCATTTCTGGTACAGTTTGTAGAGAAGTGGAGTTTGATCTTCTGGCCATCTTCACAGAGTGGTAACAGTCAATTAGTTTCATAAATAAATGAAAAACAAGAAATGTATAAAAGTTGTATGACTTTTGAACGCTTGTGTAACTTATTAATTAGAAGAAAGCAATAGCACCCTCTTGTTGTCATCTGTATATATTATGTCAGCTAGTTTGTTCTGCGTGACTTGCCACCTCCATATGCTGACATCTTTATCTGAGCTGCAAAGATATTGCACAACTTACCAGACTTCACATCAAAAACTCGGATAACATCCAGCGATCCTGTCACAATCATTGAACCTGACTTGTGCCAAGCCAAAGAAAGTACACGACCTGCCAGACAGAGAAGGGAAGTCCATTAAACTTTACTATTACTAACTCATCAAATTTTATGGTACAGAGAGAAGCTGCCACATTCTGTGAACAATATCAACTCTTTGAAAGAGTCACTTAATGAATTACTTCCCTGTGCTTTCCCATAGCCCTGCAATTCTTTCGTCATAGAGGTCTACCGCACTTAACAGCTCATCCAACTAGCAAGAATATATCTCCTCACCATTTACCACCCAGCAATTTTTGTATCAACTGCAAACTTAGTAATCAACCCTCTTACATTCAAGTCTAAATCATTTATATAAATCATAAACAACAAGGGCCTCAACACTGATCCCTGCAGAATCCCACTGAGCATAGGCTTCCAGGCACAAACACACCCCTCAACTATCACCCTCTGCTTCTTGCCATTCAGCTAATTGTGTGTCCAATTTGCCAAAATTCTTTGGATCCCATGGGCTCTTACCTTTGTTATCAATCTCACACACAAGATCTTATCAAAAGCCTTGATGAAATCCAAGTATACTACATCAAAAGCACTGCCCCCATTTACACACCTGATTACATCCTCAAAAAATTTAACCGTTGGTCCGACATGACCTCCCCTTAACGACTCCATGCTGACTGTTCTTGATTAATCCCTGCCTCTCCAACAGCAGATTAATTCTGTCCATCAAAATTGCTTCCAATCGTTGCCTCACCAATGAGATTAGACTGATGGCCTGTAGTTTTCTGATGGTTTCTAGTTTATCCTTTGCTCCCTTCTTGAATAATGGTATCACATTGGCTTTCCTCCAGTCCTGTGGCACCTCTCCTGTGGCCAGAGGGGAACTGAAAATTACTGCCAGCACGTCCTTTGCTTCAGTCAACAATCTGAGATACACTTTATCTAGTCTGGAGATTGATCTACATTTAAGCATGTCAGACCATCATCTCTGTTGATGCTAATTTCTTTAAGTAGGAGAATGAGGTTGAGAAAGATATCAGCCATGATCGAATGGTGGAGCAGACATGATGTGCTGAATGGTCTAATTCTATTCCTATATCTTACGGTCTTACTCTTTCATCCTGATTTCTATATCTATATTGTCCTTCTCATGAGTGAACACTGACACAACGTATTCATTTAGAACCCCATCTATGTCCTCTGGTCCCATGCACAAAATTACCACTGTGATCCTTAATTGGTCCTACTTTCTCTCTCATTATCCTTTTACCCTTAATGTTTTTGTTCCTTTATCCACAGCACTTTGCTTTCACAGAAACCAATTAGTTGTCTAAATATGATTTCCTTTTAACAAAACTATGTTAACCCTGCATCATTATTTTGAACTTTTTTGAAATACTTGCTATGCGAACTTTACCAGTAGCTTTTAACATCTTCACTGCGTTAAGCTAACTTGCCCATAGTTTCCTCAATAGGGTTAGCGTTTCCCCATTCTCCTGATTCCATTACCAATCAAGAACCTAACTATCTCTGTCTTAAATACACTCAATGAATTGGCCCCCACAGTGTTCTGCAATAATGAGCTCCACAGATTCACCATCCTCTGGCTGAAGAAATTCCTCCTCAATGCATTTCTAAAAGGTTCACTTTGATGTTGTGCTTTTGTCTCCTTCCCTTTTTGAAAAATTGAGTTACATTTGCAATTTTTCAGTCTAAAAGAACTTTCCTCATATCTAGGGATTTTTGGAAAGTTAAAAACAAAGCTTCAATTATCTCACTAGCCACTTCATTTAAGAACCTAGAAGTCCATTAAAACCCAGGAATGAATTGGAGTTGTGGGCTGACAATCTGCTGATGATAATTTTAGTGAGGTCCTCCTTCCCTTCTATTTTCTTTCCTGCTGCTAATTATGGGATGCTACTTGTATCCTCTGTACTGAAAAAATTCTGATCAATTCATCCCTAGGTTGTCTGCTTCTGCAAGTAGTATAAATTTACATTGTATTGTCTTGTCTCATTCTTGCCTCCAAAATGCATTATGTGGCTCCTTTCTATATTATAATTCATTTGTCATGTGACTACTCATTTCATTAGTATGTCCATAGTTACTCTTTTTATTCATTCACAGCACGGAAGTTAGTGAACTTGATGTATTGCTACGATAATCTGGTTATTTCACCATTGTTATTACTGATAAGATGGTTTTTATTTGAACGGACTTTATTTATTTATGGAACTGACTTTCGATTTCACAGCTGCTGGGTGGGATTCAAACTTCTGTCTCCTGACCTGGTTGAGGTCAGGACTCCAGATTAATAACTTAACTACAATATATTGTTCAAAGAGAGAGACACACTGTTGAAGCTTTTTGTCTTGCATTCATCAGGACAGTATCACAAGAACACCAAACCTCAAATGTACCAAAATACATATCGATTATTCAGGGGCAACTTACTTTTCGCAACTTAACCAAGAGGCTGGGGTAATTGTTTCCTGGTGCACTCTCCATGGCAATACCTTGACCAAGTCCACTTACCAATCAAATAGCACCCATGTTTCTCCTTGAGATTTGGTATTTTTGTGACTCTGTCCTGATGAATGCCAGACAAAAATCTTTGACAACATCTTTTCTTCAGGAATGCAAAATTTCTGTACCACCAAACACGCACTCAGTATTACTCCTCTGAAATTCATGCACATGCCAAATTGTAGTCTCTATTTGTAACTTACTGCTATTGACTACTAAACTCACATTTCTCATCCCTCAAAAACACATTCCAACTGCAGTTACAAGCAACCCTCCTGTGCTGAGTTACATTGAGATAAGGCGACCAGTATCTGACCCTCTAGCAATTGTGCTGTACGGTTCAGGATTACAAAAGACGAGACTCATTGCTCCACACCTTTTTGACGATCCAGATTTCTCTCAAACTGAAGTTTTTCTGGAAGAATCTCAAACAATTTGACCGAGCCATCTTCACATCCGACCTACAGGTAACAAAGACACATAGCCATTAGTAACTTGTGCACATTGTACTAGACCAGAATCACAGTTAAATGTGGCAATTACATTAAAATAAAATCCTTTACTTCATCAATTCGCATTTGATAAAAGCTTAAAAAGTGAAAGAAAAAGATTTTTTGCAGACATTCAGTCATTTGAAATCCAATTTCCTAAGAAACTTTCATGGAAATGAAATACATTTTCCTCATCATCTTTGACCACAACCTTCTCACCATCAAAGTCAGAAGTGGGGATGTTTGCTGATGATTGTATAATGTTCAGCACCAACATCTCAGGTACTGAAGCAGCTCATGGCCATAAGTAGCAAAACCTGAGCTCGGGCTGACAAGTAGGAAATAATATTTGCACCACATAAGAATGATCACCTCCAAAAAGAGAAGATCTAAGCAACACCCCTGACATTCAATGGCATTTCCATCGCTGAATCCCGCACCATCAACATCCTGGGGATTACCATTGACCTGAAACTGAACTGGACCAGCCATGTAAATCACCACCAGATTCCATAAATTCTGCCCTACAGGGCAGAAAGCAAGACTGTAGTGGAATACAGTCCACTTTCCTGGATAAGGACAACAACACTCCAAGAGGCTCAACACCAACCAGTAAGAAGTAGCCAGCTTGATTGGGATGTCATCTTAAACCTTCGACTCATCCACCATCAATGCACAGTAGTAGCTATTTGTACGATCTACAAGCTGCTCTGCAACTACTCAACAAGGCTCTCAGACAGCATCCTCCAAACCCACAACTACTACCAGTTAGAAGAACAAGAGAACACTAACACACGCAAATTTTGTAGGATCAGAATCTCCTCCTATTGGATTTTATTAAAAATGAAAAAGAACTTCAAAGCCCGTGAGCACAAGGGCTGCAAATAAAAGCCCACCCTCAGCACATATCTAAGACTGTCCCTAGTTTGTAAACAGGTTCGGTTCTTGACTCTGTCGTAAATCGATTTGTACCCAAGTCAGAATACAATGCACGATAACATAAATACCATTCATAAGCACAGGAAATACTTTAATGTCGGATCTTTAAAATTACATCCCTGTATGGGATTGCATTCATGAGTATAAGAGTTTGCAAGTCAGACATTCATCAAGTAGGTAGGCGATCGCCTAGTGTATTATTGCTCGACTAAATGTTCTGGGGACCTGGGTTTGAATCCTGCCATAGCAGGTGGTGGTATTTGAATTCAATAAAAAAAAAATCCAGTGTTAAGAATCGACTGATCACCACGAAATCATTACTGATTGTCAGAAAAACCCATCTGGTTCACTAATGTCCTTCAGGGAAGGAAATCTATATGTGACTCCAGACCCACAGCAATGTGGTTGACTCTTAACTGCCCTCTGAAATGGCCTAGCAAGCCATTCAGTTGTACCAATCACTACAAAGTCTCAAAGAAATGAAACCAGACAGATCAGCTGGCATCAACCTTAGCACCAGAAAAGACAACAGCAGAAACAGCCCCATTGACCCTGCAAAGTCCTCCACACTAACATCTAGTGCCAAAATTGGGAGAGCTGTCTCACAGACTAATTAAGCAACAGCCTGACAGTCATACTCACAGAATCATACCGTACAGACAATGTCCCAGACACCACCATCACCATACCTCAATATGTCCTGTCCCACCAGCAGGACAGACCCAGCAGAGGTGGTGGCACAGTGGTATACAGTCAAGAAGGAGTTGCCCTGGGAGTCCTGAACAATGACTCTGGACCCCAAGAAGTCTCATGCATTCAGCTTAAACATGCGCAAGGAAACCTCCTGCTGATTGCCACATACCGTCCTCCCTCAGCTGATGAATCAGTACTCCTCGGTGTTGAACAAGACTTAGAGGAAGCACTGAGGATGGCAAGGGCACAAAATGTACTCTGGGTGGAGGATTTCAACATTTACTATCATGAGTGACTCGGCAGCAATACTACTGATCAAACTGGTCTGTTCCTAAAGGACATAGCCGCTAGACTGGGTCTGCAGCAGGCGGTGATGGAACCAATATGAGGGAAAAACATACACATCCTCACCAATCTGCCAGCTGCAGTTGCATCTGTCCATGACAGTATCAGTAAGAGTGACCATTGCACAGCCCTTGCGGAGACGAAGTCCTGCCTTCATATTGAGAATAACATCCATCAAAGTTGTGTGATACTATCAACATGCTAAATGGGACAGACTTCGCACAGGTCTAGCAACTCAAGACTGGGCATCCATGAGGCGCTGTGTGCCATCAACAGCAGAATTGCACGCCAGCACAACCTGTAATCTCATGGCCCGGCATATCCCCCACTCAACCATTACCATCAACTCAGGGGATCAACCCTTATTCAATGAAGAGTGCAGGAGGACATGCCAGGAGCAGCACCAGGCATACCTGAAGATGAGGTATCAACCTGGTGAAGCCACCAAACAGGACTACTTGCATACCAAACAGCGAAAGCAGCAAGTGATAGGCAGAGCTAAGCGATCCCACAACTGACAGATCAGATCTAAGCTCTGCATTCCTGCCACATCCAGTTGTGAATGGTAGGGGAGCAATTAAACAACTCACTAGAGGAGGTGACTCCACAAATATCCCCATCCCCAATGATGGAAGAGCTCAGCACATCAGTGCAACAGATAAGGCTGAAGCTTTTGCAGCAAGCTTCAGGCAGAAGTGCCGAGTGGATGACCCATCTCGGCCTCCTCCAACATTACAGATACCAGTCTTCAATCAATTTGATTCACTCCACATGATATCAAGAAACGGTTGGAGACACTGGATACTGCAAAGGCTACGGACACTGACAACATTGCGGCAATAGTACTGAAGACTTGTGCTCCAGAAGTTGCCGCTCCCCTAGCCAAACTGCTCCAGTACAGTTACAACACTGGTATCTACCCGACAACGTGGAAAATTGCCCAAGTATGTCCTGTAGACAAAAAGCAGCACAAATCCAACCTAGCCAATTACCATCCCATCAGTTTACTCTTGATCATCAGTAAAGTGTCATCAACAGTGCTATCAAGTTGCCAAGGGGAGGTGATGGCGTGGTGGTATTATCACTGGACTGTTAATCCAGAGACCCAGGTAATGTTCTGAGGACCTTGGTTTGAATCCTGCTATGGCAGATGGTGGAATTTGAATTCAATAAATATCTGGAATTAAGAATCTAACAATGACCATTGTCGATTGTCAGGAAAAACCCACCTGGTTCACTATTGTCCTTTAGGGAAGGAAACTGCCATCCTTACCTGGTCTGGCCTACATGTGACTCCAGACTCTCAGCAATGTGGTTGACTTTAAACTGCCCCCTGGGCAATTAGGGATGGGCAATAAGTGCTGCCTATCCAGCAACGCCGTCATCCCGTGAATGAATAAAGAGAAAAAAAGTGCATGGTAAAGTAGAGCTGAGTCAGCATGGCTGCGTCAAGGGGACTTCATGCCTGACAAATCTATTAGAATTCTGTGAGATAACAAGCAAGCTAAACAAAGGAGAGCCAGTAGACGTGATCTATTACATAGTTAATGGTAGGACCGTGGGAAGTGTTGTTGAACAGAGACACAAGGGGATGGAAGTTCATAGTTCCTTGAAAGTGGCGTGGCAGGTGGACAAGGTGATGAAGAAGGCATTTGGCAGGCTCCCTTCATTGGCCAGAGCATTGAGTCCAGCAGTTGGAACATCATTTTGCAGCTGGAACATCATTTTGCAGCTGTACAAGACATTGGTGAAGCCAGTTTTGGAATACTGCACACAATTCTGGTCTCCATGCTATACAAAGGATGTTAAACTAGAAAGGGGACAGATAAAATTTACAAGGATGTTGCTGGGACTGGAGGGTTCCACTTATAAGGAGAAGCTGGATAGGCTGGGACTCTCTTTGCCTGGAGTGTCAGAGGCTGAGGAGTGACCTTAAAGGGGCTTATAAAATTTTGAGGGACATAGATAAGGTGAATAGCCAAGGTCTTTTTCCCCAAGGGCAGGGGAGTCCAAAACTGGAGGGCATAAGTTTAAAGTGAGGGGGGAAAGATTTTAAAGGCGCAACTTTTTCCACTCAAGTGTTAGGTGCATACATTGAATGAGTTGCCAGAGGAAGTGGTGGAGGTGGGTACAATAATAACATTTAAAAGGCATCTGGATAGGTATATGAATAGGAAGAGTTTAGAGGGATAATCGGCTAAATGTTGGCAAATGGAACTAGATTTATTTAGGATATCTGGTCCAATTCGTCCACACATTCCAAAGGGTCCGTTGCAGAAGGCTGTGAAGGCCAAGTCATTGACTGTATTTAAGACAGAGATAGATAGGTTTTTGATTATTAAGGGGAATCAAGGGTTACAGAGAGAAGGCAGGAGAATGGGGTTGAGCAACATATCAGCCATGATTGAATGGCGGAGCAGACTTGTTGGGACGAACGGCCTAATTCTGCTCCTATATCTTATGGTCTTACAACCTGGCTTGAGGACCTACAGTTTTCACCAGATAGACCAACCGTATGAAGGGTTGTAATTTATCAGCCAAATCCGAGGTGGCCTAGGGCTGAGTGGTTAAAGTAACCTCAGCTAACGACTAAATCCTCAGGGTTTGGAACTGAATTGAGTGGAGGCTTGGGCAGAAATTTGAAGTTTTGTCTGTGGTTTTCAGTAAAAGCTATTTTCTAATTGGCTGTGGTGACTGTGTGTTTAGCATAGGAGCCAAGGCTAAATTATGGAGGTATTTAAAATCAGACAAATCAATCAAAATGTGGTGTAATTTAGACCAGCTTAAAAGCTTTGGTTCAGAACATCAGCACGTTCTTTTTCAATCAACAAGTTTGTGGTTGAGCCAAATCCTATGACTGTGAATTTGTTCCTTAAAAAATCCTCAAGTTCAAGAACTATTGTTAGGTAGGGATGTGGAGGAATGTGAACAGAAACTGCTTACAGTCCCCCTTGAAACCATATACTGTCCAGGCTTGAACTATACCAGACAACAAGGTGCAGGGCTGGATGAACACAGCAGGCCAAGCAGCATCATAGGAGCAGAGAGGCTGACGTTTCGGGCCTAGACCCTTCATCAGAAAAAGGGGGAGGGGAAGGGGGTTTTGAAATAAATAGGGAGAGAGTGGGAGGCGGATAGAAGAGGGATAGAGGAGAGGATAGGTGGAGAGGAAACAAACAGGTCGAAGAGGCGGGGATGGAGCCAGTAAAGGTGAGTGTAGGTAGGGAGTTAGGAAGGGGATAGGTCAGTCCAGGGAGGACGGACAGGTCAAGGGGGCGGGATGAGGTTGGTCGGTAGGAGATGGAGGTGCGGCTTGAGGTGGGAGGAGGGGATAGGTGGGAGGAAGAACAGGTTAGGGAGGCAGGGACGAGCTGGACTGGTTTTGGGATGCGGTAGGGGGAGGGGAGATTTTGAAGCTTGTGAAATCCACATTGATACCATTGGGCTGCAGGGTTCCCAAGCGGAATATGAGTTGCTGTTCCTGCAACCTTCGGGTGGCATCGTTGTGGCACTGCAGGAGGCCCAGGATGGACATGTCGTCTGAGGAATGGGAGGGGGAGTTGAAATGGTTCGCGACCGGGAGGTGCAGTTGTTTATTGCGAACTGAGCGTAGGTGTTCTGCAAAGCGGTCCCCGAGTCTCCGCTTGGTTTCCCCGATGTAGAGGAAGCCACACCGGGTACAGCGGATTCAGTATACCACATTGGCAGATGTGCAGGTGAACATCTGCTTGATGTGGAAAGTCTTCTTGGGGCCTGGGATGGGGGTGAGGGAGGAGGTATGGGGGCAGGTGTAGCACTTCCTGCGGTTGCAGGGAAAAGTGCCGGGTGTG
>NC_063346.1:518991-558964 GCF_021869965.1 Rhincodon typus
TTGTGGTCTGTGCGTCAGAAAGTCAAGGATCCAGTTGCAGAGGGTGGAACAGAGATTTAGCTCTCGGAATTTGGAGATTAGTTTGTTTGGAATTATAGTGTTGAAGACGGAGTTGTAGTCAATAAATTGGAGACTGATGTAGGTATTCTTGTCTTTCCAGATGTTGCAAGGGTGAGTGTAGGGGCAGGGAAATGGCATCTTCTATGGACCAGCTGTGATGGTAGGCGAATTGCAAAGGATCAAGGTATGTTGGGAGGCTGGAGTTGATATGAGCCATGACTACACCCTTGAAGCACTTCATAATTATGGAGGTCAGAGCCCACTGGGCAGTAGTCATTGAGGCACACTGCATGAGTTTTCTTTGGTAATGGGATGATAGTGGTCGTCTTGAAGCAGGTAGGGACTTCAGATCTTTGTAAGGAGAGGTTAAAGATGTTAGCAAATATTCCTGCCAGCTGGTACGCACAGGATCTGAGTGCACGACTGAGGACTCCTTCTGGGACAGTCGCTTTCTGTGGTTTCCCTCTGAAGAAGGCCGATCTGACGTCTGTAGCGATGACTGAGGGAACAGGTGCTTCCAAAGCTATCGGGACAGATGACGCCGTTTCACTGACATTCTGTTTGAAACAAGCGTAAAATGCATTGAACACAGCAAGAAGGGACATATTTTGTCCACTGTTCTGTTCTGCTTTGCTTTGTAGCCCATTACGTTACATAGGCCTTGTCACAAACAGCATGTGGTTAGTATATTGGGTCTCTAGCTTAGTCCAGTACTGCCACTTGACATCACTAATAGCCTTATGGAGGTCGTATGTGAATTTCCTCTAAAGGTCAGGAGCATCTGACTTGAATACCACACACCTGGACTTCAGTAGGCGATACATGTCCCGGTCCATCCATGGTTTCCAGTTGGGGAACATTCAGATTAACTCCTCTGGCGTGTAGTCTTCTACACACTTGCTAATGAAGTCTCTAATGGTAGTGGCATACTTGTTTAGGCTGCCTGCTGAATATGGAGCAGTCCACCAATTCTAAGCAGTCCCATGGATGCTCTTCAGCTGCCTCAGACCAGCACTGTATTACTTTCTGTACTGTGTCCTCCTGTTTCAATTGCTGCTTGTACGCCAAGAGGAGGAGCACAGCGTTGTCATCTGATTTTCTAAAAGGAGTCTTTCCTCCCTCCCTGCCTCATTCCTGCTCCCTCATTCCTCCCCCTTCCTATCTCCCTGATTCCTCTTCATCATTCCTCCCTGTCCCTCCCTCATTCTTACCACTCTCTCCTCCCTCCATCCCTCATTCTTCCCCCTCCCTCCATCATTTCTCCCCTTGCCTCCTTCTCACTTACCCGTCCCTTCCTCGGTCCTCCCCCTCCCTCCGCCTCCCTCATTCCATCTCCCTCGTTCCTCCCCCTCCCGTGCCTCCCTCATTCCCCTCTTCCCTTCCTTCCCATCATCCATCTTTCTCTTACCCTCCCACCTCAGCCTCCCTTCCCCTTCTCTTACCCTCCAAACCAGCCCCTAAACCTTTAACCCTTTCTCACATTCACCAGCTCTCTTTCCTAACATTCTCCAACTCCCACGCCCTCTCTCTCTCGGCTAACCCTAACTTTCCACGTTTCAATTTGTTTTCAGCCTTGGGGATGGTTCTGCTCCTGAGTGGCTGATGCTGGAGCTTCAGGGAGAAATTGAGTCCCGGGGCCACAGTGGCCTTGCTGGGAATCTGATGGGAGAACTGCACTTCAGCAAGGAGGTGAGAGCAGAGAACCAGACTCCCAAACCCCCCTCCCCAAAACTCCAACTTTCTATCACCCCCTCTGAGTCAAGATACGATACGGAGAATGCAGCAGGAAATGTGTCCCTGAAACCTGTGATACACAATAGTGGAGAATATGCTATCAGATTTTTCAGGGAGCACACTGAGGAAAGGCGGTTCATTCGACTTTTCCATTACTCACTTGCACGTTCTAGAAGTTACATTTATAGACATGGACTTTCACTGCAGGAAAAATGATTTTTAAATTTGTCCAGGCATTGTACCTTTTCAGTTAAACAAAGTTTTAGGGACACTAATCACTGGTGCATTCCCAATCAGAATTGAAATCTTGAATTTAACCAAAAGCTTTGGAGGAAGTGTTCCCTGGTCCATTCTCTTTGGCCACACCTTGACCGGTCACAGGCCCTTTGTCAACAATCCACACCTAGTAACTCCTGCAGTATAAATTGTCATTTCTTTCGAAATCTGACATTCTTGTGTTTCTCTCCTGGTGAGTGCAAGAAGAAAAGCTTCAACAATATCTCTTTTGATCAGTACTCAACTTGTGTACTATCTATTGTTACAGACCAGACCAAACCAAACCAAACCCCTTCAAAATATATCCAGGAAATACCCTAGACCCTAACTTTTTATTTTATTATTTAAGGCACTGTATTCCAGATGTGATTCAATAAAGCAAAACAGACTTTATTCTTACAACACAGTTAAAATACAAATAAAAATAAAACTGGTAAACTTTAACTCTGTTGAAATACTTTAACTAATATATTATTTAATTGCTAATCATCAACTGTTCCAATATAGCAGTATCCCATAAACACATCCTTAGCAAAGGCAAATTCAGCAAAACAGATTTTCCTCGTGTGCTCTATCTCTTCCAGCCCAGGGGGAAGGAACACTGAAAGAAACAATCTAGCAGTAAAGACTCAAGTTTTTTTGCTACAGCAGAGTGAAAGCTGTATCCATCAACTTCAAAAGCCAACTCCAAACCCCAAGTGAAAGCAAAACTAAAACCCTGGGTCTGTGTGAGCCTGAGTCCACCCACTCATGCTTCTTTTGTCTAATTAAAATAAAACTTGGAGTTCAAGGCTGTTTACCCACTGCTTCTGAAGCAGACATTCCAGCGCCACTGTGGCAACACTTCTCTGCAGGAAAGACAGTACCATCACCAAAAGTAATCAAATTCCATCTGCTGTAATTTTCCCCACCCATTCAGTAGGTCCATATTGCTTTGTGACCAACGGATAGTATTGACCAGATCCTGAATCGGAGCAGTACAGCTCCGACCACACTGAAGAAGCTGACCACCATCCAGGACAAAGCAGCCCATTTAATGGTCGGCCCCTCCATCAACTTCAAAATTTGCTCCCTCCATCATTGATACACAGTAACAGGGGTGGATACCATCTACAAAATGCACTGCAGCAACTCACTGAGACTCGTTAAACAGTGCCTTTTAAGTTCATGACCTCTACCATGTAGGAGGACAGGGAGAGGAAATGCAAAGGAACACCACTATCTGCAAGTTCCCCTCCAGGCCACGCACCATTGTGATTTGGAATTATATCATCATGCCCTCACTGTTATTGAGTTAAAGTCTTGGCCCTGCCTTCCTAACCGCCTGCTCATAACCACTTTTTCAAAGGCAATTAGGAATTGAAACAAAGAATATAAGAGCAGGAGTAGGCCATTGGGCCCCTTCAAGCATGCTTTGCCAGTCATTATGATCGTGGCTGATCATCAAGCTTAATACCCTAATCCTGCCTTTCCCCCATATCCTTTGATCCCTTTAGCCACATGACCTGTATGTACTTCTTGAAAACACGTGTTTTGACTTCAACTACTCTCTGTGGTAGTAAATTCCACATGCTCACCACTCTCTGGGTGAAGAAATTTCTCCTCATCCCACTCCTAAAAGGTTTGCTGTAACCCCTGGTTCTGGATGCCCCTACCATCAGGGACATCCTCCTGCATCTAACCTGTCTGGTCGTCTTAATATATTATAGGTTTCTATGGAATCCCCTCTCATTCTTCTAATCTTCAGTGAATACAGTTCTATTCAATTCAACCTCTCCTTGTACATCACTCCTGCCACCCCAGGAATCAATTTGGCAAATCTTCACTGCACTCGCTCTATAGCAAGAACATCCTTCCTCAGATAAGGAGACCAAAACTGCATACAATGTTTAAGTAATACCTCACCAATGCTCTGTATAATTGAAGCAAGACATCCTTATTCCTGTACCTAGCCAGGGCACCCATAGTCCTGTGAACAGTTGCAAAAGAAAACTTCTCTGCATGCTTAAGTACTCTGTCCCTACTAAGTGTGAGTAGTTCAGTGTTGTACCTGACTATGTTTGGCAATTGCCCAGAATGTTCCTGTTTGTTTGTTTCCATCTTTGCTATGGGGCTATATCTAACCGTACTTGATATTGAGAGTTAATAAAATTGTCTTACTCTGGTATTTTCTGGATTGAGTAATTTCTGATACATTTATTTTCCTCTTTCCCATTCCCAGGGAGTCCCAATACTTCTAGTTGGCCACCACATCCTTTATGGTAAAATCACCCACTTGGAAAGACCATTTGTAGTGCTGGTGAAACAGACTGGTACAAGGGCAGGAGCTGAGAGACTGATGCAAACGGAAGTAACCGAACAAGAAGTGAGTGAAGAAAGCAATTCATGTCACTACCTGGTCACCTCGATCATCAAGAAAAAGATCATTTTCAAAACCCGTCCAAAACCCATTATCACTAATGTACCTAAAAAGCTGTAGTCGGAGCATGTTCATTGATGCTGTTTGCACTTGACAGGACTCTTCCTCAGTAGCAGATCTTCATGTCATGAGGTCACTGAATATCGGATGTCAAGTGATGTTGCTCATGTTTGTGATGTTTTGTCATGTTTTGTGGCATGTTGTATGAGACTTTACCTCAAAATAGATCCTTAAGAGATGAATCTCTGTTTAATGCAGATTCAATTGCAAACTTGTTAATTTTTTTTGTATATAAATAACAATTTCCTGTTTTAGTTTTACTTTCTCATTAGTAATATAGCAAACATTTTATTAATTGACACCTTTGGGACCAGGAGTGTACCAGTTGATTGAATATTCTGGTTGATCAAGAGGTCCACGTAATCAATGTAAAAACACTCACAAATAGAAATGTAATGTGGGGGGTATACATATCCCTGTTCTACTTTATTTACAGCACGAATCACTTAGATAATAAATAAAACTTAGAAGCAGAGAACCATCTCACTTGCATCCTTCAACTCACTACTCAGATATTGTGGAGATTGTGATAATACAGTAAAGTTCTGCTATTGAAAATTAGGAAAAAAATTAAAGGGAAGGAGAACTCAAGAGCTGTTAGTAATGGAGGTAATAGGACCCAAAAAGAAGGTGCAAAAACTGGCATAAGGGCACTTTATCTGAATGCTTGGAGCATTTGAAACAAGGTGGATGAGTTGACGGTGCAAATCATGGCAAATGGGTATGATTTAGTGGCCATTACAGAGACATGGTTACAGGATGGTCATGACTGGGAGTTAAATATCGAGGGGTATCAAACTGTTCAGAAGGACAGACAGGAAGGTAAGGGAGGTGGTGTTGCTCTGATTTTTAAGGATGATATCAGGGCGGTAGTGAGAGATGATATAGGTTCTACTGAACAAAACGTTGAATCCATTTGGGTGGAAATTAGGAATAGCAGGGAGAAGAAGTCACTGATAGGTGTGGTCTCAAGGCCACCAAATAATGACATCGTGGTGGGGCGGGCAATAAACATAGAAATAGCTTATGCATGTAAAAATGGTACAGCAATTATCATGGGGGATTTTAATCTACATATCGATTGGTCAAACCAGGTCGGTCATGGCAGCCTTGAGGAGGGGTTCATAGAATGCATCCGCGATAATTTCCTTGAACAATATGTAATGGAACCTACGAGGGAGCAAGCTATCCTAGATCTAGTCCTGTGTAATGAGACAGGAATAATTAATGATCTCACAGTTAGGGATCCTCTTGGAAGGAGCGATCACAGTATGGTCGAATTTAAAATACAGATGGAGTGTGAGAAGGTTAAATCCAGTACCTATGTCCTGTGCTAAAACAAAGGAGACTATGAAGGAATGAGGGAGGAGTTAGCTAAGGTAGAATGGGAGCAAAAACTTTATGGTGGGTCAATTGAGGAACAGTGGAGGACTTTCAAAACAATTTTTCACAGTGCTCAGCAGAAGTATATTCCAGTGATAAGGAAGAACTGTAGGAAAAGAGAGAGCCAGCCATGGATGTCTAAGGAAATAAAGGAAAGTATCAGATTGAAAAAAAACATATACAAAAAAACAAAGAGTAGTGGGAAACTACCAGACTGGGAAATCTTTAAAGGCCAACAGAAAGCCACAAAAAAAAGTTATAAAGAAAAGTAAGATAGGTTATGAGAGTAAACTAGCTCAGAATATAAAAACAGGCAGCAAAAGTTTCTATAAATATGTAAATCGTAAAAGAGTGGCGAAGATAAACATTGGTCCTTTAGAGGATGAGAAGGCCAGTTTAATAACTGGGAATGAGGAAATAGCCGAGACATTAAACAGTTATTTCGTGTCGGTCTTCACAGTGGAAGACGCAAATAACATGCCGAAAACTAATGGCAAGAAGGTTATAGCAGGTGAGGACCTAGAAACTATCATTATCACTAAGGAGGCAGTGCTGGGCAAGCTAATGGGGCTAAAGGTAGACAAGTCTCCTGGACCTGATGAAATGCATCCCACAGTACTAAAAGAGGTGATGGGGAAAATAGCAAATGCACGAGTAATTATTTACCAAAATTCACTGGATTCTGGGGTGGTTCCTGCAGATTGGAAAACAGCCAATGTGACATGACTGTTTAAAAAAGGAAGTAGACAAAAAGCAGGTAACTATAGGCCAAGCAGCATCATAGGAGCAGAAAGGCTGAAGTTTCGGGTCTAGACCCCTCATCAGAAATGGGGGAGGGGAAGGGGGTTCTGAAATAAATAGGGAGAGAGTGGGAGATGGATAGAGGAGAGGATAGGTAGAGAGGAAACAAACAGGTCGAAGAGGCGGGGATGGAGCCAGTAAAGGTGAGTGTAGGTGGGGAGTTAGGGAGGGGATAGGTCAGTCCAGGGAGGACGGACAGGTCAAGGGGGCGGGATGAGGTTAGTAGGTAGGAGATGGGGGTGGGGCTTGAGGTGGGAGGAGGGGATAGGTGGGAGGAAGAACAGGTTAGGGAGGCAGGGACGAGCTGGACTGGTTTTGGGATGCGGTAGGGGGAGGGGAGAACACCTGCACATCTGCCAATGTAGTATACTACATCTGCTGTACCCGTTGTGGCCTCCTCTACATCGGGGAAACCAAGCGGAGGCTCGGGGACCGCTTTGCAGAACACCTACGCTCGGTTCGCAATAAACAACTGAACCTCCCAGTCGCGAACCATTTCAACTCCCCCTCCCATTCCTCAGATGACATGTCCATCCTGGGCCTCCTGCAGTGCCACAACGATGCCACCCGAAGGTTGCAGGAACGGCAACTCATATACTGCTTGGGAACTCTGCAGCCCAATGGTATCAATGTGGATTTCACAAGCTTCAAAATCTCCCCTCCCCCTACCGCATCCCAAAACCAGTCCAGCTCGTCCCTGCCTCCCCAACCTGTTCTTCCTCCCACCTATCCCCTCCTCCCACCTCAAGCCGCACCCCCATCTCCTACCTACTAACCGCATCCCACCCCCTTGACCTGTCCATCCTCCCTGGACTGACCTATCCCCTCCCTAACTCCCCACCTACACTCACCTTTACTGGCTCCATCCCCGCCTCTTCGACCTGTTTGTTTCCTCTCCACCCATCCTCTCCTCTATCCATCTTCTATCCATCTCCCACTCTCTCCCTATTTATTTCAGAACCCCCTTCCCCTCCCCCATTTCTGATGAAGGGTCTAGGCCCGAAACATCAGCCTTTCTGCTCCTCTGATGCTGATTGGCCTGCTGTGTTTATCCAGCTCTGCACCTTGTTGTCTCGGATTCTCCAGCATCTGCAGTTCCTACTATCTCTAACTATAGGCCAGTTAGCTTAATTTTGGTAGTGGGGAAAATGCTTGAATCTATCATTAAGGAAGAAATAGCATGACATCTGGATATAAACTGTCCCATTGGAAACACCCAGCATGGGTTCATGAAGGGTAGGTCATGTATAACTAATTTGGTGGAATTCTTTGAGGACATTACTTGCATGATGGACAATGGGGAACCTGTGGATGTGGTGTATCTGGATTTCCAGAAGGCATTTGACAAGGTGCCACACCAAAGGCTGCTACATAAGATAAAGTTGCACGGTATTACAGGTAATGTATTGGCATGGATAGATGATTGGTTGACCAGTAGAAAGCAAAGAGTAGGGGTAAATAGGTGTTTTTCTGGTTGGCGGTCAGTGGCTAGTGGTGTGCCTCAGGGATCAGTGTTGGGATCTAAATTGTTTACAATTTACATAGATGATTGGGAGTTGGGGACTAAGTGTGGTGTGTCAAAATTTGCAGATGACACTAAGGTGAGTGGTAGAGCAAAGTGTGCAGAAGACACTGAAAGTCTGCAGAGGGATATAGATAGTCTAAGTGAGTGGGCAAAGATCTGGCAGATGGAGTACAATGTTGGTAAGTGTGAGGTCATCCATTTTGATAGGAATAACAGCGAAATGGACTACGTTTTAAATGGTAAAAAATTGCAGCACGCTGCTGTGCAGAGGGACTTGGGTGTCCTTGTGCATGAATCGCTGAAGGTGGGATTGCAGGTGCAGCAGGTAATTAAAAAGGCAAATGGAATTTTGTCTGCCATTGCTAGAGGGATGGAGTTTAAAAACAGGGAGGCTATGCTGCAGCTGTATAGGGTCCTGGTGAGGCCACACCTGGAGTACTGTGTGCAGTTTTGGTCTCCTTACTTGAGAAGAGATATACTAGCACTGGAGGGGGTGCAGAGGAGATTCACTCGGTTGATTCCAGAGTTGAGAGGGTTGGATTATGAGGAGACACTGAGTAGACTGGGATTACACTCATTGGAATTCAGAAGAATGAGGGGAGATTTTATAGAAACATATAAGATTATGAAGGGAATAGATAAAGTGGAGTCAGGGAGGTTGTTTCCGCCAGCAGGTGAAACTAGGAGTAGAGGGCATCGCCTCAAAGTAAAGGGAAGCAGATGTAAGACTGAGGTCAGGAGGTACTTCTTCACCCAAAGAGTTGTGAATCTGTGGAATTCCCTGCCCAGTGAAGCTGTTGAAGCTACCTCACTGAATGTTTTTAAGGCAAGGCTAGATAAATTTTTGAACAGTAAAGGAATTAAGGGTTATGGTGAGTGGGCGGGTAAGTGGAGATGAGTCTCAAAAAGATCAGCCATGATCTTATTAAATGGCGAGGCAGGCTTGAGAGGCCGGACGGCCTACTCGTGCTCCTAGTTCTTATGTTCTTATTTCGGGGATATAATTTTTGCCAGTTTACTGAGAGTGCCGGTTCATTAGATGCTGGTTCAAACAAAGTTTGCTGTATATTCATAAGAAACCTGAAGCTTTTTGTTTTGTAATTTGAAGACCTGTAAGGAGAGGAAATATTTTGAAGGATATTCACTCATTCCAGCAATATAGCAAATGAAAATATATAACCTGAGTTGCCTTACATCGTACACAATAGCATAAGCTTCACACTGTAAGCTGTGCTGGGTGGACCTGACATCATAGATGCTCATTTTCAAATGACTTCTTTTGCTGTACTTGATGTCTTGAAGTGATAGTGCATTGGATGCAGCAAACATTATGGTCATCCTGGTAACACTGAGGATGTTTGCTCCAGAACAAGCTGTGTCCTTAGCTAAGCTGTTTTCAGTATAGTTGCAATACTGGCATCTACCCAACAATATAGAATTTACAGCATGATCTCGGGTTGTTGAGTTCCCTTTTAGGAGATTCCTACGCACTTGATACAAATGCAATACGCCAACTTCTGTGAATAGCCACAGTTTATTTAAGCAAGTACAAGCTTTGGAGGATCACTTAACAATCTTCGCAGGGCTTGCGGAGCCATGTCAAGCGATGCTCTCTGTAAGGGAACCGAACGAGGTAGTTCCTTATCCTTTTAACATTTACAGAGAGCAGAGTATAATTAGATTACCCCATTTTGTCTGCGAGACAGGGGCACCCACGAAGCACCTAATTTCTTATATGTCAGCAGAACAGATATTAACCCTTTAACATTTCAGGGTGACAATGTAAAATAATATTTGTGCCTTGTGATCTTCAAAAAAAATTATCCTATGCCAGGGAGATGCTGATATTGTGATAATGTCACTAAATTAGTAATCCAGAAGACCAGGCTAATACTGTGGAAACATGGGTTGAAATCCCATCATGGCAGCAATTAATTAATTCAATTCAAAACATTTTATAAAACAAGAATTGAAAGCTAATCTCTGAAATGGCAACCACAGCAATTCTCGTAGATTGTTGTAAAAACCCATCTGGTTCACTTAGGAATCCAAATCTGTCAACCTTACTTGCTCTGACCTCCATGTGTGACTCTAGACCTGCAGCATTGTGGTTGACTCTTACCTGCCGTCTGAATTAACCTTTCCAGCGGTGACCATAGTGCATGAAAGAACTAAAAATGTTTGACTGGTTGACAGTTAACTGACTTACCATCACTTAACCCTCCACATCCAGGAACCAGTTGTAGGAACACTCCTGCATCTTAGTACAAGTTGAGAAAGCTGTTAAAAAGTCTGCAGGATCCTTGGCTTTGTGAACAGAGGCACAAAGTATGAACATAGAACAGTACAGCACAGTACAGGCCCTTCAGCCCACAATGTGCCAACCTATTATCTGACTAAGATCAATCTGCCCTGCATACCCTACATTTTACTATCCTCCATGTGCCTATCCAAGAGTCATTTAAAAGTCTGTAAAGTATCTGACTCCACTACCACTGCCGGCAGCGCATTCCACACGCCCACCACTCTCTGTGTGAAGAACCTATCTCTGACATCTCCCCGATACCTTCCTCCAATCACCTTAAAATTATGCCCCCTCATAATAGTCATTTCTGTCCTGGGAAAAAGTCTCTGACTATCCACTCTATCGATGCCTCTCATCATCTTGTACACCTCTATCAAGTCACCTCTCATCCTTCTTCGCTCCAATGAGAAAAGCCATAGCTCCTTCAACCTTTCCTCATAAGACCTGCCGTCCAATCCAGGCAGCATCCTGGTAAATCTCCTCTGCACCCTCTCTAAAGCTTCCACATCTTTCCTGTAAAGAAGTGACCAGAACTGAACACAATATTCCAAGTGTGGTCTAACCAGAATTTTACAGAGCTGTAGCATGGCTCTTAAACTCAATTCCCCTGCCAATGCCTTCTTTACAACCCTATCAACTTGGGACACAACTTTGAGGGATCTATGAACATGGATCCCAAGATCCCTCTGTTCCTCCACACTGCCGAGAATCCTGCCATTAACTCTGTATTCTGCATTCAAATTCGACCTTCTAAAATGAAAGCAAGGACATGAGTCTAATCCTTTCCAAAACATTGTGAGGCCTGAGCTGGAATAATGCGTTGAATTTTGGGCACTGCATTTTAAATCAAGGCCTGTCAGAAGGTGTAAAAATGATTTACTGAAGTGATGCAAGAGATAACAGACTTTACTTATGTTGAGAGACTGGAGATGCTGGGATTGTTCTCCTAAGAGAGAAATGAGATTTGATAAATTTATTCAAACTTTTCCTGGGTTTTGATTGAGAAGTGACAATGGGAATATTTGTTTATGTAGTGAGTAATTCTCGGGACTGTGCTGCCTGAAAGTGAAGTGGAGGCAGATACAATGGGGTCTTTTAAATACAATTGGATGCTGTAGGAAGTGGAAAAATTGCAAGGTTATTGGGAAAGAGCAGGGGTGTGGGCCAAACTAAAAACAAATTTTTGCCCATTCACTTAACCTGACTGTATCCCTCTATAGACTCTTTGTGTCATCCTCACCATTTGCCTTCCCATTGATTAGAAGACAGCTAATGTTGTTCCACTTTTCAAGAACAGTGGTAGAGATAAAACAGTTTCACACAAGTAAGAGAGAAACTATTGAAGGACATCCACGTTCGGCCTTTTCCCAATAATCCTTGATTCCTCTGCTGATCAAGAATCTATCTACCTCAGCCATCAACACACACAAGGACTCTGCCCCCAAAACTCTCCAAAGGCAAGGAGCTCCAAAGATGCACAACACGCTGAAAGAAAAAATTCCTCCTCCTCTCAGACTTAAATTGGCACATCTTTATTCTGAGACTATGGTCCTCTTAGCATTTACCCTCTCAAGCCCCTGAAGAATTCTATATTTTCCAATGAGATCAAGTCCCACTCTTCTAAACTCCACTTGGTAGAGTGCCAATCTGTTTAACCTTTGCTCATAAGACAATCCTTGCATAACAGGAATCATCCTAGTGAACTTTCTCTGAACTGCCTCCAATGAAATAATATCTTAAATAAGAGAACCAAAACTGCTCACAGTACTCCAGATGTAGTCTTACCAGCACCTTGGACAGTTGCAGTGAAACTTCCCTACTCTTATACTCCAATTCCCTTGAAATAAAGGCCAACATTCTATTAGACTTCTTGATTACCTCTCCCTCCTACAAGCTGAAGTCCCTACCTGCTTTTAGAAGACCACCATCGCCCACCAAAGAAAGCACATACAACAGGCCTTAATGACTACTGCCCAGTGGCTCTGACCTCCATAATCATGAAGTGCTTTGAGAGGCTGGTCATGGTCCACATCAACTCCAGTCTCCCAGCCTGCCTCAATCTCCTGCAATTTGCCTACCAACTTAACATGTCCACAGCGAATGCTATTTCACCAGCCCTGCACTCATCCTTGGAACATCTGGACAACAAGGACATCTATGTCAGACACCTATTCATCGACTATGGCTCTGCCTTCAACACCATAATCCCTTCCAGACTAATCTCAAAACTCTGAGACCTTGGTCTCAGTTCCACCCTCTGCAACTGGATCCTCAGCTTCCTGACCCATAGACCACAATCAGTGAAGATAGACAACTGCACTTCCTCTGTGATAACCCTCAACAATGGAGGCCCCCAAGGATGCATTCTCAGACCCCTACTGTACTCCGTGTATACCCACGACTGTGTAAGCAAATTATGAATGAACGCCATCTGATTGATTGATTTATTGTCACGTGTACTGAAGTACAGTGAAAAGCTTTGTCTACAAGAAGATCATAGAAGCAAGGATGTACAGATCACAAAGAATTAGACAGAGACATACAGATTACATTGCACAGGGTGTGCAATCGAGATCAATATTAGCAAGATCAGCATTATTTGAGGCTAGAGAGTCCATTCACCTGTCTAATAATGGCTGGGAAGAAGCTGTTCCTGAACCTGCTTGTGTGTGTGTTCAGGCTTTTGTACCTTCTGCCTAACGCAAGAGGTTGTAGGAGATCATTACCATGGTTCGATGGGTCTTTGATGATGTTGGCAGCCTTTCCACGGAAGCAAGCTGTATAAATGGAGTACATGGATGGAAGGTTGGCTTCCATGATGGTCAGGGCTGTGCACACCATTTTCTGTAGTTTCTTACAGTCCTGGGCAGAGCAGTTACCATACCAGGCCGTTAAACACAGTATGCTTTCAGTGGTGCATTTGTAGAAGTTGGGTGAGGGACCTTATGGACATGCCAAATTTCCTAAGCCACCTGAGGAAGAAGAGGCGTTGTTGTGCCTTCTTGACTGTCACATCTACGTGGAAAGTCCAGGCAGGTTGTCAGTTATCGTCACTTCGAGAAACTTGACGCTCGCTTCCCTTTCAACCACAGTTCCATTAATGTAGATGGGGGTGTGTTCTCTTCCTTTCTTTCTGAAGTCAATGGCCAAATCTATGAGATTGCTGACGACACCACTGTGATAGGACAGATATCAAACAATGATGGATCAGAATACAGAAAGGAATTAGAGGGCTTGGTGGCATGGTGCGATGATAACAACATCTCTCTGAATGTCGGTGAAACAAAAGAACTGATCACTGACTTCAGAAAGAAAAGAGGAAAATGTGCCCTCATCTACATCAATAGAGCAGAGGTTGAGAGGGTTGAGAGCGTCAAGTCCCTCGGAGTAATGATAACTTATGACCTGTCTTGGACTTCCCACGTAAGTATGACGGTCAAGATGGCACTACAACGCCTCTTCTTCCTCAGGAAGTTCTGGAAATTTGGCATGTCCATAAGGTCCCTCACCAACTTTTACAGATGCACCATTGAAAGCATACTGTCCAGGTGCATAACGGCCTGGTATGGCAACTGCTCCACATCCTTTTAGTAGTGTGGCAACCAGAACTGCACGCAATATTCCAAATATGGCCTAACTAAAGTTTTGTACAGCTGTAACATAACTTGCAAACTTTTATATTCGATGTCCCGGCTGATGAAGGCTAGCATGCTGTATACCTTCTTGAGCACCTTATCCATCTGTGCTGCCACTTTCAGAGATCTGTGGACCTGTATGGCCAGATCCTTCTGTACGTCAATGCTTCTAGGAGTTCTGCCATTTATTGCATAATTCACACCTGAATTTAGTTAGGCCACAGTTGGAATATTGCATACAGTTCTCGTTGTCACACTACCAGAAGGGTGTGGAGGCTTTGGAGAGGGTACAGAAACCATTTACCAAGATATTGCTTGGGTTGAAAGGTATTAGCTACAAGGAGAGAGTGGACAAACCTGACTGGTTTTCACTTAAATATCAGAGGCTGAGGGTACACTTGCTAGAAGCTTACAAAATTATGAGAGGCATGGATAGTCAGTCTTTTTACAGGGTAGAAATGTGAATTACGAAAGGACATAGGTTTAAGATGAAAGGGAGTAAGTTTAAAGATGTGAGAGGCAAACGTTTTACACAGAGGGTAGTAAGTGCCTAGAATGTGCTGCTAAGGAGGTGATAGGAGATACATAGCAATGTTTAAGAGGCGTCTTGACAGATATGTGAATAGTTAGGGAATAGAGGGATATGTGCCATGTAGAAATAAAATGCGTTGGTTTAGAAAGGCGTAAAATGTCAACGCAGGCTTGATGGGCCGAAGGGCTTGTTCGTGTGCTGTATTGTTCTTCATTCTTAAGCTATCAATGCCTCTATGTAAACTATTTGCACCCCTTTTGCAGTTTGTCTTTCCACCTGATCCCTGTGGAAGCCTACTAGTTGCAGGTTCCCAACCTAGAAAAGAACCCCTAATCACCAACCACTTGTTTCCATTAGCCAATTCTCTATCCATGCCAATATACTACCTCCAAAACCCTGGGCTTTTATCTTGTGAGTTAACCTTTTGTGGGGTACCTTGTTGAATGCCTTCTGTAAGTTTAAATACAACACATCTACTAGTTCCACCTATCCATCCTGGTTGAGATTTCTTTGAAAAACTCCAATAAATAAGTCAGATATAACCACAATTTCATGAAACCATGCTGACTCTGCTTGTATAGATAATGATTTTCCAAGTGTGGTGCTATAACCTCCTTAATAATCGATCCTGACAATAGATATTAGGCTAATCAGCCTGTATTATCTGTGTTTTTCCTCTCTCCCTTTTTGATCCAGGGTGAGTACTTGAGTGGGCACTTGAAATGTCATAACATTTAAGATTATGGGTCCAAGTGCTGAAAAGTGAATAAGTGTAGATGTAGAGTAGTCTTTTATTGGTACAGACTTGATGGGCCAAAGGGCCTCTTCTGTTCTGCATGATTCTGGATTATTTCATGAGCCACCTCTTAAGACCCTAAAAATTCTGGGATTTGATCAGGCTCTACAATGTAGACATTATAATGATGAAATTCTCCAGGAAATTCTGGATATTAATGCTTTATCTTGCCCCACATATGCTGCCTGACCTGCTGATTATTCCAGAGTTCTTGCTTCTTGTATCAGTTTAGATTTGATAATTGGATTGGCTTGGACAAACCAACAATAAGGTTCAGGTATTAAATCTTTATTTTGAAAGAAGTTAATATAAAACGTAAGAATTTAAAACCCCAAAGCAATTGTAAAAAATAAATAGAGGTTTTGGTTACAGGGCAGGAATTACAATTACCGTTTCCCCAACGTGCACTTATGTATAATTGCTTTACAAGCATCACCATGGATTTTCACTGCAAATGTTGGACAGCGTTTTCAGTTAAAATCCATTCACCTGCAGTAAGTGATTCTGAGGTGCTTTATTAAATACAGATTCTGGCAAACATTCATATAAAAATAAAATAAGTTACATTTTAGAAAAACAGAGCAATATTGTAAACAAGAGCAGTTTGTTTCCCCTGAAATGTAAGTGTTTCTAATTTCTGTGTTGTGGCCTGTGGTAACCTCAGCAAAACCAGGCTGAAGTTCAATATAAAAAGGCAAGTAGGTTCTAACAGTGGATTAGATGTGCTGTTGTTTGGCTGTGAATAGCAGCACCTATTTCATACTAACACAAAATATTCATCCCACCCTGAGGGGTTAACACACCCACATCCCACCAAACAGTGCTAACACTCACCCATATGCCATCTTAGGGTGTTCATGCAAGCTTCCTCCAACTGCTGTAGAAATGGACTATTGCTGAAAATGGACATATTTTGTCTAAGCTTTTTGTCTTACACTCAACAGGACAATTCACAAGAATACCAATTTAAGGAGAAAACCAACCTTTATACTGTGTATTAATATATGTTGCCTCCTGCACTTGTGTATGCCTCACTGAGTCCAGCTGACATCCTAAAACAGTTGTCAGCATAATTTTATTCAGCAAATGCAGTCCAGTTGCCAAATCACATTGAATGTTGGAAACTGTCTGTGAGGTTTGCAAGCACGGGTCAGTTAGGTACAATTATAGCTTGCTTGTTGTGAACAGCTGAAGTGATATGTTGTTTTATATGATCTACTAATTTTTGGGATGTACATCTTACACATGTGGCATCACACTGGTCCTAAAATTGTTATACCACATTATTAATTTATGTGATAGGCAGAGCGTCTTTTGGCTTGACAGCAGCATCCTGTTAGTGCTGAACACCACTTGTTGCCACTGCATAGTAACAGCATGAAACAGATAGCTTCAACTGTTCCTCAAACAGTTTAGATACCTTACCCTTTGGGTAATCTGAGGTGGACTGGCTACTTTTCAGGACCAAAAGTGAAGGCCTAGGCTGTTGTTGAGTTTTCACAATATTCAGCAAAAAATGATCAATTTAAGATAACCATTATCTTTCAGCATGTCTTCCCATTTCAGCATCAAGTTTTCAGGGTGAGCAAATGGCTCAAGTTCCAGTTATAAGGCCAATCTTATGTGGAACTCAATACGTAAACTGTCTAGTGAAGATAGGTTTGCAATGGACAGTAGTAGAGAAGCCTTTTGCTGATTTCTCAGCAAGGATCCCATGGAAAGGGAGCTCATTTGACAGTTCCTTAGCAATGCCTCTACCAATCAGGGTTCACTTGCCAACCAGAATTTGCTCTCACACAATATTGTGATGAGTGGAAGATGAAAAGCTTTGACAAAATGTATCTTTTTTCAGCACTACTCAAGTCCTGTACTACCAAACAACTACTTGCTGTGGAAATATTGCTCCATGCAATCTTTTAAACGTTTACTGTTACTGTTTATTAAACAAGTAAAAATTACCAAATTGGAATTAAAATATTGCTCCTGGACTCATCTCAGGCACCTGCGGTTTTGACGGTATCAACAGCCCTCGTGAGTGGCACATGTGCAGGTAGTGCCGTGGAGTGGGCAGTCCCTGTGCGGCTGTGTGATAGCAGGGCCTGGGCTTTAGGCCTCCAGGAAGGCTAGTTCACAGTGCTCCCGCTTGTGGCCACATGGCTTGGCTACGATACCCAGATAGAGGCCAAGCATCAGCAGCCAGTAACAGGCATATATGGTGGAGCCAATAATGAGGAAAGGCCACTCAGTGTCAGGTAATGGCTGCTGGGTCTCCCGGTAAATAGTGTAACCCAGACCCCCAGACAAAACTGCAAACCAGACAGATACAGGCAGCAGGCCCACAAGGTTAACAACAAGCTTGCGGCGGCCTGATGTTCCCCAACCAGGCCGGTTGATGGTAAGCAGGGCAAAGAGCTTGGCGGGCAGGAGGCTGGTCATATACAACAGTGAGTAGAGGGACAGGAAGAGCATTTGTGCAGATCCCCGGAGCAGGCAGGCAAAACCGGCCTTCAGCACCCCCACCCCTTGGACAGCTAGCAGAAACAGCAGGATGTTCCACAGCCGTCCCCTGTAGAAGAGGTGCAGCACAGTGCCCGTCAGGAAGAAGGGGAAGAAACCACTGACCACAGCCTCATATGTCATCCATGGGTGATGCTTATGGAACCAGAGTGCACCATACAGCCACTCACGAAAGTAGGATTTACTCCAGCGGGTCTGCTGGTTGAGCCAGCGAAGATAGCAGCTTGGCGTCTCAGTCAGGCAGCGGGAGCGGGCTGTATACTTTGTCTTGAAGCCGAGGCCCAGTACTCGGTTGGTGAGGTGTCGGTCATCTCCAAAGCTGCACTTGGAGCCCAAAAACTGCTGGTTGTACCAGTCACACAGGAAAAGCCGCAGCAGGGGGTTGCGATACATGCCCAGTGGTCCACTTATACACTGCACACAGCCAAAGTAGGATTGACAAGCCCGCTCCACATTAAAGGCCATCCAGTAACGGACACTGCTCAGGAAGGAGATCCATGAGTCATACAGGTTTAGGATCTGCAGACAGACAAGGGAGACAAGGGTTATACTGCACTGGCTCACAAGGCCCCAAGTCCCAGCAAAGAGCATTGAAAGGATAACAGCTATTTGGGGATGGCAGAGTGGAGAAATTAATGGGGACACCACTGAGAGGAGATGGTTAATAACAATGGATATTAGGGAGAGACTGATGAATTGGTTACCAAGGAGGAGACTTTTGAAAACTGGAGGGACTGGTTAATGGAGTATGAGGAGAAGACTAGGTAGATATTTTTAATCAGCCTTTTCGGAGATGTTATTACTCATGTTTGGAGCAGGTGGGACTTGAATCAAGGCCTTCTGAACCACAGGTAGGGACATTATCACCAGACCTCAAGAGCCCTGGGAAGACTATGTTCTAAACAGTCAGAAGCCAGGGAAATAATAATGGGGAGCAAAGAAATGGCAGAAAAATTGGACACATACTTTGGTTCAGTCTTCACAAAAGATGGAACAAATAACCTACCAGAAATGTAAGGGAACATTGGTGAGAGTGTGGAATTAAAGGAAATGAGTAGAAGAGAGAAAACTGTGCTGGGGAAATTAATGGGGTTAAAGGCTGACAGATCACCAGGCCTAATAATCTACATCCCAGACTATTAAAGGAAATGACCCTGGAAATATTGGATGCATTTGTGGTCATCTTCCAAAATTCTATAAACTCTGGTGCAATTCTTACAGATAGGAGGATGGAAAATGCAATCCCACAATTTATAAACAGAGAGAAACCACAGAGAATTACAGACCAGTTAGTGCAACATCAGCAGTGGGAAAAATGTTAGAGACTATTATAAAAGACATGATAATGGAACATCTGGAAAGGCATTAGGATTAAAGCATTTGACAAAGCTGGCACAGATTTATGAAAGACAAATCATGCCTAACGAATTTACTGAAGTTTTTTGCGGATACAACCAGAAAAGCAGACAAAGGAGAACCAGTGAATGTGATGTATTTGGATTTTTATAAAGCTTTTGATAAGGTTCCTCATACAGATTAGTAGGCAAAGTTAAAACAAATGGGTTGAGAGTAATATATTGTCAAAGATCGAGATTTGGTTGACAGGTGGTAAACAGAGAGTGGGAATAAATGGTCTTTTTCCAAGTGGTAGGCAGTGACTGGTGGGATGTGGCAAGGACCAGTGCTTGGATCCCAGCTATTCAAAATATATATTAATTACCTGGATTAGCTAACCAAATGCAACATTTCCAAGTTTGCTGATGACACAGAACTGGAAGGGATTGTAAGTTGTGAGGAAGGGGCAAGAAGACTTCGAGATGATTTATACAAGTTGAGTGTGTGGGCAAAAACATGGGAGATGCAATATAATATAGCTAAATGTAAAGTTATAAACTTTAGTGTGAAAAACAGAATCAAAAAGTATTATTTAAATGGTGATATATTGGGAAGTGTACATATACAAAGGGATCTGGTTGTCCTTATACACCAGTTAATGTAAGTAAATAGTCAAGTCCAGCAAGCAACTAGAAAGGCAAATGGTAGACTGGCCTTCACTGTAAGAGGATATGAGTTCAGAAGTAGGGATGTCTTACTGCAGTTATACTGGGCCTTGGTAACACTACACCTGGAGCAATGTGGTTAGTTTTGCTCTCACTATCTAAGAAAGGATATACTTGCCATAGAGGTTATGAAGTGGAGGTTTACTTGGGCTGATACCGGGGATGGTAGGACTGTCCTATGAGGAGAGATTGGTTTGACTAGACTAATATTCTTGAGCTTGGTTGGCTCACTGAGCTGGTTTGTTGTTTTGCAGACGTTTCATTACCATGTTTGGTAACATCCTCAGTGCTGCATTGATGATGTTACCCAGCATGGTAACGAAACGTCTGCAAAACAACAAACCAGCTCAGCAAGCCAACCAATCTCAACACCCACAATCCGAGCTACAATCTACTCCAAAACCCTATAGACTAACATTCACTAGATTTTAAAAGTTTGACAGAAGATCTCTTTGAAACATAAATTTGTAACAGGGCTGGACACATTAGATTTAGGGAGAATGTTTTATCTGGCTGGGGAGTCTAGCATCGGGGGGCACAGTGTTAGAATTTGGGGTGGACCATTAAGGACTGAGATGAGGGAAAACTTCACTCAAAGAGTAGAGAACTTGTAGAATTTTCTAGCACAGCAGGCTGTGGAGGCCAAATCATTGAATATATTGAAGAAAGAGGTACATTTCTAGATTTCAGGCAGGGGACAATTCCACCATGGCAATTCAGTTAATTAAAAATTTGCATTTGAAACCTGGTTCAGTAATAATGACCAATAAATTATCATTGATTGTCATAAAAACCCATTTGGTTTACAAATTACCTATGGATAAGGAAATGTGGCATCCTTACTTGACTGGGCTGCAGGTAATTCCAGACTCACAGGAATGTGTTTGTCTCTTCACTGCCCTCTAAAAAGGCCACTCGATTGTACAAAACCACTGCAGAAAATTCAAACCAGATGGACTGCAGTGGTTGAATAAGATGACTCACCGCCAACACTTTTTAAGGGCAATTAAGGTTGCCTGCAGTGTTAATATCCCATGAAGGATTAAATTTAAAAAAAACCTGTAGGAGGAGATGTTAACAGAATAACCGGAAGGTTGGTTTTAAAAGAGAAAAGTTTGTTGATGAGGTTTAAGGAGAGAATTCCTTGAGTTTGACTTCCCTCTTTCCATTAAAGTTATGGCTCATCAGCTGGGTGTCAGACTGGGAGTTAGACAATACAAAAGTGGTGGAGAGCTGGGTCTGGATGTTGATGTAATGTGGAAGCTGTTGTCCTATTTGCAGAGAGGGACTGAGGATAAACCTAGAGGAATTTCAGAAATAATGGCTTCGGAGTACTCTTACCAAGCCCATCATCAAAATTTGTTTCCCTGTCCCCAAGCCATGTCACCTGAAGTTCCTGGAGTAAAACAAAGTGAATGCAATCTCACTGAGTTAGAGAACAACTGAAATCTAGGAAATAGAGTTTAATGAGGAAATGTTGGGCTATTAGTATCTTTCACTGTTGTTCATTGTAAGTAACTCCCAGCGAAGCATGGCGTTAACCGGTCCCCTCCCATATGGGAAGCTAGCCAGACCTTCCATCAGCCCACCCCATCTACAATGGTTCACAGAAACTCCAGCCTTCAGCCCAGCTTTAGGGAGTTTGTTTCTAGCCCATTGTAGAACTTTCTCACAGTCAGATGGAGAAACCTACTCACATAATCACAGTCCAGACACTAACAGGAATTTATACCAACCTGCACGTCCCCACCAACTGCCCCTACGCTGGGGTCTCCATCCAGCACTCTCACCATCTCTGCAGTACAGGCTGGATCCAATACTGTGTCTGAATCACACACCTGAGGAGAAACACCAAATGGAAAGTCATTCATTTCCAACTTGGTTCGGAGAGCTGAAATCACACTGTGATGAGCATTAAGAATAGTTAATCACCTCAGATAAACTACTGTGCCTTCCATCAGAACAGTATGCTCTTTAAGCCACACTGACCATTCGAGTCCCAGCCACAACCACTATCAGGATGGTGGATTGGTACACTTGAGCCCCTCCACCATTGGGCTCCTGTCACTTTTCAGTTACCCCTGGGTTAGGCAGAGAGGAAATCAGCTGGCATTCATGCTCCATGTTAGCCTTTATTACAAGTTAGTTGCAGAATGAGTGTAAGAAAATCATCCTGCAATTATATTAGGCTTAGTGAGACCTCACCTGGTGTATTGTGTACAGTCTCTTTGCCTAATGAAGAATACACTTGCTTTTGATAGGGTTGTACAATAGTTTAAGAGACTGATTCTGGAGAAAAGATTGCTGGCTGTGAGGGGACACTGAGCAGGCTAGGTCTATATTCTGAAGATTTTACAAGAGATGACCTCATTGCAATATAAAACATTTTGAGAGAGCTTAACAGTAATGCTGAAAGGCTGCTTTTCCCAGCCAGTGAGTCTCAAACTCATACTAGTGCCAGAATTTTTCCACCTTTGCTTTATTCTGGATGTCAGGGCTACTTTTAGGTCAAGGGCTCAATCACTGCAGTGCTGGGATTTTCTTTTATGTTCATTCATGAGTTTTGGGGAACGCCAGTGTTTATTGTCCATCATGAATTTTTGATAATTGTCTATTTGAAAAATGATCATGTCAGCAGGTGCTGAATTGTGATGATGATATCAATAAGACAAGTAAATAATAATTCATAATATAGTCATAGATGATAATCAAAACAGAAATAAGATACAAAATAATAAAAGAACTGTGTACTTATGAACATTTATATAATCAAACAATTATGATTCATCGCAAAGTACAGGGCTCTTTCATTTACAGAATAAAAATGAAAGGTTACTTGTCTTGTTCATTTTGTATTAAAGTCCATAGATCACAGATTCAGATTAAGTTCATTACATTCTTAATCATTTACATACAATTTCTGAGTTTTAGAAAATTTGGATTTTGCTCTCTTCTCTACTTTATATGTCTTAATGCTATCTCACATTTATAAGAACGTAAGAACTAGGAGCAGGAGTAGGCCATCTGGCCCATTGAGCCTGCTCCCCCACTCAGTAAGATCATGGCTGATCTTTTCATGGACTCAGCTCCACTTACCCACCTTCTCACCATGACCCTTAATTCCTTTATTGTTAAAAAATCTATCTTTCCCTTAAAAACATTCAATGAGGTAGCCTCAACTGCTTCACCGGGCAGGGAATTCTACAGATTCATAACCCTTTCGGTGAAGAAGTTCCTCCTCAACTCAGTTCTAAATCTCTCCCCCTTATTTTGAGGCTATGCCCCTAGTTCTAGTTTCACCCGCCAGTGGAAACAACTTCAACCTTATCTATACCCTTCATAATTTTCATTCTTCTAAATTCCAGTACAATTCTAGTCTATTCAATCTCTCCTCATAAGGCAAACTTCTGAAGTCTGGAATCAACCTAGTGAACCTCCTATACACCCCCTCCAGTGCTAGTACATCCTTTCTCAAGTAAATTTATTTTTGTGAGGTTGCAGCAAGAGACAGTGACAACAGGAGGTGGGATTCAAGAGTTTTCCAGCATAGTCCAGATAGATTTTATTCTACTTTCAGCAAGGGAAGATGTTTGTTTGTGTTGGAGAGGCTTTGTTACACATTACCTCGGATTCATTTCAGTGCTCATTTGTCAGTGTTTTCAAGCTTGTTCACATTCTCTTTATTGAGTACAGCATTCCAAACAGGCACTATACGTCCAACATTGGGTCCTGGCTAAGTATTAAAGTATCCATGTGATAATGTGGCAAGCCACCTTCTTTAACCACTGCAATGCATGTGCTCTTACAGTGGAAGTTTCAGGAGTGAAGTTTGAGGCAGTGCATTTTGGTAAAAGGGATAGAGGGAGGCAATATAGACATTGAAACAACTCTACAGAGGCCAGTATCCCGGCCAAGTCACCCTTTATTTATGTGGAAAGTCTTTGACATTGATCCAGCTCCCTCAGAGCCAGCTCTCAGGGTGAGAGGATGTCTAACAATCCTGTTTATATCTGCCATCCAGGGCTCCCTGATTGGACCAGATTAATAGTCCCAATCAGGAAACTCATATTCTGACGTTCACCTGGCTGACCCCTTTAGAATCATTGTATCCCTCCCCCTCTGAGACCAAGAACATAGGACAGTTCTTTTTAGTTGTAGCTCGTACACACCCAAACTTTACACATCAGGGGACCTGACCTCACGTCAACCATGCCTCTTACCCATGGTGGGCCATTCCTGTGGTTCCTACATCAAACTTCGTCCCCGAAGTAAACTGCCTCTCTCACTTCGAGGAGTCTTGTGTCCAGTATTGCTGTTCCTGATGCTGCTTCACCCTCACCCCTCACCAATTTGGGAAGATCAGATTTAACTTGGTGAGGAGTCTTCTCCCCATTAGCAACTCTGCTGGAGCTATCCCTGCAGTTGCATCGGGGCAACCAGAACAGCTTTGTAACTGGTGAAGCTACAAGCTGTTTCTTTAAGCCTGCCTTCAAAATTTGGACTGCTCTTTCAGCCAGACCATTGAATGGTGGAAGCTGTCCTTATATGTTGAATACCATTCGACTTTAGGAAATAGTCATATTCCCTGCTGGTAAACAATGGCCCATTATCTGTGACCAACGTTTGCCGTGAGTCCATGTTTGACAAATGAATGCTACACATGTCCAGCCACTTTAAGTGGGCATCCACAATGACTGAGAACATTCAGCCCATGAAAAGGCCTGCATGTAACTGAGTCCAGGGTTTATCCAGCCATTCCCATGAAGCTGCTGGTGGTAATTTTTGTCCTTGTTGGCACTTCCCCATCAACACAGCTATGTCTGCTTCCACTCCTGGCCACCAGATGTAACTTCTCACCAACACCTTCATTTTGGAAGTCCCTGGGTGACCCTGGTGGAGTTCAGCCAGTATCTGTAGTGACCTTTATTCAGGATAATCATTCTTGCTCCCCATAATAATATGCCGTTCTCTATTATGATATGGTTTCTCTGGGTCCAAAAAGGTTTCAGTTCTAGTTGTGATGGTCCTTTAGTTTCCCCCATCACCACCAGTTGCTTCAGTTTTACCAGGATGGGATCTTTCTGCGTCCAAAGTCTGATATTGTCAGCTGTAACTGGAAGGGTGTACAGAAAATTTAAAACCATTACGGACTCTTCCAGTGGCACTACTATGGGTGGTCTAGCTGCTGCGGGTGGCTCAATGCATCCACATTCACTACTTGGCCTCTGGTATTCCAACTTGTAATTATATGCACTTAGTATTAGAGCCCATCGCTGAATTCGGCTGAAGCTATGGGCAGCAATGCCTTGTCCTCTTTAAGTAGCAGGGGTTTGTGGCCCATTATTATGACAAATTTATATCCATAAAGGTACTTGTGGAACTTTCTGAATCCAAATATGACCTCCAAACCTTCCTTCTCTATCTCTTCCTTCTCTGGGCAGATCCAGGATGCATATGCTATTGGGCATTCCTCTCATTGGGCCAGCTATGAGCTAAAACTACCCCAATGTAATACGAGGATGCATCACATGGCGATACTAGACTTTGCTTGGGATCATAGTGTGCCAACACATTAGAGGATGATAGCTATTTCTTCACTTCCCTGAAGGCTATGGCTTCGTTACATGGCCATTTCCAAGGCTGACCCTTTTTTTAAGAGTAAATTCAAAGGGGCCAGGATGGAGCCCAGGTTATACATGAACTTTCTATAATAATTCACCAGCCCAAGGAAAGACCTAAGCTCCAGAACAGATGTGGGAGCCAGGCACCTTTGATTACCCTCCCTTTATCTCCCAACGAATGTAACCCGGTCTTGTAGACTCTGTAGCCCAAGTACGTCACTCGCGGTGCCTGGAACAGCATTTTTCTCCTCTAAAGTGTACACCCACCTGGGAGAAACATCCAAGGACTATGTCCAAGTTTTCTCAGTTCTCTTTATTGGTCTTCCCTGTTATTAGCATGTCACGTAGATAAATGGTGACTTGCAGTAGAACTTGTAAAATGTTCTCCATCATCTGCTGAAAAATTGCACAGGCTAATACCCCAAATGGCAGCCTCATTCATTTATTGGTACAAACCATTATGGGTTTTAATTGTAGCACACTTCTGGGACTCCTCATCTAACCACAATTGCAAGTACGCATGGCTCATGTCCAGCTTCATGAAGGACAACACCCCCTGCCAGCTTTGCAAATAAATGCTCTATGTGAGGGACAGGGTATTTATCCAGCTGTGAAAAGCAGTTTACCGTTTATTTAAAATCTCCACAAAGGTGAACTGACCCATTGGGCTTCACAATCGATATGACCAGTACCGGGGCCATTCTGTAAACTGTACTGGCTTGGTGATTCCTTCACTTTCCAGCCTCCTAATTACTGCCTCTACTTCTGCCTGCAAGGCTAATGGCATTGGGCAGGCCTTGCAGAATCAGGGAATTGCTTCCTGGTCAACATGCAAGGCCTTGTCTCCTTTGATAGTCCCTAGACCTTCCTGAAAAACTTCTGGATGTTTAATAGGACTTCACTCAGGAAGCCATTTTCTAATCAAAAAATGTTGAAACAATCTAGATGAATCTTTCTCAACCAACTTCACCCCATCAGGCTTGGGCCCAAGCCTTTTACTGCAATCAGTGGCAACTGAACCAGCTGCTTCTCATAAGAGACCAGAACCGAAGTTGTACCCTGAATCTATAAAGGCTCCCCAGTATAATTCTCAGTCTGGCCGAGGTCTTGCTCAAACTTAAGGGTTGGAGTCCAGAACGAATTTTGTTAAAGACTGGTTTTGCAATCACTGCCAGCATCAACCTCCAATAGAATCAGGTGACCATTTAACTTGACGTTTATTTTGATTGGCTCTGATTTGGATGTTGCTAAGCAATTTGTTCCAAATCAGATGTAAATGGATTTTCCAGGGTGTGCACTGTCTTGGATACTGGTTTATGAGTTCTGTTGCACAATTTAAGTCTAGATTCATAGAATCCCTACAGTATGGAAACAGGCCCTTTGGCCTAACCACTCTCCGAAGAGCACATCATTAGGAACATCTGCATCTACCCGGTCTGGTACTATATAGAGTTTTTTTAAAGTTTCTATGAGATCCCCTCTCATTTTTCTGAACTCCACTGAATGAAATCCTAATCAATTCAACTTCTCCTCATACATGAGTCCTGCCATCTCAGGTATCAATCTGATAAACCTTTGATGTATTCCTTCATAGCAAGAACATTCTTCAGTGAAGTAGACCAAAGCTGCATACAATGTTCCAGATGTGGTTTTACTAATGTCCTGTTCATTTGCAGGAAGACATCCCTGCTTCTGTACTTGAATCCTCTTGCTCTGAAGGCTACCATACCTGCAACAATTGGTGTACAAGGACACCAAGGACAAAAGACATGCCCCTGTCTCAATTTATAGTCATTCAGAATATACTCTGCCTTCCTCTTTTTTGCCATCAAAGTGGATAGCCTCACATTTGTCCACATTATACTGCATCTGCCAAGCATTTGCCCACTCACTCAACTTATCCAAATCACACTGAAGCATCTCTGCATTCTCCTCACAGCTCACCCTCCCACTAAGCTTTGTGCCAGCCACAAATTTGCAGATATTACATTTAGTGTATAGCTAGCGTTCTGGCACTGATCCCTGCAGTACCCCACTAGTCACTCCAAAAAAGGTCAGTTTATGCCTATTCTTTCTTTCCTGTCTGCCAACTAGTTTTCTATGCATCTCCATACTATACCCTAATGCCGTTCACTTTAATTTTACACACTAACCTCTATGTGACACTTGTTGAAAGCCTTCTGAAAGTCCAAATAAACCAAATCCAAAGGTTCCCGTTCATCATCTTTACAAGTTACATCTTCCAAGTGTCTGAAGTGCATATATTTTAACGCGACATGTGTGACCGGTAAGGCAGATGAACTTAGAGCTTGGATTAATGCATATAACTATGATGTTGTAGTTCTTACAGAGGCTTGGTTGAGAGAGGGACATGACTGTCAGCTTAACATTCCGGGATTTAGATGATTCACATGAGTTGAGAGGGATGTAAAAGAGTCGAAGGAGTTGCATTACCGGTTACAGAGAATATCACAGCTGTACTGAGGGAGGACACTTTGAAGGCTTATCTAGCGAGGCCATATGGGGAGAGCTGAGGATTAGGAAGGGTGCAATCACTTTGATGGGATTGTACTATGGCCTCCCAACAGCCAGCAGGAAATAAAGCAACAGACATGTAGACATATTATGGAAGAATGTAAAAAGAATAGGTTGTTGTGAAGGGTGACTTTAACTTCCCCTATATTGACTAGGACTCGCTTAGTGCTAGGGGCTTGGATGGAGGGAAATTTGTTAGGTGCATTTGGGACAGTTTCTTGAAACAATATGTAAACAGTCCAACTGGGGGAGGGGCCATAATAGACAAAAAATCCAAAGAACTGGATGCTGGAAATCCGGAACAAAGTCAAATTGCTGGAAAAACTCAGCAGATCGAGCAGCATCTGTGGGGAGAAAGCAGTGTTTTGAGTCCAAAGACTCTTCTTCAAAACTGAGTGAAGCTAAGAAAAGGTTCATAGGTTAATCCAGGAAATTACAGGCCAGTAAGCTTTACATCAGTGGTAGGGAAGTTTTTGGAGAAGATTCTCAGGGATAGGATTTACTCACATTTGGAAAAAACATGGACTTATTAGCAATAGGCAGCATGGCTTTGTGCAATGGAGGCCATGTCTCACAAACTTGATTGAGTTTTCTGAGTAAGTGATAAAGATGAAGGTGAGGTGCAGATATAGTCTACATGGACATTAGCAAGGCCTTTGTCAAGTCCCTCATGGCAGACAGTAAGTCACATAGGACATGCGGTGAGCTGGTAAGATGGATACAGAACTGGCTTGGTCATCAAAGACAGAGAGCAGCAAATGAGAATTTTTTTCTGACTGGAATGTCTGGCCAGTGGTGCTCCACAGGGATCAATGCTGAGAATCCTGTTGTTAATGATATATAAATGATTTTGAGGAGAATCTAGGCAGCCTGACGTAAAGATTGGGGGAGCTGTGGATAGTGAGGAGGATTGCCAGAGGATAAAGACGGACATGGTTAGGCTGGAGACTTGGGTGGAGAAATGGCAGATGGAATTTGATCTGGACAAATTTGAAGTGATGCACTTGGGATGGTCGAATGCAGGAGGGAAGTATACAGGAAATGGCAGCATGCTTAGATGCATCGACATACAGAGGGATTCGGTGTACAGGTCCACAGTTCCCTAAAAGTGGCAACACAAATGGACAAGGTGGTCAAGAAGATGTATGGTGTGCTTGCCTTCATCGGTTGGGGCATAGAGTATAAAAATTGGCAGGTCATGCTGTACGTGCATAGAACTTTAGTTGGGTCACATTTGGAATACTGTGTACAGGTCTGGTCACCACACTACCAGAAGGATGTAAAGGCTTTGGAGAGGGTACAGAAAAGGTTTCCCAGGATGCTGCCTGGTATGGAGGGTATTAGCTGTGAGGAGAGATTGGACAAACCTGGTTTGTTTTCACTGGGACATTGGAGACTGAGGGAGGACCTGATAGACGTACAAAATTATGAGAGGCATGGACAGAATGGATAGTCAGGGTCTTTCTCCCAGGATAGAAATGTCAATTACTAGTGGACATAAGTTAAAAGTAGAAACGGGGAAGTTTAAAGGAGATGTGACAGCCAACCTTTTTACACAGATGGTATAAGTGCCTGGAATGCGCTGCTACAAGAGGTGGTGGAAGAAATGCTTAAGAGGCATCTTAATAGATACATGTATAGACAGGGAATAGAGGGACACAGACAGTGCAGAGCCAAGGGGATTTTAGTTTTGAAGGGCGTCATTTACTGGTGCAGGCTTGGTAGGCTGAAGGGCCTGTTCCTATGCTGTACTGTTTGTTCTTTGTTCTTACTTGTCAAGCATGACTTCCCTTTCATAAATCCATGCTTATTCTCTCCAATCCCGCCACTGTTTTCCAAATGCTCAGCTATTCTTTTAAAATCATCCATAGCATTTTCCTCACTCACGACAAGAGGCTGATTGGTCTATAATTCCTTGTTTTCACTCTGTCTCTTTTTATAAGTAGAATGTTATAAAGTCACACAGCATGGAGACAGACCCTGGTTCAACCAGTCCATGCCAACCATAATCCCAAACTAAACTAGTCCCACCTTGCCTGTGCTTGGCACATACCCCTCCAAACATTTTTATTCATGGACTTATCTAAATCTCTTTTAAACATTGTAACTGTACCCACATCCATCACTTCCTTTGGAGTTCATTCTATACACAAACCACTCTCTGTGTAAAAACATTGCCCCTCATGTCCTTTTTAAATCTTTCTCCTTTCATCTTAAAAATATGCCCTAGTTTTGAACTCCCCCACCCTATGGAAAAGATCCTTGCTATTCACCTTATCTATGTCCCTCATGATTTTATAAACCTTTATAAGGTCACCTCTCAACATCCCGCGCTCCAGGGCAAAAAACGTCCCAGCTATCCAGACCATCTTTATAACTCAAACCTTCTATTCCCAGCAACATCCTGGTCAATCTTTTCTGAACTCTCTCCAGTTTAATAATATCCTTTCTATTACAGGGCGACCAGAACAATACACAGTACTTCAGAAAAGGACTCACCAACGTCCTGTACAACCTCAACATGACGTCCCAACTCCTATACTCAAAGCCTGAGCAATGAAGGCAAGCGTGCTAACTGCTTTCTTAAACCCTTGTCTACATGTGACACAAATTTGAAAGAATTATTTCCTGAACGCCTAGGTCTCTCTGTTCTACAAGACCACCCTGGGCTCTACCATTAATTGTATAAGTCCTGCCCTTGCTTGTTTTACCAAAATGCAATACCTCACATTTATCCAAATTAAACTCAATCTGCCACTTCTCAGCCCATTGACCCAAATGATCAGATCTCTTTGAAACCTTCTTCACTGTTAACTATATTACCAATTTTGGTGTCATCCACAACCTTACTAACCATGTCCCCTAAATTCTCATTCAAATTGTTTATATAAGTTAGCTCATTGAGTGTTGTTGATGCTTCACTCGTGCAAGAAAGTGGGAAATGATCCATCCTGATTTCTGCCTTGACTTTGGTAGATAGCCTTCTGGGGAGTCAGGAGGTCAGTCACTTGCTGCAGAATGGGTTGAGGCATGAAGGTGAGTTGGCATGTGATTGACGCATTGATAGCCTTCAGTAGTTGCAGTCAAGTGAATGATACAAAAGAGGTCAGAGTGAGATGAATATGGAAGAAGGATCAAGGAGAAATTCCTGTGTCATCAGTCTCCAGGAGTTTCTCTTGGAACTGAGAGCCTTCGTTGGGATGAGCTCAGGGTTGCTGTTTCCCCATTTAAATTATGAACTCTGGACTTTGCAAGCTGGCTATGGTTTAAACTGTCTCCTTTAACCTTAGGATCAGACAAAGAATTCTGAAAGCATCCCAGCACACAAACATATCTGTGTGATCTGGCTGCCATGGGGAAGAAACTCAAACAGAATTGAAATATCATGTGACAATTTTCTCATCTTGATACAGCATCTCACAGAAAGGGGGCAACCACTTAATGTGACACAGAGAGAGAAAGCAACTCTTATTGTGCAGGTACCAAAGCAGATACTGCTGTGGAGAAGCAGTATTTGTAAAAAAATTCTGAGGAAGGGTCACCGGACCCGAAACGTTAACTTTGTTTTCTCTTTCACAGATGCTGCCAGACCTGCTGAGCTTTTCCAGCAACTTTGTTTTTGTTCCTGATTTACAGCATCCGCAGTTCTTTTGGTTTTTATTTTGTACTCTTCCTGTGCACCTGCCATGTGAGTTGATGAGCTGAAGACACTATGGTGAAGCCCCATGCAGCACTGACAACATTGTTTAAAATTGCTCAGTAACAAGGCCAAATCACTTTTCATTGCTAGAAAAGGTTGCTGGGCATTTAAGCACACCACCCCCAGAAAAAGTGGGAACAATTCAGCATTCCTGTCCAATGTCATTTTTTCTAATTTTCTCAGACCACTCCCAGGGCTCTAAAGCTGCTTCCAAGGGCTTGGTAAAATTACCGCCATAGTCTCAGGATAAATGTTTACCAATTTAGAGCTGTCATGAGGAGAAATTTCATCGTTTAGAGAAATCTGTGACATTCTGTATCCCAGATTCTGAACCTGGAATTCCCTCCCTAATGGCATTGTGGGTCTACCGATACCAAATGGACTGGAGCGGTTCAAGAAGGCAGC
Organism: Rhincodon typus; assembly: GCF_021869965.1. Classification (NCBI taxonomy): domain Eukaryota; kingdom Metazoa; phylum Chordata; class Chondrichthyes; order Orectolobiformes; family Rhincodontidae; genus Rhincodon; species Rhincodon typus. Next base: position 551,356 of record NC_063346.1, read on the forward strand.
TCACCACCACCTTCTCAAGGGCATCTAGGGATGGGCAAGAAATGCTGGCCCAGCCAGCAATGCCCGCATCCCACGAGTGAATAGAAGAAATAGTTGTAGATGTTCTGTCATTGAGTGCATTTTAAACTAAAATTAATAGATATTTTAACCAGCTTGTTATGACATACCTTTGAAGCAGGTGGGATTTGATCCTAGGTTTCCTAGCTTAAAGTTAGTGAGACTACCTCTATGCCAAAAGAGTTTCCAAAGGACTGTGATTAATAAATTGAGCAAAATAAACAGTAATTAAGAAATTAATGGTACCAATGGTGACAAATTGCTGCAATGAGGTGGTATCCATCCCAGAATTTTAAAGGTAGTGTGCAGAAACATTGCAGATGCTCAAATTATAATCTCCCAAAATCCTCTTACTTTGGGAACCACTCCTTCAGATTTTAAATTTCATCTGTCCATCCACTTTATAAGACATTTGAGGAAGGAAAACCAGAAATTACTGGAAGTTGAACAACAGCAACACATAACAATGCTAGAGAAATTCCATCAATTTCCAATAAGAATTTGCCTCAACCGTACTTAAAGGAAAAGCCTTCCTTCAAGCCCGTTCTCCAGTAAGTCATCCCCACCTGTATATAATCCACGGAATCCCCAAGAGCGGCGAATGCTGTGTACATCACCTCTCGCTTCCCTCCCCACTTCTGCATGATGCAAGAGAATTTAGACTGAGTAACAATTTCCTCCACTCTCCTCTTGCCCTCACTGAAGGTGATGTAAGTTTCTCCAGTTCCCTTCTCATGGTAATTACTCTTCCAGACATAAGAGCCAGTGTTCTCTAAGCCCATGAGCTCATTGAATATCTCCATCATGTAAATGTCCTCCTCGCTGTTGCCATCAATGACCATCACCACCTTAAGGTTGGGATATGCAATCCGCTTCACTGATGCCAGACATTTTTTGAGATAATCTGGGTCCTCCTGGTAAGCAGCGATACAAAGAGCGACTGACTTGGTAAATTTGAAGGGTCGGTTCTCCTTCCTCATCCTCCTGTGTTCCAAGAAGGCGAAGAGACTCTGAATAAAAAGATGTAGAGCAAGGATGGCTCCATACAGCCCAAAGGACAGGTGGTAATTCTCTGTGTAGCTAAACTGATATCCCTTCACATAGGTGCAGGTAATGGCCCCCAGCACCGACAAAGCAAACAAGGTGCTTGCTATGATTCGGAGCGTGGTACAGAGTCTCTCACAGGACATGTCTGTAACAGAAAAAGCAATCAGCAACAAAGCAAGCTAGTGAATATTCAGCATTAATATGGAATAGTCAGGGACATAGAAGTAAATAAAGTTTACAGCACAGAATCACACCATTTCACCTAAGTAGGCCATGCTCCACTCAATCCTCCTCCCAGCCTTAATGCATCAACACTATTCATTTCAACCCCGCCCTGTGATAGCAACTTGTGCATTCTCACTAAATTCTAGTTAACAAAGCTTCTCCTCAATTCCCTATTTGATTCTTTGGTGGTTATTTTAAATTGATAATCTCTTGTTATGTGCTTGGTGACAAGTGTGTCCGTTCAAATAAAACATTCCATCATTTTAAATCCCACAAATTGATCTTTAAAATTGGTGAGATTGTAAAATATTAGCTTAAAAATACTTTCCCTGCCCCTCAGAATCGATTTTCTACCTCCATCCACAAAGCAGCGCAAACAGACTGCACCAGACCTTAGAAGAAGACAGCATCCTTGGCCTTATCATTATGGGTATAGAATACAAAAGCAAGGAGGTTTAAACCTGTCTAAAACACTGGTATGGCTTCAACTAGATTATTGCATCTAGTTCTGGACATTCCACTCAGTCCACTAGGAAAGTTGTGAAGGCATGAGAGAAGGTGCAGAAAAGGTTCATGAGAATTGTTCCAAGAATGAAGAACTTCAGTTACACAGAAAGATTGGAGAATGATAGGCCTGATCAACTTGAAGGAGAGAAGCTTCAGAGGAGATTTGATAGAGGTGTTCAAAATTGTGAGGAATCTGATGTGTGGAAAGGGAGAAACTGTTCCTATTGGTGGAAGGGGAGAAGGATCCAGAACCAAGAGAGAACGGTATATACCTTCCTTACCCAGTTTGGCCTATATGTGACTCCAGACCCAGAGCAGCATTATTGACTCTTAACAGCCTTGTGAATAACTTCCAGCAAGCCACTCAGATGAAGGGGTATTTTTTTTAAAAAAATTTATTCATGGGACATGGTCATTGCTGGTTGGCTAGCATTTATTTCCTGTCCCTAGTTGTCCTTGAGAAGGTGGAGTGAGTACCTTCTTGAACCGCTAGAGTCCATGTGCTGTAGGTAGACTGTAGGGAGGGAATTCCAGGATTCTGACCCAGCAACAGTGAAGGGACAGCAAAATATTTCCAAGTCAGGACGGTGAGTGGCTTGAGGGGAACTTGAAGGTGATGGTGTTCCCATGTATCTGCTGCTCTTGTCCTTCTAGATGGAAGTGGTCATGGGTTTGGAAGGTGCTGTCTAAACAGCCTTGGTGAATTTCTGTAGTGCAACTCTAATCAGAAGGCAGCAGAGATGTCACTGAGTAGAATTCTGAGAGATGGCACTGCAGTCACCATGACTGGTCTGAATATTGCAGAGAAACTGGTGTTAAGGAGTGGTTAAACCCAAAACACTACATTAGTGTAGGGTCCCCCTCCAACCCCCGCTCACCTCCTCCAACCAAAAAAAACACACTGCAAAGAGGACAGGCAAGATCAGACTCATCTATTTTTTTCAGTGTACAAAGGTGGAGATGGCAGTGAGGGCAGTAGTTTGCTCCTCCTGCCAGATCTGGGAGATCAGGTGAACAGTCTAGTGTCCCTGATAACTATGTCTGCAGGAAGTGTGACCGGCTACAGCTCCTCACAGGCTGCGTGGTTCGGTTGGAGAAGCAGCTGGACACACTGTGGTGCATACAGGGTGCAGAGAGAGTGATAGACACCAGTTACAGGGAGGTCATTACATCACAGGTCCATACAGATGGATGGATGACTGCCAGGAGAGGCAGGCAGGTAGTGCAGGAATGTCCTGTGGATATTTCCCTCTCAAACAGCTATACCATTTTGGATACTGTTGGAGGGGAGGGATAGCCTCTCAGGGGAGTATAAAAGCAGCAGCCAGACCTGTGGCACCACAACTGATTCTACTGTAGAGCAGGGTGGGGAAAAGTCCAGGTGAGCGATAGTAGCGGGTGACTCGATAGTCAGGGGCACAGACAGGCGTTTCTGTGGCCATAAACGAGACTCTAGGATGGTGTGTTTCCTCCCTGGTGCCAGGGTCCTGGATGTCTCTGAGCGGGTACAGGACATCTAGAAACAGGAGGGAAAACAGACAGAAATCATTGTCCACATTGGCACAAATGACATAGATAGAAAGAGGGAAGAGGTCCTGTGAGGACAGTTCAGGGAGTCAGATAGGGAGCTAAAAAGCAGTACGACCAGAGTAGTAATCTCAGGATTACTACCCATGCCACGGACGAGTGAGGCTAGGAACAGAGAGAGTACAGTTGAACATGTGGCTGCAGAGCTGGTGCAGGACGGAGGGCTTTAGATATATGGATCATTGGGATGTCTTCTGGGGAAGGTGGAACCTGTACAGGAAGGACAGGTTGTACCTGAACTGGAGGGGCACCAATATCCTGGGTGGGAGGTTTGCTAGAGCTCTTCAGGAGGGTTTAAACTAGTGTGGCAGGGGGGTGCGAACTGGAACCACAGGCCAGTCAGTGCAGGGATTTGGGACGAAGGAGAGGCTGAGATATGCATAGCGCAGAATAAGAGCAGGCAGAGGGAAGTTGCGGGGCTCAGAGAGACTGGAGGTCTGGAGTGCATTTACTTCAATGCAAGAAATATAACAGGTAAACTAGATGAACTAAGAGCATGGATCACTGCATGAAATTATGATGTTATTGCCATTACAGAGACATGGTTAAAGGAGGGACAGGACTGGTATCTTAGCATTCCAGGATATCGCTGTTTTACCCAGGACAGAAAGGGAAACAAAAGGGGTTGGGGAGTTGCATTGCTGATTAAGGATCATATCACAGCCGTGTTGAGGGAGGATACATTGGAGGGATCTTGCAGTGAGGCATTATGGGTGGAGCTCAGGAATAGGAAGGGTGAAGTCACAATGTTGGGAGTTTTCTATCGACCTCCCAACAGCCCACGGAAGACAGAGGAACAGATATGTAGTCAGATACTAGAAAGATGTGAAAAAAGCTGGATAGTTGTGGTGGATGACTTCAACTTTCCTCTTACTGACTGGGACTCCCTCAGATCCAGGGGGTTGGATGGAAAGCAATTTGTTAAATGTGTCCAGGAGGGCTTTTTGAGACAGTATGTTGACAATCCAACCAGAGAGGAGGCCGTACTAGACTTGGTATTAGGGAATGAGCCAGGACAAGTGATCAATATTTCAGTAGGAGAGCATTTTGGGCTTAGTGACCATAACTCCATAAGATTTTGAGTAGTCATGGACAAGGACAAGAGAAGCCCTTGGGTGAGGGTGCTTAATTGGGCAAGGGCCAATCACATCCAAATTAGACAGGAACTGGGGAATGTGGATTGGGAACAGTTATTTGAGGGCAAATCTACATCTGGCACGTAGGATGCTTTTAAAGACTAGCTGATTAAAGTGCAGGACATGTATGTCCCTGCAAAACTGAAGGATAGGAATGGCAGGATCTAGGAACCATGGATGACGAGGAAATTGTAAACTTAGTCAAAAGGAAAAGGGAAATATACGATCGGTCGAGGCAGCTACAAACGAACAAAGCCCTGGAAGAGTATAGAGAAATTAGGAAGGAACTTAAACGTGGAATTAGGAAGGTGAAAAGGGGCCATGAAATGTCTTTAGAAAACAGGGTCAAGAAGAATCCCAAGGCTTTTTATGCATATCTTAGAAGAAAGAGGCTAGCAAGACTAGGCCCCCTCAAGGACAACGGAGGGAAGTTATGCATGGAGCCTCAGGAAGTGGGGGTGATCCTTAGTAAGTACTTTGTATCAGTATTCACCAAGGAGAAAGACATGACTGATGTTGAGGTCAGGGATGAGTGTGTGAATACTCTAGAGAATGTCAATACATTGAAGGAGGAAGTTTAGGGCATCCTAAATGGCATTAAGGTAGATAAGTCCCCAGGGCCAGATGAGATCTATCCCTGGTTACTGCGAGAAGCAAGGGAAGAAATAGCTGGAGCATTGGCAGATATCTTCACATCCTCCTTGACTACAGGAGAGGTTCCAGAGGACTGGAGATTAGCCAATGTTGCTCCCTTGTTTAAGAAAGGAAGCAGGGATAATCCAGGAAATTATAGGCCGCTGAGTCTGACATCTGTGGTGGGGAAGCTCTCGGGGAAGATACTGAGGGACAGGATATATGTACATTTGGAAGATACTGGACGAGTTAGCAACAGGCAGTGTGGTTTCATATGGGGAAGGTTGTCTCACCAACCTGATCGAATCTTTTGAAGAGGTGACAGAGATAATTGATGAGGGAAGAGCTTTGGATTTATATGGATTTTAGTAAGGCTTTTGATAAAGTACCACATGGCAGATTGGTACAAAAACACATGGGATTCGGGGTGGGCTGGCTAGATGGATACAAAACTGGCTTTGTTATAGAAGACTGAGGGTAGTGGTGGAAGGGTGTTTTTTAGAATGGAGACCAGTAACTAGTGGTGTTCCACAGGGATCAGTCTTAGGTCCTTTGTTGTTTGTAGTATATATAAATGATCTGGAGGAAAATGTGGGTGGTCTGGTTAGTTAGTTTGCAGATGATACCAAGGTTGTGGAATTGCTATTGGTGCTAATGATTGTGAAAGTATACAACAGGATACAGATAGGTTGGTGACTTGGGCACAGAAATGGCTGATGGAGTTTAATCTAGACAACAGTGAGATGATGCATTTTGGAGGTTCAAATTTAGGTGTGAATTATACTGTTAATGGAGAACCCTGAGGAACATTAAGATAAAGACAGATCTGGGTGTGCAGGTCCACAGTTCCCTAAAAGTGACAATGCAGGTGGCCAAAGTGATTAAAAAGGCATATGGCATGCTTATCTTCGTCGCCTGGGGTGTGGAGCACAAGAGTTGGCAAACCATATTGCAGCGATATAAAACCCTGTTAGGCCGCATTTGGAGTATTGTTTGCAGTTTTGGTCGCCACTTTACCAGACAGGTGGAGATAAGTTCGGTGGGGCAGGACCAAGGGGGAGAAAATGGAGTCGCGACAGGTGGAGATAAGTTCGGTGGGTCACCACCCATCTCGACTCCATTTTCTCCCCCTTGGTCCAGGTACTCCCTACCCACGTCCGTGACACCACCCACGCCCTCCACCTCCTCCAAAACTGCCAATTCCCTGGTCCCCAACACCTCATCTTTACCATGGACATCCAGTCCCTATACACCTACATTCCCCATACAGATGGCCTAAAGGCCCTCCGCTTCTTCCTGTCCCGCAGGCCCGACCAGTCCCCCTCCAGTGACACCCTCATCCGCTGAGCCGAACTCGTCCTCACCCTCAACAACGTCTCTTTCGATTCCTCCCACTTCCTACAGACAAAGGAGGTGGCCATGGGTACCCGCATGGGCCCAAGCTATGCCTGCCTCTTTGTAGGTTACGTGGAACAATCCCTCTTCCGTACCTACACTGGCCCTAAACCCCACCTCTTCTTCCATTACATTGATGACTGTATCGGCACCGCCTCGTACTTCCACGAGGAGCTTGAACAGTTCATCCACTTCACCAACACCTTCCATGCCAACCTTAAGTTCACCTGGACCATCTCTGATACCTCTCTCTCTCCTTCCTGGACCTCTCTGTTTCCACCTCTGGTAACCACCTGGAAACCGATATCCATTTCAAGCCCACCGACGCCCACAACTACCGAGAATATATCTCCTCCCACCCACCTTCCTGCAAAAATGCCATCCCCTATTCCCAATTCTTTCGCCTCCACCGCATCTGCTCCCAGGATGAGGCGCTCCACTCCCGTACATCTCAGATGTCCTCATTTTTCAAGGACCGCAACCTCCCCCCCATCAGTGGTCGAGAACACCCTCGACCGTGTCTCCCGCATTTCCCGCAACTCATCCCTCACACCCCCTCCCTGCAATAACAACCAAAACAGATTCCCGTCATCCTCATGTACCATCCCACCAACCTCCGGATCCAACGCATCATCCTCCGACACTTCCGCCACCTGCAATCTGACCCCACCATCAAAGACATTTTTCCCTCCCCATCCTTATCTGCTTTCTGGAGGGTCCACTCTCTCTGGGACTCCCTTGTCCGCTCCACACTCCCCTCCAGCCCCACCACACCCGGCACTTCTTCCTGCAACGGCAGGAAGTGCTACACCTGCCCCTACACCTCCCCCCTCACCCCCATCCCAGGTCCCAAGAAGACTTTCCACATCAAGCAGATGTTCACCTGCACATCTGCAAATGTGGTATACTGCATCCGCTGTTCCCGTTGTGGCCTCCTCTACATCGGGGAAACCAAGCAGAGGCTTGGGGACCGCTTTGCGGAACACCTACGCTTGGTTCGCACTAAACAACTGCACTTCCCA
>NC_063346.1:563964-633079 GCF_021869965.1 Rhincodon typus
ACATTGTCTTTTTCCTGTGTGAATACTGATGAAAAATATTCATTTAGCACCTCTCCTATCTCTTCGGACTCCACGCACAACTTCCCACTACTGTCCTTGACCGGCCCCAATCTTACTCTCGTCATTCTTTTATTCCTGACATACCTATAGAAAGCTTTTGGGTTTTCCTTGATCCTACCTGCTAAAGACTTCTCATGTCCCCTCCTGGCTCTTCTTAGCTCTCTCTTTAGGTCCTTCCTGGCTAACTTGTAACTCTCAAGCGCCCGAACTCAGCCTTCACGCCTCATCTCTACATAAGCCTCCTTCTTCCTCTTGACAAGAGATTCAACTTCTTTAGTAAACCACGGTTCCCTCGCTCGACCACTTCCTCCCTGCCTGACAGGTACATACTTCTCAAGGACACGCAGTAGCTGTTCCTTGAACAAGCTCCACATTTCAATTGTGCCCAGCCCCTGCAGTTTCCTTCTCCATCCTATGCATCCTAAATCTTGCCTCATCGCCTCATAATTGCCTTTCCCCCAGCTATAACTCTTGCCCTGCGTTATATACCGATCCCTTTCCATCGCTAAAGTAAACGTAACCGAATTGTGGTCACTATCACCAAAGTGCTCACCTACCTCCAAATCTAACACCTGGCCTGGTTCATTACCCAGTACCAAATCCAATGTGACCTCGCCTCTTGTTGGCCTATCTACATTCTGTGTCAGGAAACCCTCCTGCACACATTGGACAAAAACTGACCCATCTGAAGTACTCGAACTACAGCGTTTCCAGTCAATATTTGGAAAGTTAAAGTCCCCCATAACAACTACCCTGTTACTTTCGCTCCTATCCAGAATCATCTTTGCAATCCTTTCCTCTACATCTCTGGAACTTTTCAGAGGCCTATAGAAAACTCCCAACAGGGTGACCTCTCCTTTTCTGTTTCTAACCTCAGCCCATACTACCTCAGTAGACGAGTTGTCATCAAATGTCCTTTCTGCCACCGTAATACTGTCCTTGACTAACAATGCCACACCTCCCCCTCTTTTACCACCTTCCCTGATCTTACTGAAACATCTAAACCCCGGAACCTGCAACAACCATTCCTGTCCCTGCTCTATCCATGTCTCCGAAATGGCCACAACATCGAAGTCCCAGGTACCAACCCATGCTGCAAGTTCACCCACCTTATTCCGGATGCTCCTGGCATTGAAGTAGACACACTTCAAACCCATTCCTGCCTGCCGGTACACTCCTGCGACCTTGAAACCTTATTTAAAAACTCACTCCTCTCAACTTCCTGTACACTGGAGCTACAATTCAGGTTCCCAACCCCTGTTGAATTAGTTTAAACCCTCCCGAAGAGCATAAGCAAATTTCCCCCCCAGGATATTGGTACCCCTCTGGTTCAGGTGTAGACCATCCCGTTTGTAGAGGTCCCACCTACCCCAGAATGAGCCCCAATTATCCAGGTATCTGAATCCCTCCCTCCTGCACCATCCCTGTAGCCACGTGTTCAACTGCTCTCTCTCCCTATTCCTCGCCTCGCTAGCACGTGGCACAGGTAACAAACCAGAGATAACAACTCTGTTTGTTCTAGCTCTAAGCTTCCACCCTAGCTCCTTGAATTTCTGCCTTACGTCCCCATCCCTTTTCCTACCTATGTCGTTGGTGTCTATGTGGACCACGACTTGGGGCTGCTCCCCCTCCCCCTTAAGGATCCCAAAAACACGATCCAAGACATCACGGACACTGGCACCTGGGAGGCAACACACCAACCGCGAGTCTCTCTCGTTCCCACAGAATCTCCTATCTGTCCCCCTAACTATGGAGTCCCCAATGACTAATGCTCTCCTCCTCTTCCCCCTTCCCTTCTGAGCAACAGGGACAGACTCTGTGCCAGAGACCTGTACCCCATGGCTTACCCCTGGTAAGTCGTCCCCCCCAACAGTATCCAAAATGGTATACTTGTTTTTGAGGGGAACGGCCACAGGGGATCTCTGCACTGTCTGCCTGTTCCCTTTCCGTCCCCTGACTGTAACCCATCTACTTTTTTCCTGTACCTGAGGTGTGACTACCTCCCCGTAACTCCTCTCAATTACCCCCTCAGCCTCCCGAATGATCTGAAGTTCATCCAGCTCCAGCTCCAGTTCCCTAACACGGTTTCCGAGGAGCTGGAGTTGGGTGCACTTCCCGCAGATGAAGTCAGTGGGGACACTAGTGGTGACCCTTCCCTCCCGCATTCTACAGGAGGAGCATACAACTGCCCCAACATCCATTCCCACTGTTCTGAATTCCCAAACAAATTAAAAAAAAACTAGTAGCCTTACCAAATCAGCGCTCAGAACCTTTTTTTTTGGTTAGAGGAGGAGGATGGGTGGGAGACACTACCTGGGTAGTGTTTCGGGTAAAGCAACTGCCCAAATATATTACCTCACTTACTCACTTTCAGGGAGATATGCGTGGGACGTTCTTTACGCAGAGGGTGGTGGGTGCCTGGAACGCGTTGCCAGAGGAGGTGGTAGAGGCGGGCACGATAGCGTCATTTAAGATGTATCTAGACAGATACATGAATGGGCAGGAAGCAGAGGGATGCAGATCCTTGGAAAATAGGTGACAGGTTTAGATAGAGGATCTGGATCGGCGCAGGCTTGGAGGGCCGAAGGGCCTGTTCCTGTGCTGTAATTTTCTTTGTTCTTTGTAATTATTCTCTCTCCATTACTGCTGTCCCTCCATTACTGCTGTCCCTCTATTCTAATTATTCTCTTTCCATTACTACAGTCCCTCTATTCTAATTATTCTCTCTCCATTACTGCTGTTCCTCTAATTATTCTCTCTCCATTACTGCTGTTCCTCTATTCTAATTATTCTCTCTCCATTACTGCTGTCCCTCTATTCTAATTATTCTCTCTCCATTACTGCTGTTCCTCTATTCTAATTATTCTCTCTCCATTACTGCTGTCCCTCCATGACTGCTGTCTCTCTATTCTAATTATCTCTCTCCATTACTGCTGTGTCTCTATTCTGATTATTTTCTCTCCATTACTGCTGTCCCTGTACTCTAATTATCTCTCCATTAGTGCTGTCCCTCTATTCTAATTATCACTCTCCATTAGTGCTGTTTCTCTATTTCTGCATTCTGTCTACTTCTGCACTGGTTCTCCAGTGATCAGGGTTCCAGCTACAAGATTGGGAGCCTCAGAGTAGACCATTCAGCCCCTCAGGTCTGCTCTGCTTTTCTGGACCATCCACTTTCAAACCATATTCCTGCATTATTTTGATATCTTTTAATGTCATTAATGATGAGAAGTGTATTAATCTCTGTCTTAAACTTCCTCAATAACTGAGTTTCCATGATCCTCTGGAACCTTAGCAAATTACTAGAAACACCCTGTCAACAGAAAAGACATTCTTCTTCATGTGAACCATAAATATCTTGCCTTTTAATCTGAAATTGTGTTCCCTGGTACTCGACCACGCCGCCTGCAGAAACATCCCACTGCATCTACTCTGTCTATATCTTTAAGAATATTGCACGTTTCTCTGAGATCATCTCATTTTTTCTAAATTGCAGACAATACAAGCTCAGTTTCCCCAACTCTCCCAGTCCAGCACAGTCCCTTCACGGCAGGGATTAGAATGGGGAAGGTGAGGTGGCTTTCATTGGAGCCAAGGAGAAGGAAGGATGATTTGACCGAGGGGTACAGGATTTTGACAGGTTTAGAACAGGGGCGGGGAGCAGATTTGGCCAGAGGTACAAGGAAATGCGAGAAGGAACTTTTTGATGCAGTGAGTGGCAACGTCCTGGAATGCACTGGCTCGAGCTGGGAACAAGGAGCTCCCAAGACAGCTTGGGTGAACTTAAATGAATAACCGCCCAGAGCTCGGGGGATCGAGGGACTGAATAGGTCGCTCTGGAGGGAGATAGCATGGACTCAAGGGGTCCAACGATCTCCTTGTATGCCCTTCAATGACTCTCTCTCTTTCCCCGTATTCCTGTCCAAACTGGGACTCTGTGTGTGTGTGTGTGTGTGTGTGTGTGTGGGGGGGGGGGGGGGGTGGGGGGGCTCTCGGGGCTTTCCCTGGAGCTGGTCGGGGTTTGGTTCACCACCCCATGGTACTGATGGAGCAGCTGCTCGGGACAAAGCGGGAGCCACCGCCCGGAGGGGGTGGGGGGGCAGCCCCCGGGGGTGGGGGCACGGATCGGTTTCCCTTCCTCAGTCACCGGCAGCTACACCGTCTCCCGAACCTGCCGCCCCCGGTCCCGGGGAGCAAGAGGCGAGCTCCGTGCCGCTGTCCGCACTCACCTTCACCCGCACCGGTCCCCGGCTCCTACAGCAGCGATCACGGAGGATCCACTCGATTCGATCGTTCCCCCACCCTGTCAGTGCAGCTCCACCCCCACCCCGTCACCGGCATAGGTAAAGGGGAGGGGGGCAGGACGGGGGGGGGGGGGGGGGGGGCGGGAGGCAGTGAGGGTGCGGCTGCAGAGGTGTATAAAGAAAGATAAATGAAAGAAATATGCAAATATGCAGGAGAAAGGGAAATGAGGGAATGTGACAGGACACGTGAAGTGAAGAGAGGAGGGAGAGAAGAGATAGAGCGAGGGGAGAAGTAAAGGACAAGGGCTAGTAATCAAAAATGATTGGTAAAAGAAAGCAGTTGCTGTTTGAGGATAGCGGAGCTTCTGTTCAAAGATCGATGCAGCTTCCAGTCTGCACTAAACCACCCGGCTACAGCAACTCCAAATGAATAGGTTTATACTGAAACAGCTGGGGAAGAGAGTGGAACAGCGGGATTAATCTGGAATTAATACAGGTTTGTAGAAACAGAATGAGACAGTGGGATTGGTTTGCGAGAGACTGTAAGACCCTAAAACGTTGGAGCAGAAGTTGGCTATTCCGCCAGTCAAGTCCCTATAATCCTTGTATCCCTTACTGATCAAAAAATGCCTCTCAGCCTCGAATATATTTAATGACCAAAAATAACCAAAAGAACCGCGGATGTTATAAATCAGAAACAAAAACAGAAATTGCTGGAAAAGCTCAGCAGGGTTTGGCAGCATCTGTGAAGGGAAAATCAGAGTTAGTGTTTCGGCTCCGGTGACTGTCAAAAGTGGGGAATATTTAATGACCACCTTGACAGAGATTTTCTCAGATTCATTAGCCTCAGAGAGAACAAAATCTGTTTTAAATGGGCAACCCGTCACTCAGGCAATGCCCTCTGGTCCTAGACTCCCCTATAAGGGGAAGTCATCTCCCCACATTTACCCTGTCAAGATTACCTAAGAATCTTAGATGTTGCAATAAAGTTGCCTCTCATTCTTCTAAACTCCGATGATCATAGGCCCAGACTACTCACATATCAATTTCTTGTCCTGAGACAGTTCCTCCTTTGTTTATTACTCCTCAGCTTGTACCTCCTCAAATTTATTACAGTTCTTTCTCAGGCATAACTTCCCCTTTGTGAAGCCACATTGACTCTGTTTGATTATGTATTTCTAAATGTTCTGCTATGACACTATTTTTAATAAACTCTGTAACATTTTCCCAAAGACAGATGTTAACTAGTCTTTATTTACCTATTTATCATCTCCATCTCTTTTGAATAAGTTACACTGGCAGCTCTCCTCTAGAATTTAGTAAAAGCTTTACCAAATTAGAACATGGTAACTGAAAACTGAAAGAACTGTGGATGCTGTAAATCAGGAACAGAAACAGAAGTTGCTGGAAGTTCAGCAATCTGGCAGCATCTGTGAGGAAAAAATCAGTTAACGTTTTGGGGTCCAGAACTCAGAACATGGTAACAATGGCCTAGTTAAAAATGCAGGTGTTGAACAATTGAACAGTATAGTCATGGATAGAGGTATTAAAAAGGCTGGCAGCACTCCAGATAGAGAAGCCAGCTGGTCCAGATAGGGTTTACCCTAGATTGCTGAGAGATAAGGGAGCAAATTGTGGAGCCATTGATAGAAATTTTCCCAGCCACTTTGAACACAAGACTAGGGGACTGCAGGATTGTAAATGTGACACTTTTGTTTAAGAACGGGACAAAGGATAACTCGGGAAATTAGAGACCTGTCAGTTTGACATCAGTGGTGGGAAAACTGATGGAGGCCATAATACAGGAAAGGTAAATATACACTTAGAGAAAAATAATTTAATACTAGAGTTAATAATTGAGTTCTTTAATGAGGTGACACAGGCAGTGGACAAGGGTAGTACTGGGGATTTGTATATTTGAACTTTCAGAAAGCATTTGATACAGTTCCCCGTGGTAGGTTGGTTAGCAAATTAGAAATATTTGGGATTGATGGGTCCTTTGCAGTGTGGGTTAGAAGTTGACTAAAAAATTGGAAACAGAGGGTAGGTATAGAGGGGCATTTCTCAGATAGGAGATGAGTTGAAATTGGTGTTCCCCTGGGATTGGTGTTGGGACCTGTGCTTTTTCTGATTTATATAAATAATTTGGAGGTGGGTGTTGAAGTCTGAATCTCCAAATTTGCAAATTATAAAAAGCTAGGGAGAATAGTGAGTTGTGAGGATGACGTTGAACGACTTTGGAGAGACATTGGCAAGATGGCCAAATGTGCAGACACCTGGCAGATGAAATTCAATTTAGCGAAATATGAGGTAATGCATTTTGGAAGAAGAAATATGGAGAGGTAATGCAAGCTCAATGGTACAACTTTCAGGGGAGTACAGGAGCAAAGAGTAGACAAACAGGAGGCCGGAAGAACACAGCAAGCCAGGCAACATCTGGATGGAAGGAGAAGTCAATGTTTAGGGTATTACCCTTCTTCAGGACTGGACGTGGGGGTAGGGGGAGCTGCAGATAAAGAGGGGGAAGTGGGGTAGCAGAATGGTAGTGATAAGTGAACACTGGTAGTAGGTACGACCTGGTTGGTCGATGGGAGGGATGAATCCGTTTGGTGGCTGGAAGGGAGGGTCAGAGGGTGGTGGTGCTGGAAGGGGAGCGGGGGAAACGGGTGGGAAGGTTATTTGAAATTAGAGAACTCAGTGTTGAGTCCTCAGGGCTGTAGGGTGCCCAGGCGGAAGATAAGGTGTTGTTCTTCAAATTTGCGTTCCGAGTCGCTGTGACACTGGAGGAGTACGAGGGCAGACATGTTGGAGGGGGAGTGGGACGGGGAGTTGAAATGGGCAGTGCCCAGGAGGTTAGGTTGGCCGTTACAGGCCAGGTGAAGATGCTCAGTGAAATGGTCACCTCGTCTTCGTTTGGTCTCACTGACGTAGAGAAGACCACATCGGGAGCACTGGGTCCAATAAACTAGGTTGGAGGAGATGCAAGTGAAGCTCTGTCTCACCTGGAAAGATTGTTTAGGGCCCTAGATGGAGGTTGGAGGTAGTGTGTGAGCAGGTCTTTTACAAACTGGGGGTTCACAGTTATGATTCTCTGAAGGTGAAACAGTTGTTAAGAAAGCTTAGAGGATCCAGTAAATAGAGGCATAGATTATAAAAGCAAGGAAATGATGCTACACCTCTACAAATCATTGGTCAGACCACATTTGGAGTATTGCATTCAGTTCTGGGCACCTTATTTAAGGAAGGATGTTAAAGCCCTGGAGAAAGTTCAAAGGATATTTACTAGAATGATATCAGGAATGAGGGATTTTAGATATAAGGAAAGATTAGAGATTTGGGCTTATTCTTTTTGAAGCAAAGTAAAAAGATTAAGATGTGACCTTATTGTGGTGTCCAAAATTATGAAGAATTTTGACAGAGTAAAGAAGGATATTCTGTTTTCACTAGTTGGTATGTCAGTAAATAGGGGTCACAATGTCAAGATTGTCAGCAAGAGAGGCTTTCTTTCATTATTCATTCATGGGATGAGGGTGTTGCTGGCTAGGCAGCATTTATTGCCCATCCCTAATTGCCCAGAGAGCAGTTATGAGTCAACCACATTGCTGTGTGTCTGGAGTTGCACTTAGGCCAGACCAGGTAAGGATGGCAGTTTCCTTCCCTAAAGGACATTAGTGAATCGGATAGGTTTTCCCAACAATCAGCAATTGATTCACAGTCATCATTAGAATCTTAATTCCAGATATTTTATTGAATTCAAATTCCACCATCTTTCATGGTAGGATTTGAACCCAGATCCCCAGAACATTACCTGGCTCTCTAGATTAACAGTCCAGCAATAGTACCACTAGGGCCTTGTCTCCCCAAGCTAGGAGCAGGATGAAGGAAACTTCTTTACATAGAGAATTGTTAGGATTTGGAATGTGCTGCCTGGGAGAGTGGTGGAGGCAGATTCCATAGAATCCCTCCAGTGTCAAATCAGACCATTCAACCCATTGAGTCCACACCAATCCTCTGAAGGTCATCCCACCCAGCCAATCTGCCTAACCTACACATCTTTGGAAAGTGCGAGGAAACTGGAGCACCTGGAGGAAACCCATGCAGACTCAGGGAGAATGGGCAAACTCCACACAATTACCCAAGGTTGGAATCGAACCTGGGACCCTAGTGCTGTGAAGCTGCAGTGCTAACTGCTGAGCTGCCATGGCACCCTATAGGAGGTTTCCAAAGACAGCTGGATATATATTTGAAAGTGATGAAGTTAGATGGTTAGAGAGATAAGGCTGGAGAGCGGGACTAGCTGGGTAACTGTTTTGGGACAGACACAATGGGTCAAATGCTTCCTTAATGTAAAATATCCAGGATTCCAGAATTGTGAAATTACGACCATTGAATCCACTATCTTGGTAGCTACATTCCTTAAAATTCTAGGATGTAACCCATCATGTCCAGGGGATGTATCAGTTTTTAGCCCCATTGGTTTCCATAGCACTCTTTCTCTAGAGTTAGTTATTGTGTTAATTTCTTCTCCCTCCACAACCCCATGATTACTTAGTGTTTTTGGAATGCTATTAATGTCCTCTATAGTGATAACTGTTGCAAAATGTTGGTGGAGTGAGAGTAGTTTGAGATTTTTACAGGGCCTTGGCTAGACCACACCTGGAATATCATGTTCAGCTGTCGTCGCTTTATATAAGGAAGGATGTTCCTTGCTGTAGAGGAAGTGCAGTGAATGTTTACCAGACTGTTTCCTGGGATAGCAGGACTGATGTATGAGGAAAGGCTGAATCGGTTAGAATTAAATTCACTGGAGCCCAGAAGAATGATGGGGAAATCTCACAGAAACCTATAATATCCTAACAGGCAGGGTAGATGCAGGAGGAATGTTCCTGATGGCAGGGTGGGTCAGAACCAGGAGTAACAATCTGAGGATATGGATAGACCATCTAGGACTGAGATGAGGAAAATCTTTCGTCGTGCAAGGAGACCCTGTGGAATTCACTACCACAGAAAGCAGTGGCTTTCAAGGCTAAAACAATGTATGACGGCAAGAAATTGGTGATAGCACTTGGGGCTAAAAGGATCAAAGGCTATGGGGAAGTCCAGGAACCAACTATTGAGTTGGATGTTCAGCCATGATCATAATGAATGGCAGGGCAGGCTGCAAGGGTGAAATGGCCTACTCCTGCTCCAATTTTCTATGTATCTATGTTCAGAACAGACTGTATCCACAGCCAAGCTGTTCCAAGTACAGCCACACCACTGGCTTCTACCTGAACCATCAGTCTACTCTTGATCATCAGTAAAATGATGGGTCATCAACAATGCTATCAAGCAGCACTTGCTTGGTGTTCCGCCAGGGCCTCTCAGCTGATTGAAGTATGGATCGAGAACCATGCTTCTAGGAATTCCCATGCGTGTCTGTGTTTGGCTTGGGCTACTATGGTTACTTTGTCCCAGTTAAACTGATGGCCTTCATTATCTGAATGTACAGATATTAAAAAGAGTTAATTGTGCCGTTTTGCTGCTAGCTGATGTTCGTGTATTCTGATGGCTAGTTTCTTTCCTGTCTGTCCAATGTAATGTTTGTGGCAGTCATTGTGTAGTATTTTGTAAACCACGTTCATTCTGCATGTTGTGGGAATGGGGTCTTTAATCCTTGTAAGTATTTGTCGTAGCGTGGCTGTGGGCTTGTGGGCCATCATTTTCCTAGTGGTCTTAGGAGTCTTGTTGTCAGTTCCGATATGATGTCACCTAGCATGGTGACAAAACATCTGAACAAAAATAAGCCAGCCTGGCGAGCAAGTCAACAACCTCAGTGGGGATATTCCCTGATCATTGCAGGATGTTCAGCACCATTGGTGATTCCTCAGACACTGAAGCAGTGTCCAAATGCAGCAAGACTTGGGCAATATCCAGGCTTGGGTTGACAAGTGGCACTCATGGACTATCTCCAACAAGAGAATCTAACTATCACCCTAACTGTAACATTCAATGTTAACATTATGGAAGCCCCCACTATCAATATCCTAGGGGTTTACTATTGCCCAGAAACTGAGCTGGATTCATCATTTAAATAATGTGTCTACAAAAGTGGGTCAGAGGCTAGGAATCCTGCAGTGAGTAATTCACCTCCTGACTCCACAAAGTCCGTCCACCATCTACAAGTCACAAGTCAGGAGTGTGATGGAATACTCCCCACTTGCCTGGATGGGTGCAATTCCATCAACACTCAAGAGGACTGACACCATCCAGGACAAAGGAGCCCGCTTGATTAGGACTACATCCACAAGTATCTACTCCCTCCACCACTGATGCTCAGTAGCAGTAGTGTATACTATCTACAAGACACACTGCAAAAATTCAGCAGAAATTCACCAAAGACCCTTAAACTGCAGCTTCCAAAACCACAGCCACTTCATCTAAGAGGACAAGGTCAGCAGATACATGGAAATACCACCTACCCGTAAGGCCCTCTCCAAGCCTCACTATCTCAACTTGGATTACTGCACTTATCAATACCAGAACAGGTTTTAGCAAAGATTTGTAGCTCGGATTGTGGGTGAGGTTGTTGACTTGTTTGCTGAACTGGCACGGTGACGAATGTCTGAACGAAAACAAGCCAGCTCGGTGAACAAGTCAACAGCCTCACCAGAATAGGATTATTATACTGATAACAGTAATATAGGATTACTGATTTATCCCAGCAGCATGATCCATAGATGTAATGGAGAGATTTGTTCTTACTGACAATCTGTTACATGATGTTGTCAGAAGCTTCTTGCTGCTGGTAGAACCATGCATAATGGCAGTGAGATAACAAGGTGTAGAGCTGGATGAACACAGCAGGCCAAGCAGCATCAGAGGAGCAGGAAGGCTGACGTTTCGGGCCGAGACCCTTCTTCAGGTTCGTGGTAGGAAAGTGCAGTCCACAGGATCCTCAATGACAGAACAGGATAAGGAAGACTGCTTCTCACCAACTGTAAATGTGGAAGCAGTCTCTAGCAGCAAGGTGGTCCCTTTCATCACAGTTCAACATGTCACTGAAATCTGGTCACCAACCCCTCAAGATCATATCAATAATGTGATGTGTTTATGACTTATTTTCATTTGAGAATTTGGATTTCCAAAAAGAGGTAAATAAGTGTTTCAATTCTGCAAAGATACTTTTTATTTAAGAAATCAGAAAGTAATTTGGAACAGTGAACTAAAGACATATTTTCACAGAAGATGATGTGTACGCCAGCATACCTGTCATTTGAATTGAAGTGTTTATGACATACAGAGAATACAGACCAGAGACCATTGATAGTTTGAGTTGCATTTAGAATCAGGCTTTCAGTACAGAAAGGTTTTATCCAGCAGAAGTTTGTGAAGTTTACTCGTCATGAGATTTTGTGCAGAAGCTTTTAATCTGTCAGACCTGAAAGGAGGTTTAGGCCATCAGAACTGGAAATAAGTTTTTAATTGATTAAAATAGGATAAAGTTAGCTGAATAAGAAATTAAACAGTTAAGATAGGAGCGAAAACAAGGAACAAAAACAAAGTTGCTGGAAAAGCTCCGCAGGTCTGGCAGCATCTGTGAAGGAAAAGACAGAGTTAACGTTTCAGGTCCAGTAACCCTTCCTCCCAACTGATAATGGCTGGGAAAACGTCACTTAAATGCAGAAAATAGGAAGGTGGGTGGGGTAGGGAGTAAATGATAGGATAGTTAGGGCGCTTGAAAGTTACAAGTTAGCCACAAAGGACCTAAAGAGAGAGCTAAGAAGAGCCACGAGGGGACATGAGAAGTCTTTAGCAGGCAGGATCAAGGAAAACCCTAAAGCTTTCTATAGGTATGTCAGGAATAAAAGAATGACTAGAGTAAGATTGGGGCCAGTCAAGGACAGTAGTGGGAAGTTGTGGGTGGAGTCCGAAGAGATAGGAGAGGCGCTAAATGAATATTTTTCATCAGTATTCACACAGGAAAAAGACAATGTTGTCGAGGAGAACACTGAGATACAGTCTATTAGACTAGACGGGATTGAGGTTCATAAGGAGGAGGTGTTAGCAATTCTGGAAGGTGTGAAAATAGATAAGTCCCCTGGGCCGGATGGGATTTATCCTAGGATTCTCTGGGAAGCTCGAGAGGAGATTGCAGAGCCTTTGGCTTTGATCTTTATGTTGTCATTGTCTACAGGAATAGTGCCAGAAGACTGGAGACTAGCAAATGTTGTCCCCTTGTTCAAGAAGGGGAGTAGAGACAACCCTGGTAATTATAGACCAGTGAGCCTTACTTCGGTTGTGGGTAAAGTGTTGGAAAGGATTATAAGAGATAGGATTTATAATCATCTAGAAAGGAATAATTTGATGAGGGATAGTCAACACGGTTTTGTGAAGGGTAGGTCGTGCCTCACAAACCTTATTGAGTTCTTCGAGAAGGTGACCAAACAGGTGGATGAGGGTAAAGCGGTTGATGTGGTGTATTTGGATTTCAGTAAAGCGTTTGATAAGGTTCCCCATGGTAGGCTATTGCAGAAAATACGGAGGCATGGGATTGAGAGTGATTTAGCGGTTTGGATCAGAAATTGGCTAGCTGTAAGAAGATAGAGGGTGGTGGTTGATGGGAAATGTTCATCCTGGAGTTCAGTTACTAGTGGTGTACCTCAAAGATCTGTTTTGGGGCCACTGCTGTTTGTCATTTTTATAAATGACCTGGATGAGGGCGTAGAAGGATGGGTTAGTAAATTTGCGGATGACACCAAAGTCGGTGGAGTTGTAGATAGTGCGGAAGGATATTGCAGGTTACAGAGGGACATAGATAAGCTGCAGAGCTGGGCTGAGAGGTGGCAAATGGAGTTTAATGTGGAAAAGTGTGAGGTGATTCACTTTGGAAGGAGTAACAGGAATACAGAGTACTGGGCTAATGGTAAGATTCTTGGTAGCGTGGATGAGCAGAAAGATCTCGGTGTCCATGTGCATAGATCACTGAAAGTTGCCATCCAGGTTGATAGCGTTGTTAAGAAGGCGTACAGTATGTTAAGTTTTATGGGTAGAGGGATTGAGTTTCGGAGCCATGAGGTCATGTTGCAGCTGTACAAAACTCTGGTGCGGCCGCACTTGGAGTATTGCGTACAGTTCTGGTCACCGCATTATAGGAAGGATGTGGAAGCATTGGAAAGGGTGCAGAGGAGATTTACCAGGATGTTGCCTGGTATGGAGGGAAGGTCTTAGGAGGAAAGGCTGAGGGTCTTGAGGTTGTTTTCGTTAGAGAGAAGGTTAAGAGGTGACTTGATAGAGACATACAAGATGATCAGAGGATTAGATAGGGTGGACAGTGGGAGCCTTTTTCCTCGGATGGTGATGGCTATCACAAGGGGACATAGCTTTAAATTGAGGGGTGATAGATATAGGACAGATGTCAGAGGTAGGTTCTTTACTCAGAGAGTAGTAAGGGCGTGGAATGCCCTGCCTGCAAAAATAGTAGACTCGCCCACTTTAAGGGCATTTAAATGGTTATTGGATAAACATATGGATGATAATGGAATAGTTTAGGCTGGATGGGCTTCAGATTGGTTTCACAGTTCGGCGCAACATCGAGGGCCGAAGGGCCTGTACTGCGCTGTAATGTTAAAAAAAGAGCCCAAAGAGAGAGAAAGACAGTTGGACAGCCAAAGGAGTTGCTAACAATCAGGCTGGGAGGGTGAATAGTTGTTAATGGGGACTGTTAGTGACTAACAGGGGGTGTGTAATGGCAGGCTATGTGGTAACAAGGCCTGGTGTGTGGGATAGGGGGCTGGGACATGGGAGAGTTTAGGCCCTAAAATTATTGAACTCAATATTGAGTCCGGAGGGCAGTAGGGTCTCCAGATGGAAAATAAGGTGTTGTTCCTCCAGCTTGCGTTGGGCTTCACTGGAACACTGTAGCAAGCCAGAGACAGAGACGTTGGCCAGGGAGCAGGGTGGCGCATTGAAATGGCAGGCAACAGGTAGTTCAGGGTCTTTTTTGCGAGCAGAATGTAGATGTTCTGCGAAGCGGTCGCCAAGTCTATGCTTCGTTTCCCCAGTGTAGAGGAGACCACATTGTGAGCAACGAATGCAGAAGATAGATTCTGGGAAGTGCAGGTTAAGTTTTGCTTCACCTGCAAGGTATGTTTGGGCCCTTGGATACTGGAGAGGGAGGAGGTAAATGGGCAGGTGTTGCACCTTTGCCAGTTACATGGGAAGTGTGGAACAGGGTGTCCCGGAGGGAACAGTCCCTGCGGAAGGCGGACAAGGGAGGGGAGGGGAATATGTGTCTGCTGGTGGCGGAAATGGCACCTGACGATCTTCTGGATGTGGATGCTGGTGGGATGGTATGTGAGGATAAGGGGAACCTTATCGCTGTTGGGGGAGGAAAGAGAAAGGATGAGGGCGGAAGTGCAGGAGATGGGTCGGACCTGGTTGAGGGCCCTGTCGACCACGGAGCTGGGGAATCCTCAGATGAGGAAGAAGGTGGACATTTCAGAGGCTCCCTTCTCGAAGTTGGCCTCATCTGATCATATGCGGCAGAGACAGAGGAACCGAGAGAATGGAATGGAGTCTTTACAGGAAGTGGGGTGTGAGGATGTATAGTCCAGGTAGCTGTGGGAGTCAGTGGGTTTGTAATGGATATTAGTGGCCAGTCTATCCCCAGAAATGGAAACAGAAATCTCGAGGAAGGGAAGGGAGGGGTTAGAGATAGACCAGGTGAAAGTGAGGGCAGGGTGGAAATTGGAGGTGAAATTGAAGTTTTCCAATTCCGGACGAGAGAGGGAAGCAGCACCTATGATATCGATGTATTGGAGAAAGAACTGTGGGTGGGGGCCGGAATAGGACTAGAATAAGGAATGTTCCATGTACCCCATGAAGAAACAGACATAACTAGGGCCCATGTGGGCACCCATGGCCACCCCTCTTACCTAAAGTAAATGAGAGGAGTTGAAAGAGAAGTTGTTGAGGGTAGGAGATAGGAGCGACACTTCATTGAAACTGGATATCTGTAAAATGCATTGCTGGGGAAAAATTGAAATTTTGTTTTGCTGTTTTTGTTGAGACCTTGCTAATCTGTCATATGGTATATAGCTTTTTTGATTTTTTTTTCTTTTCTAACATAAACATGTGTTTGTTTGTTGAAGAACATTGTCAGCCTTGTGAATATCTTCAGTGACTACCGCCATAGTAGAGTCAAAGAAGTACAGAAGGTCCTTGTGCTCATTGAGGCTGCATCGGTCAAAACCAACAAATAATTATTCAAATCCGTTTTCTAGCACTTGGTCCATAGTCTTGTATACCTTGGCATTGCAAGTGCACAACTAAATATTTCTTAAATATTATGAAGGTTTTTGCCTCTACCACCCTTCACAGGCAGCAAGTTCCAGATTCCCACCACCATCTGGGTGAAAGAAACTTTCCTCACATCCCCTCTAAATCTCCTGCCCCTTACCTTAAATCTATGCCAATGGTCATTGACCCTCCACCAAAGAGAGAAATTTCTTCTTGTCTATCCTGTCTACCTGTCTTTCATAATTTCACACATCTTAATCATATCCCCCTCTGCTCTCCTCTAAATGTCTTTTAAACGTTGTAACTGTACCCACATCCACCACTTCCTCTAGAAGTTCATTCCATACATGAACCACTCTGTGTAAAAAAGTTGCCCGTCACGTCTTTTTAAAATCTTCCCCCCACCTTTATGCCCCCTATTCTTGAAATCCCCCAACCTAGGAAAAAGACAGCACTTGGGACGAATGGGAACAAAGATTATGGGGAGGAGGCCGGATTAGGCTATTGAGTTGGATGATCAGCCATGATCGTGATGAATGGTGGAGCAGGCTTGAAGGGCTGAATGGCCTTCTCTTCTCCTATCTACTATGTTTCTATGTTTATCTATCCTCCTCATGACTTTATAAACCTCTTTCAAATAAGCCCTCAATCTCCTACATCCAGTGAAAAATGTCCCAACCTATCTAATCTCTCACCATAACTCAAACCCTCCATTCCTGGCAACATCCTGGTAAATCTCTTTTGAATTCTCTCCAGCTTAATAATATCCTTCCTATAACAGGGAGACCAGAACTGAACACAGTACTTCAGAAGAGGCCTCACCAATGTCCTGTATAAAACCGCCCCCCCGCCACTCCCAAGGCCTGTCTATCATTGATAAGGCACAAGTCAGGAGTGTGATGGAATGCTCCCCACTTGTCTGGATGAGTGCAGACCCAACCACACTCAAGAAGCTTGACACCATCCAGGAGAAAGCAGCCCGCTTGATTGGCACTACATCCACAAGCATCCACTCCTTTCGCCATGGATGCTCAGTAGCAGCAGTGTGTACTATCTACAAGAAATTCATTGAAGATCCTTAGACAGCACCTTCCAAACCCATTAATAAACACATAGAAATAGACCCAGTATACAGACCGGTGCTATAAAACAGAACCTGAAGTGACAAGACCCACCACACCAGAGGATCATATAAATTCTGAATGGAGCAGAAAACCAACACTTCGATTAGATGTCACACTGATGATGTTCCCTACAATGGTAACAAAACATCTGCACACCATGGAATAATTGACTCGGTGAGCAAACGAACAACTGCATCCACAACCCAAGCTACAAATTTTTGCTAAGACCTTAGGAAAGGGATTTGATGTGCTGATCTTCCTTGATGAAATCTGCTCTCGAAGAATTTTGGTGAAAGCCAAGAGTGTTGCGAATACTGAGGATCACCCTTGCCACAGTATTAATACTGGATGCACTCAAGGCTACAATTCTTGCAATGTAGGTCAAATGAGCTCCTAAACTCAATTGTGCCCTTCTTAGTAAGAACTTGAGTGGAGCTGATGTAGGGAGGAGGATAAGCTTTCAAGGAGGTGATGATTCCAATTACACTTTAATTTAACATATATTTTAATTACACTCCAATTTAACATATATTTTAATTAAAGTTAAATTTTTGTGAGAAGAGTAACTTTTTTACCCTCTTGTTATCTATTTATTTATTGTTGAACAAACAACTAACATGCCTA
Source organism: Rhincodon typus (assembly GCF_021869965.1). NCBI lineage: Eukaryota > Metazoa > Chordata > Chondrichthyes > Orectolobiformes > Rhincodontidae > Rhincodon > Rhincodon typus. Next base: position 581,297 of record NC_063346.1, read on the forward strand.
AAATTAATTTCTGTATGGACAATAAATTCAGAGTGGAGTGAACTGAGACGTAGACCCTGGTACATCTAGTTACCTCAGAAAAGCAAAATACTAGAAATCTGAAATAAAAGTAGAAAATGCTGAAAAATGCTTAGCGGGTCACGCAGCATTAGATAAGACAGAAACGGAATTATTATGTTAAGACAATGATCTTTCATCAGAAACTTCTGAAGGAAGGTCACTGACTTGAAATGTTAAGCCAGTGCTTCCAAAACTTTTACGCAATGTGACTCCATCTCAAAGTTTAAAAATTGCCATAACCCCTCTGTGAGATCAGGCCTTTTAATCTACAGGAATATTTTTAAAAGGAAGTCTTCCACTAAGCTTTTTGGGAGCAGGAATTGGACCTCAAGGATCAGTCAATCAAGTCATGTCCCATCATTAAAAAAGGGAGAATTTAAAGGAACCTCAGAGATGTTACATTCAGTGGACTATAGCAGCTGTTGGAGTAAAATTGGGGATTGTGGCTTTTTTGGGAAGCTCTGTGTAAATTGTTTCCCTCTCCATAGATCCTGCTTTACTCCCTAATTTATCTTAATTTTAGTTAATAAACAATAATTGCATTGCACCAAATGATGGTAGGATATATAATAAACAGTGTTAATCAGTCATCTGTGCTGTTGACCTTTTTGTGATCTTCAAGCTCCAAAATTTTGTATGCCATATTTGTTCGTGTTTGCTTCCTCTTTCTCTACATCCCATTGCCCATCCCACTCCTCACTGACTGCAACTTTTTAAACCTTGTCAACTTGGCATTATGAATGAGTCATACTGAAATTTGAAAGTGCATTTTATGTGCATTGTACATAGGTAAATGCTTCATCATCTCATTAGCAATTACACATAGATGGATGATGAGATTTTCACTGTCCCTACTTGCTGTCTGGCCAAACTACATGCAAAGAGAATGGGCTTGGGAGAATCAGTGGGGAAAGACCACACAGTTGAGCTTAATTGTACACTGTTACTGTGAAGTGATATGAAAGATCAAACCCCCCCTATTAATCCAGCAAACAGTACCCTATTCAGTAAAGATGGCGACAGAAACGCAATCTCCTGTACTGGCAGCCATTAACATTAACTAAAACTGGCAGCCATACCGTCATCGTAAGAAAACTCATCTTCCTGGGAAATTTGGAGAGAATGTGCAACAAGTCGACAAATTTAATCATGTCTGCACCTTATCATGCTTCGTACAGATCTGTTGGGCTGTATTACGTTTACAAAAAAAAAACACAAGACTAAATGGGGCATGGTATTATTGGAGTTCCGTCATAGTCTTAAAGATGGATTTGAAAAATATTCAAATTGGTTGATCCTAGATTTTAGTGCAGAGGGGTTCTGGCACCTTCTGCTATGGAAGGATGACTATTTTTTTCTGCAGTTTTTCTTCTGGGAACAGAAATCTCCTTACGATATGGTCCAGTTCATCTAGTGCAATCTGTGCATGCACTACCACCATTTCATCTTCATCAGTCTGGATCACATACTTTAACAGTCGATAGAGATCTCGTAGAACTTCATCCAGAATCTGCAGCATAGAAGATAGCAGGATTAACTCAAAATAATTGAACACAGAGAGAGGAAGAGACATGTCAAACTCCTAAAAGCCAGTTGGTGAAGGATGAGTTCAGAACCAACCTGGAACTGGATTTAAATCAAGTAAAAAACAAAACATCACAATTACATGGCTCATAAGTCAGGCCTCACCCCAATGCCATTAAGTGTCTCTTCATACCTCTTTGGTAAACCCACTATGAATTTCAAGCAACAATCTAATTAATGTCCTCTGTTAGAATCCTTACTGATTTTTCATTATTTTAATTTTATTCTTTTATGAATTTTGGTTTGGAGCTGTGAACTGAGAACCGTAAGCTGAAAATGACCTTTGGACTGTAGGAGGCAGCCTGTACTAAAAATGGAATAGAAAACAATCAATATTGTTTGTGAGGCCAGGCCTGGAACTTAATCGTAGGTTAATTCTTGATCCAAAAGGTTCTACAGAATCTGGGACTGGTTATTCAAATATCTGGTTAGGAATCATTAGGGTTAATTTTGAGGATCTTTGAAGGTTTTAATTTTACTGTGTTGCAAATACAGAGGTAGGGAGGTTGATTTGGTTTGGCTGTATGTCTCAGTGTTGTAACACCTCCAACTGCATATAATTAACCACGAAACCAGAAACCACAACACAATTAACAGAGAAAGACAGAGGCTCAAATCCATATTAGCACAGAGAGACAGAAAGAAAGCAAGCGAATCACTCCATTAAAAAAAAACTCCCCACAACACTAAGGGCACTCACCACCACCTCTCCCCTGGACAATACTTTCCTCTTCTACTTTCCCAAAGGCTTACACAGTTTTACTCACAACCACACCCACACTGAATCTGCACTCCAAGCCCCCTCCAACAAGGGAAGACTCCACTTCTTGGAGGAGAAACTCTGCTCCTTACTCCCATCTTAACCCACTGTTGCCTATCCACACACTCCTACTTCCTCAACTATCCTCTGTCAGAGCTTCGCTGCTCCACTTGCTACCCCCTATTCTCTCTCCCAGCTCCAACCACCAACGAAAAACTCCCGTTTCCTTTTATATGGCTAATCCTGCTCTTCTAAGAGGGCTGGGTCAGTAAATTGTCTGAGATCTGGTCCATGTTATACAGTTACAATTTCACCAGTTATGCAGCTTGAAAGAGTTACTGCACTGGAATGGCCCCAAATTTGATTCAACTGAACAAAGGCTTTTTTGTAGAAAGTCAGAGACCTATCATTAGACAACCCAACAAAAAGACACCCAATCATTAACTGACAGAAAGTTGCTGCCATATCTGATGTTTCACCTGTGAGAATGGGTGGAGGAACATGGGATCAGATTCAGGAGAGCTATGAGGGAGAGAAAAAGGAGGGGGAAAGGAAGAGGCCTGGGAGGGAGGAGAAGTGGGCTGGGAGGGGGAGGGAAGATGAATAGGGATAGGAGGGAGAGGGAAGGGGGTTGGGAGGGAGAGGGGAAGGGGAAAGGGGAAGGGGAGAAGAGGAGGGCCGGGAGGGGAAGGGGAGAAGAGGAGGGCCGGGAGGGGAAGGGGAGAAGAAGAGTGACGGGAACAAAAAGGAGGGAAGGCCAGGGGAGAAGTTGGAGAGAGGTGGAGGTAGACAGGAAGAAAGGGAAGGGGGGAGGAAAAAGGAAGAGGGAAGTGAAGCATGACAAGGGAGAGGGAAAGGCAAGTGGGAGACACGGGAACAAGAAGGGGGATGAGAAGGGAAGAAGGAAGTCAAGTGGAAGAAGTGGAGGGTGAGGGGTTGAGATGGGGGAGAGGAGATGGGAAGGGGAGTGTAAAGAGCTAATTGGAAAGAGAAGTGTAGAGGAAAGCGTGAGGGAAAAGGCGGAAACAGAAAAGGATGGGTAGGAAGGGGAGGTCAGAGGGAGCAGGGAGGGAGGTGAGGGTGCTACTGGAATGAAGTGTGTGTTATGGACAAGACCCGATCCCCTCAAAATATATTAAGAGGATAGCCTGGACCATAACATTTTCTTATCTTAAAGGCGAGTGCCAGCAATGTGTTCCGGATTCAATTTGATTGGTCAAACTACCAGATTTGAAGCAAAACACACTTTATTCATACATATAGTTAAAATACAACAAAAGAAAGAAAAAAATGGAATAACTTAACTCTACTGGAAAACTTAACACAATAACTGATTATTTTACCACTATTGTAACTGTTCCAATATAGTAAGATCCCATAAACACACCTTTAACTACGGCAAATTCAGTAAAATAGATTGTCTCATAGGCAATTCTCTAGTCTAGGAGGAAAAACATCAAGAGGAAACTCAAAAACATCAAGAAAGCAGTTTCCAAAACCAGCTTCAAGACCCAGCAACCGCTACTGAAAAACTAAAAATCCTGGTTCTGTGGGAGCTTACCCCACCTGTTCAGGTTGCTTCTGTTGTTCCAACATTAAAAAAAAAAAGGCCTCAATGAAGGAAGGGGAGGGGTATGAGGGAGAAAGCTAATTAGAGAGGGGAAGAAGAAAAGCAGGAATGGAGAGAGGGGATAGAGTTGGTGGGAAGGGGTGGATCATATTGGAAAACTGACTGGACCAGCCATATCAATATGGTGACCACAAGTGCAAGTTGGATGCTGGGAATTTTGTGGCGAGTAACTCACCTCCTGACTCCCCAAAGCCTGTACACTATCTACAAGGCACAAGTCAGGAGTGTGATGGAATACTTAAACAAAAAACAGAAGTTTCTGGAAAAGCTCAGCAAGTCTGGCAGCATCTGTGGAGAGAAATCAGAGTTAACATTTTTGGGTCCAGTGGCCCTTCATCAGGACTGAAGAAGTTCTTCAGAGTTTTGAAGAAAGGTCACTGGACCTGAAAAGATAACTGAATTCTTTCCACAGACACTGCCAGACCTGCTGAGTTTTTCCAGCAACTTCTGTTTTTGTTCCTGATTTCCAGCATCCACAGTTCTTTTGGCTTTTTGATGGAATACTCCCCACTTGCCTAAATGAGTGCAGCTGTAACAACACTGAAGAAGCTTGGTATCTTCCAGGTCAAGGCATTCGTGCTTGATTGGCACCACATTCACAAACATTCAGTCTCTTCAGGGGCTATGGAGTTAGATTTTCCCAGATCAGTAATGAGGAATCAGAATTACTGCTGTAAGTTTTGCCTAATTTTGCAGTGATACAACTCACACACAAAACTGAGGAGTAGCCTGGTCTCTAGCCATTCAGCCACAGAGTCCAACCCTGACACACTGATAAAAACTGCAGTTTCTGGGATGAGGACAAGTAATAACTCATTCAGGGATCTGAAGCAGCTGAACACAGCTCTGGGCCATTCACTGCCTGCAGCTTCTAGTCCTGTGCACACTGACGGCAACTTTTCAACATTATCACAAGTTTTGTTAAATAGGATGGCAGCAAAAGCAGGAGGCCATTTAACCTTTCGAGTTTGTTCCATTATTCAATCAGAACATGGCATGACAAAGTAGGGGAGGCGGCACTTTCAATTTGACAGGACTGGAGAAGGGAAATTGTGAGAAACAACTCCAGAAGCTGTGAATACACAGTTCCTGCTTGGCCTGCTGTGTTCATCCAGCTCTACACCTTGTTATCTCAGATTCTCCAGCATCTGCAGTTCCTACTATCTCTAATACACAGTCTGTCAGGTTTGAATGTGTTTTTGGGATGGGGACTCTGTTTAGTGTAAGAAGCTATCTGACTCTGGGATGTGGGCAACACTGGCCAGGCTGACATTTGTTAGCCACCATTGGTTGCCCTCAACCTGAGGTACAGGTTTCTTGCTCTCGGTATGGACGAACACACAGGCTGCAGGATGAGCAAACTGACTACAGCACTGTGGTTCAGAATGCCATTCAGGTGGGAGGGAAGAAAAATGTAGTAGAAATAAGGAATGGCAGCAAAGACAGAGTGTCCCAAAGTGCCTACCTGGTGCCAAGATTCAGGACATCTCTTCTGGGCTGGAGAGGAACTTGAAGTGGGAGGGGAAGGATCCAATTGTCAGTGATCCTGTAGGTAACTATGACATTGGTAGGATTAGGAAACAGGTTAGGTGAGGGATTACGAGCAATTTGGGACTAAATTAAGAAGCAGAACCACAAAGTTAATAGTCTCAGGATTGCTACCTGAGCCACATGCAAATTGGAGTAGGGTAAATAAGATTAAAGAGGATAAATGTCTGGCTCAAAGATTGGTGTGGCAGAAATGGGTTCCAATTCATAGACACTAGCACCAGTACTGGGGAAAGAGAGAGCTGTTTCGCTGGGACAAGTTTCATTTGAACTGTGTGGTGACCAGTGTCCTGATGAACCATATAACTGGGGTTGTAGATAGGGCTTTAAACTAATTAGTATGGGGGAGGGTTCAATTGAAGGGAAGTTTAAAACATTGAAAAGAAATGACAGAGCAGAGCAGAGTAGCAATTAAAATGAAATCATGCAGCAGTTGTAACAAGAGCACAAATAGAAATAAATGAATGTGTGACTTGACATCTATTGAGACATGGCTGCAGTGCGATCTGGACTGGGAGCTCAATATACAAGGGCGTTTGATGTTCCAAGGAATATGCCGAAAGGAAAAGGAGGTGGGGTAGCTTTTTTAATAATGAAAGGTATCAGTATCATGATGAGTAGTAAAATGGGTGCAACAGATCATGATGCAAAGTCAGTTTGTGTGCAAATAAGGACCAGCAAGAGAAGGAAGTCATGGGCGGAATTGTCTGTAGAGCCCAAAATCAGGAAATAATGGCACTGGTGTAAGAAGGGCACTACAATTGTCACTGGGTGATTTTAATCTGCGTATTGACAAACCAAATGGGCAAGGGTAATATGGAACACAAATTTGTAGAATGCACCAGGAATTGTCTCCTAGAGCAACATGTTGCACAACCTACCCAGCAACAGATTATTTCAGATGTAGTAATGTGTAATGAGGTAGGATTAATATCAGTTAAGCATCCTCTGAAGTAGGCAATCACAACATGGTAGAATCTGCAAATTAATTTGAGGCAGAGCAACTTAAATTATGGCACTTAGCAGTTTGAATAAAAAAAGTAGGCAGGGAAAACAGACAAATGAGAAAGTAGATAGCAGTGGCAGACATTTAAGCAGAGGTTTCACAACATTCAGCAAAAATTTATTCCACTCAAAAAGAAGGACTTATTGCAAAGGCTGAACCATGTGTGGTATTGAAGGTGGTCAAGGAAAATATCCAATCAAAACGAAGGCTACAAATCAGCAAGAACGAGTGGTGAGCCAGAGGATTGTGTTTTGAGGAAATAGCAACAGATGACTGACTAAAAAGTTCATAAAAAGGGAGAAAATTAATTATGAAAGTAAACTGGCAAGAAATGTGAAAACAAACAGCAACAGCTGCTTCTACAGGTATATAAAAAGAAATTAGTTGAATTGAGTGTGGGATCCTTGCAGGGTGCAACTGTAGAATTGATAGTGGTGAACAGGCAAATAGAAGACGATTTTGCATCTGTCTTCATACTGGAGAATTTTATAAACATTACAAAGATATCAGATAGGGAAGGTGCTAACGGGAGAAAAGGTTATTTAAATAAGACTATTATTTACATGGAAAAAAGACTCTAAAAATGCGCAGCACTGTGGAATCTGTGTATTCCTGCTTGTGAAACACAAAAAGTTAGCAAGCAGGTGCAGCAAGTAATTAATAAGTCAATAGGATTTTGGTTTTCGTTGCTAGGGGCCTGGATTTTAAAAATAGGCAAGTTTTGTTATACTGTTCAGGGTATTGATGGGGCTGCGCCTTGTACAGTTATGGCCCCTGTATTTAAGAAAGGATACACTGCATTGGTGGCAGTTCAAAAGATATTCTGTAGGCTGATTCCTGGCATGAAGGGGTTGACTGAGATGGCTAAACAGGTTAGACCTTTATTCACTGAAGTTTAGAAGAATGAGGGGTGATCTTATTGAAATACATCAGATTTTGAGGGGGCTTGACAGGGTAGATTTTAAGAAAATGTTTCTACTAGTAGGGGAATCTTGAACGAGAGGATATAGTTATTGAGTAAGGGGACATTAATTCAAAGCTGAGATGCAAAGGAATATTTTTATCCCCCAGAGATAGATGGATTTTGAAACACCAAAGAGTTGAGGGCTATGAGAAGCCAGCACAAAAACGGAGTTAAGGCCTGGGATAGACGAGCCATGATCTTTTGGAATGCAGGGCAGGCTTGAGGGGCTGAATGGCCCCATTCCTGCTCCTATCTCATGTTCTTGTGATCTGTTCTTCTGAGTCAGGAGACATCCTTGATCCTCTCACAAGTAACATTCATGCCATAAAAGTGGTGATGCTTGCTGATGATCGCTCAATGTTCAGCATCATTCACAACTCCTCAGATACTGAAGCAATTTGTGCTTATGTGCACAACATCTAGGTTTGAGCTGATCAGCTGCAAAGTAACATTTGCCCTACACAAGTGCCTGTGATGACCATCTGGAAGAAGGGAATCCAACCATTGGCCCTTGACATTCAATGGCCTACTATCAAAATCCTGGCACTAGCACTGACCAGAAACTGAAGTGGATCAGCCATATAAATACTGTGACTCCATTATAAAATACTTAATAGCAGAGCACTTGGAAGATAATGATAGGATTGGACAAAGTCAGCATGGAGTTATGAAGGGGATGTCATGCTTGATAAATCTGTTAGAAACTTTTGAGGATCCAACTAGTAGAATGGATAAGGGGAGCCATGGATAAGGGGATGTGTTTTACTTGGATACTTAAAAGCCTTTTGATAAACATAGAACATAGAACAGTACAGTACAGGCCCCTCAGCCCACTATGTTGTGCCAACCTATTATCCTACTAAGATCAATCTACCCTGCATACCCTACATTTTACTATCTTCCATGTGCCTGTCCAAGAGTCGCTTAAAAGTCTCTAAAGTATCTGATTCCACTACCACTGCCAGCAGAGCATTCCACACGCCCACCACTCTCTACTTGAAGAACCTACCTCTGACGTCTCCCCTATACCTTCCTCCAATCACCTTAAAATTATGCCCCCTCATAAGAGTCATTTCCGCCCTGGGAAAAAGTCTCTGACTATCCACTCTATCTATGCCTTTCATCATCTTGTACACCTCTTTCAAGTTACCTCTCATCCTTCTTCGCTCCAACGAAAAAAGCCCCAGCTCCTTCAACCTTTCCTCATAAGACCTCCCCTCCAGTCCAGGCAGCATCCTGTTAAATCTCCCCTGCACCCTCCTCTGCATCTATGGATGTGGACCCCAAGATCCCTCTGTTCCTCCACACTGCTGAGAATCCTGCCATTAACCCTGTATTCTGCATTAAAATTCGACCTTCCAAAATGAATCACTTCACACATAAGGTCCCACATAACAGATCAGCGTGTAAAATTAAAGTGTATGGGAATAGAGGTTGTGTACTGAAGTGGATTGAGAACTAATAGCGATAAACTTCTTCTGAGTGGCAGTGACAAGTGGGGTACTGCAGGGATCAGTGCTCAGACTCCAGCTATTCACAACATGTATTAATGATTTAGATGAGGAAACTATATGTCATAGTCTCAAGTTTGCAGATGACAAATTGGGTGGAGGTTATCCTGTGAGGAGGATGCAGAAATACTTCAGTGCAATTTGGACAAGCTGAGTGAATGGGCAATTACAAGGTAGATGTAGTATAATGCAGTATAAATTGGGAAGGGGGAGGTGCAATGACACCTGGGTGTCCTTGTATATCAGTCAATGGAGTAAGCATGCAGGCGAAGCTAGCAGTAAAGAAGGGAAATGGTATACTGGCCTCACGGCAAGAGGATTCAAGTATAGGAACAGGGATGTCTTGATGCAATTATGTACAGAACATCAGTAAGACTACACATTGGAGTGTTGTGTGCAATTTTTATCTCCTTATCTGAGGAAAAATGTTCTGGCTGCAAAGGGAGTGCAGCAAAGGTTTATCAGACTGATTCCTGAGATGGCAGGACTGACATAGAACTTAGAACAGTACAGCACAGTACAGGCCTTTCGGCCCACGATGTTGTGCTAAACTTTTACCCTAAACCTAAGGTCTATCTAACCTCCACCCCTACCTTATACGATCATCCATGTGCCTATCTAATAGCCGCTTAAATGCCCCTAATGAGGCCGACTCCACTACCGTCTCCGGCAATGCATTCCACGCCCCGACCACTCTCTGAGTAAAGAACCTACCTCTGATGTCTCCCCTATATCTACCTCCACTCACTTTAGACGTAAGCGCCCTTGTAATAGCTACCTCCACCCTAGGAAAAAGTCTCTGGGTGTCCACTCTATCTATACTTCTGATCATTTTGTACACCTCTATCAAGTCACCTCTCATCCTTCGTCGTTCTAAAGAGAAAAGCCCTAGCTCTCTCAACCTTTCCTCGTAAGGCCTTCCCTCCATTCCAGACAACATCCTGATAAATCTCCTCTGCACCTTTTCCAACGCTTCCACATCTTTCCTGTAATGAGGCGACCAGAACTGGACACAATACTCCAGATGTGGCCGAACCAGGCTTTTGTATAGCTAGAGCATAACTTGAACTCAATCCCTGTATTAATGAAAGCTAACACACCATACGCCTTCTTAACAACTCTATCCACCTGGGTGGCAGCTTTCAGGGAACTGTGGACATGAACCCTGAGATCCCTCTGCTCCTCCACACTGCCAACAATCTTTCTGTTAATCCTGTATTCTGCTTTCAAGTTTGTCCTTCCAAAATGAATCACCTCGCACTTTTCATGGTTAAACTCCATCTGCCACTTCTCAGCCCAGCTCTGCATCCTATCAATGTTCCTTTGTAACCTAGAACAGCCCTCCGCACTGTCCACAACGCGACCCACCTTCGTATCGTCCGCGAACTTACTAATTCACCCTTCCACTCCTACATCCAAATCATTTACATAAATCACAATAGAAGAGGACCCAGAACAGATCCTTGTGGTACACCACTCGTAACTGAGCACCATGTTGAATATTTTCTGTCCACTACCACCCTTTGTCTCCTAAGGGTCAGCCAATTTTGAATCCAATCTGCCACATTTCCCCGTATCCCATGCCTCCTTATGTTCTGCATGAGCCTACCATGGGGAACCTTATCAAATGCCTTACTTAAATCCATGTAGACCACATCCAGTGCTCTACCTTATACAGAGGGACATACAGAGAGAGACTAGATCTGTCAGTATTATATTCACAAGAGATTAAGAGAATGAGGGGGGAATCTCATAGAAACCTATACAGTTTGAACTTATCAAGGTAAATGCAGGAAGGATATTCCCAATGACTAGGGAGTCCAGAACCAGGGGTCATAATCTAAGGATAATTGTTAGGCATTTTAGGACAGAGATGAGGAATTTTTCATTCAGACAGAGGTGAACCTGTGGAGTTCTGTGCTGTAGGAAATTGCTGAGGCAAGACACTGAAGACCTTCAAGAAAGATGCAGATAACATTCTTAGAACTAAAGGAATAACAGGTTATTGAGAGAAAATGGGAACGGGGCACTGAGTTGGATGATCAGCCACGATCATACTGAATGGCAGAACAGGCTCGAAGGGCTGAATGGCTTTCTCCTGCTCCTATATTCTATGCTTCTATGTTACAAGAGCAGGTCAAAGGCCGGGAATTCTGCAGCAACTAACTCACCTCCTGTCTCCCCTGAGCCTGTCCACCATCTACAAGGCACAAGTCAGGAGTGTGATGCAATACTCCCCACTTGCCTGAATGAGTGCAGATCCAGCAACACTCAAGAGGTTTAACACCATCCAGTACAAAGCAGCCTTCCTGATTGGTACCACATCCACAAGCATCCACTCCCCAAGCACCAATGCTCAGCAGCAGCAGTGTGTGCAAGATGCACTACAGCAACTAACAAACCTCCTTCAGTGTCTTCTAAATGCACAACCTCGAGCACCTAGAAGGTCAAGGACAGCAGACATGTGGAAACACTGCCAAGAGAACAGCTTGGTCCTTGGATTTCTGAAGGTTTATGCCTCAAGTAAATGACAAACACATATCCACTGACAGGTAAATGACGGACTTCTCTACAGCAGGACAGACACCCCTTCTTGCCAAGACGTGACAGTTATGATGTGAATATTTCCACTCTTCAGGCGAGCGCCTGCTGGCTGATATTTAAACCTTTTCAACATGATCTGTAGTGCAGCATATTATTATCGTTACTTCCTGCCTCAGTGGCTAAAAACTCAAGTCCTGGATGAAGTTGCTGATGGAAAGGACATTGTTTACACACGATGATTAATTTTCACTGAGTGCTTTTTGGGCTGTGTAATCCAGATGGTTCAGTTCCAGCTGCTGGTTACTGTCTCCTTATGAATGTTAAATTGCCACCAGTGTCTGTAATTATTATTAAAATAGAGGAACTAGATTAGACATAGATGACACAGAAAACTCTTTCATCATTACTGGGAACACTACCAGCCCTTCAGAGTGTGCATAACTCACCAGGTTTAATGTCACATCTGAATGAGACACCCCCAGACATGGCAGCACTCTCTTAGTATTAAGGTAGAGTATCAGCTTGGATTAAGTGCTCAGATCTCTGCAAGCAGGTACTGTGAGCTTTCTTTGTAAAAACTAATGCCACACAGTTTATTATTGCCCCTTCCTTCTGCTGCTTCAAAGGTGCAAAGTGTAAATTACTTCCCTTACCTGAAGCGTCTTTTCACTAAGTCCACGGAGTAAAAGAGTGATAACATGAACTGCAGCTCGACGCACCTCTGGTTCCCGTTCTGTCTTCACAATGCCTGTAAGACATTCAGTCACCTGGAAGGAAATCACAGCAATAATGAAGTGACTTTATGCAGGCAGCACGGAATTATTATCAGATCTACAGGAGGAGCTCATATAGTTTCCAGTATTGAGCATAATGTCGAAGCCGAGTTGATAATGACTTTGAAAATTCAGCTTCTCGAAGCAGCTCCCTGGAACGTACTACATCAGCAATCTTGGTCAGTGTTCACAGCAGCAAAGACTACACACTTTTGATCATATTTTAGATTATTATTATACCTTCCAAGTTGGTTTTGGTGTATTAATTTGGAAGGATATCAAGGCCATTCAGAAGCTCAGAAGAGATTCCAGATGATACCAGGATAGATACAACAATAAAAAGGATAAGCATGGATTTGTTTATGACACAGAACGGGAGCACAGGTGGGGTTGTATGTGGAGCACTGAGAGAATCCTTGGATGAAGATGAATACACATTGGAAGCGACATTGTGGAAGGACCAAGGGCAGGCAGAAGGGATTAGTTTAATTTGGCATCACGTTTGGCACAACATCATGGGCTGAAGGAGCTGTTCCAGTGCTGTAGAGTTCTATGTTCTAAGGTAGCATCATTGGAACAGATGTGGTGGAGATGGAGGAACTGGCCAAACGGACTGGAGTCCTTATGGGAAGGAGGATGTGAAAATATTTAGTTGATAAGGCCCTTAACGACCCATTTCCTTGACTTCTGCCCTTAGCCTCGCCTTCCCTCCCTAAACCACAATAGGATTCCCCTTGTCCTCACTTCCCATCCCCAGCATGATACAATCATCAAAGCTCGCTTGGAAGACCTTCCAACAGTCTATGGCTGTCAGCAATTCAATTTTATCAACAAGAACCCTGGTTCATCAAATTCGGTGGCCAATGAAATATTTTTCTTTTGTCCTTTCTAAATATAGTACCATCTATTGAGTTGTGTTGTCTCTCTGTTTATATTAAAAGGAGATGTGGTTCTAATTTTGGATTATACCCTAGTTGTTAACCGGTTTTGCCATTTGTTTATAGAAATAAATCTTGTTTTGTAATAAATGTATTTTTTTGAGTCAATTAAAGAAACCTGGGGAAAGTCCCTTGTATTCTGGATAGCAGCACCATAAGAGAGAAAAATGGCCATTTTGGTGATTGAATCACAACATTTACAGTGGTGTGGTACTGCAGAACTTTTGCTAGGTATTGCTGAAAAAGATATATTTTGTCAGAGTTTTTTTCTTGCACTCATCAGAGCAATTTACAAGAATACCAATTCAAGTGGAAAACCAACATTAGAAATGATTGCACAATTCTCAGGGTAGTGCTCTCACCAAGCAGAGTCAGCTTACCTGGTTTAAAACTGACAGTTTTGATAATTGATGCATTCATCGCAAAAACACCTTTAACAATTAGAATCCGCTCTCAATCACAGTCTATTTGTCAACCAATTAGCACACAACTCTCATACAGTATAAATGTTTTCCACTTGAACTGGTATTCTTGTGAATTATCCTGGTGAATACAAGAAAAAAAACTTTTGATTAGATGTGCCAAGGGTACTTAAGGGGTTGATGGTGGATAGACAATGGCAGACATTTAAAGAACACATGAATGAACTTCAACAATTGTACATCCCAGTCTGGCATAAGAGTAAAACTGGGAAGATGGCTCAACCATGGCTAACAAGGGAACACAGGAATAGTGTTCAAGCCGAAGAGGAGGCATGTAAATTGCCCAGAAAAAGCAGCAAACTTGAGGACTGGGAGAAATTTAAAATTCAGCAGAGGAGGTCAAAGGGTTTAATTCAGAAAGGGAAAATAGAATATGAAAATAAGCTTGTGGAAGACATAAAAACTGAGTGCAAAAGCTTCTATAGTAATGTGAAGAGAAAAAGACTGGTGAAGACAAATGTAGCTTCCTTGAAGTTAGAATCAGGTGAATTCATAATGGACAACAAAGCAGTGGAAGACCAGTTGAACAAATACTTTGGGTCTGTCTTCACAAAGAAGAACACAAATAATCTTCAGGAAATGCTAGGGGACAAAGGTGAAGGAGATCCTTATTAGTCAGGAAATGGTACTGGGGAAACTGATGGGATTAAAACCCGATAAGTCCCCAAAGCCTGATGCTCTGCATCCTAGAGTGTGCCCCTAGTAACTGACCCCTCTGCTAGGAGAAACACTGTATCAACGCCCTTATTATTTTGTATTTCCTAAATAAGATGATCCTTAGCCTTCTCTGTTCCAAGGAAAATAACCCTTAGCCTATTCAATCTTTTCTCACAGCTGTCCTTGAAATATTTTTGCAAATCTCCTCTGCACTGTCTCTAAAGCAATCATGTCCTTTCTGTTATGGGCCAACCAGGACCGTACAAAAAACTCCAGCTGTGACCTAACCAATGTCTTATATAGTACTAGCATTACATCCTGGTCCTGTAATCAATAACTTGTCTAATGGCTGAAAACATCCCTCATGCCTTCTTTAACCCATTGTATCCTTTTCTTTTAAAATTCAGATGTGGGTGTCACTCACTAGGTCACATACTTCTCATCCCTTGTTGCTGAGAAGGCAGTGGTATTCCTATTTCTTATGGTCTTACTGAGTCAAGAATCGATGCTGAGGTCTCCCAGGGCCATTCCCCTCCAAATATATCCACTGTGTTGCCAACTCTATTAGATCTGTCTTGCTGGTGAGACTTCACATATTCAGGGATGGTAATGGTGTTGTCCAGCAGGTTGTGAATAAGGTATGATTCTGTGAGTATGACTATCCCAGGCGCTACTTGATTAGTCTCTGAGACAGCCTTCCCAATTTTGCCACTAGCTCCACATGTCAGCATTAGCTAGTAATTAGTTAGTACCTATCCTGTCACCTTCAGGGACCTGAGCACACACTTCAAAATCTCTCACTTCCTCTACTCTCAATGCCCTCTCATTTACAGTGCATTCCTTTGCTTTGTTTGCTCTCCTCAAATGCATAACTTTGCACTTGGCTCTGTACTGAATTCCATTTGCCTGTTTTCCACCCACTCAGCTAAACCACTGATTCCTTCCGGCAGTAGACAGCCATCCTCTTCGCTAATAACTACACAGCCAACGTTTTTGTCATCTGCAAATTTCCTAATCGTGCCTCCCACATTTAAGCCTGGGCCACTGATACAACTGAAACAGTAAGTGACGCAACACCGGAAACCATTTCCTAATTGCAAAATTACCAATTCTTACCCTTGGCCCGGTCCATAATTATTTGGCTGTTTCCTCCTGCCCTTTTTCGCTAATGTACAACATTTGCAGATTTCAATCGTCTGGTACCGTGCCTGTATCTAGAGTGAGGCCTGGAAAATGATCCTCAGAGCATCCACTATTTCATCCTCCTTTAACAGATTAGGATGGAATTTATTTTGCTCTGATGAGTTATCCAACTTCAAGGAGGTCTGTTCCTTCTCATTCTGCTTATTTTATCTAATATTTCACATTCCTCCTCGTTACCAAGAATGTTACCCACCTTTGTGAAGACAGAGACAAATGCTCAGTTAGAACCCTGTAACATTGGAAACATAGAAAATAAGAGGAGTAGGCTATTTGGCTCTGCAAGTCTTTTCTGCCATTCAACAGGATCGCGGCTGATTATCCAACTCAATATCCTGTTCCCACCTTGTCCTGATACCCTCTGATCCCTTTAGCTCCAAGAACTATCGATTTCCTTCTTGAAAATATTCAATGTTTTATCCTCAACCGCCTTCTGTAATGGAGAATTCCACAGGCTCACCAGCAGCGACCCTCTTAATTTTCTTGTAGGCTGTGTGGACCTCCAAGGTCCATGTGCTGCAGCGACTCCTGGAACTGGAAGTCAATGAACATAGAACAGTATAGCACAGTACAGGCCCTTTGGCCCACGATGTTGTGCTAAACTTTTACCCTAAACCTAAGGTCTATCTAACCTCCACCCCTACCTTATACTATCATCCGTATGCCTATCTAATAGCCGCTTAAATGCCCCTAATGAGGCCGACTCCACTAACCTCTCCGGCAATACATTCCACGCCCCTACCACTCTCTGAGTAAAGAACCTACCTCTGACGTCTCCCCTATATCTACCTCCACTCACTTTAAAACTGTACCCGCTCGTAATAGCTACCTCCACCCTAGGAAAAAGTCTCTGGCTGTCCACTCTATCTATACTTCTGATCATTTTGTACACCTCTATCAAGTCACCTCTCATCCTTCGTCGTTCTAAAGAGAAAAGCCCTAGCTCTCTCAACCTTTCCTCGTAAGACCTTCCCTCCATTCCAGACAACATCCTGATAAATCTCCTCTGCACCTTTTCCAACACTTCCACATCTTTCCTGCAACGAGGCGACCAGAACTGGACACAATACTCCAGATGTGGCCGAACCAGGCTTTTGTAAAACTGCAGCATAACTTGATGGCTCTTGAACTCAATCCCTGTATTAATGAAAGCTAACACACCATACGCCTTCTTAACAACTCTATCCACCTAGGTGGCAGCTTTCAGGGCACTGTGGACATGAACCCCAAGATCCCTCTGCTCCTCCACACTGACAAGAATCTTTCTGTTAATCCTGTATTCTGCTTTCAAGTTTGTCCTTCCAAAAACCAATGCTGTAATTGGCGTACTGATGCCGACTGTCACGTGTGGAACATTGAAGTGGTTGTGCATAACTTAGATAGAACGCAGTTCTCTACTCTCCTGGTGAAAAAATTTCTCATCTCAGTCCTAAATGGTTTACCTCGTATCCTTACACAGTGACCCAGTTGTGGACCTCTCCTGTCATTGTTCCCCATCTAGTCCTGTTATAGGTTTCAATTGGAATCCCTCTCATTCATCCAGATTCTGATCCAGTCTACTCTCATAATTCAGTCCTTCATCCAGGAATCAGTCTGGTAAACCTTCTTTGCACTCCCTTAGTAGCCAGAACATCCCTCCTCAACTGCACTCACTACACCAATGCCCTGTACAGCTGCAGCAAGACATTCTTGTTCCTGTACTTCAATCCTCTCGCTATGAAGACCAATATAGCATTTGCCGCCTTGAACACGTACCGTACCTGCATGCTTACTTCTATGAATTTGTGTATGAGAACACTCAAGTCTCATTCCATCTCCACCTTTCCCAATCTATTGCTATTCAAATAATAATTTGCTCTCCTGCTTTTGCTATCAAAGTATATAATCTCACATATATCCATATTATACTTTTTCCCACTCATTCAGCTTGTCCAAATTGGATTGAGGCATCCCTGCATTCTCACAATTTCCCCTTCCACCCAGCTCTGTGCCATCTGCAATTATTACATTTTATACAGATATTACATTTAGTTCCCTCTTCTAATATTAATATATATTGCAAATAGCTGGGGAACAGGCACTGATTCCTGCTGTACCCCATTTGTCCCTGCCTGCCACGCAGACAATGATCTGTTTATTCTTACACTGTTTTCTGTATGCCATTGTCTGGTGATAGTGACATAATCTGCTTTATGGAAAATTTGAGTAATAAATATTGGTCAATTCGCCAGGAAGAATTCATGGCTACTTTTCAAGGATAGTGGTGATTTCTTTACTTCCAACTGAATGAACAGATAGCATTCCCACAGCACTGCACCAGTATCAGCCTGAATGTTCTGCCCTCGTGTCTGAGTGCTTGATGGTGGGGATCAGAAATGAGTGTGCTGTGTGACACAACGGCCCTTAATTGGTTCTTTAATTATTTATTGCATTACTCAGTGTAATGAGACTTTGCCACTTGCGCACTCTTTCTGTCTCATCTTCAGCCACAATGCAGGTCCCAAGAGAAGGAGAAGAGACAAGTTGAAGGGACAAGCAGTGATTTTCTGGCAGTGTTTGGATTTAACAGCCTCGAGATGGATCATCCCAGAATCTGGGTCAATCAACAATGCAGGGAGCACTAACAGAAATGAAGATGGCTGCCCATGTGGCTATGTCAATCGTATGGAAGCAACAGTCATATCAAATATAACATGCTGTTTTGCTAAGGCACAAATACAAGAAAAAGGTTTTAAGGTACAAAATGCGTCATTTACTTTCACACGCACATCATGTGATTACCTCATGAATCACTGATCCCAGAGCGAATTGCAGACACTGACAGAGCTCGCCCAGGTTCGATAAGCTACTAGCCCGCACTGTACTGTCGGAATCTTTCGTCCCCATCAAAAACACCCGTATCAAAGGGTCACGATAATGTGAAGCTATCTCACCTAGAGAGAGAAAGATAGAACATAGAACGATACAGCACAGGAAAGGGCCCTTTGGCCCATGAAGTTGTGCCGAACATGATGCCAAATTAAACTAATCCCTACTGTCTGCCCTTGGTCCACACCCTCCATTTCTTGCATATTCATGTGCTTTTCTAAAAGTCCCTTAAATACCCTGACCATATCTAACTCCAACATAACCCCTGGCAGTGCATTCCAGACTCCTACCACTCTCTGTGTAAAAAACCTGACCCTCATGTCTCCTTTGAACTTTCCCCCTCTAATCTGAAATGCATGCCCCCTAGCATTGGACATTTCAACTCAGGGATAAAGATTCTGACCCTCAACCTTATGTTAGCATCCCACCCAGACCCATTCTCACACACTTGCCCTGTAACTCTACATTTCCTATGGCTAATCATCTAACTTACACACCCCTGGACACTATAGACAATTCAGCATTGCCAATCAATGTAACTTGCACATCTTTGGACTGTGGGAGGAAACCAGAGTACCCGGAGGAAACCCATGCAGACACAGGAAGAATGTGCAAACTCCACACAGACAGTCACCAGAGGGTGGAATTGAACCCAGATCCCTGGCGCTGCAAGACAGCAATGCTAACAACTGAGCCACTGTACCACCCTTTATAATACCGCTGTGGCCAATAACATTAGAATATCATGAAGAAAGAAAATCATCTCTTTGAGCCTTATATTTCTAGTTTTTCACTGTTTACATATTGGCAATGACAAGCATTGGAATCAGAGGCAAACATATAATTACCTTGGATTTGGTGGTAGTAGCAGCTCTGACTCAGTCCTGCTGGCAATATCCGAGCTTAGGAAAGCTACACATTACACCTGTTCTGTGTTACCACAAGTTGATATTACCCTGATTACCAATCCTTACTCACCCAATGCTTTTGTACTTCGCATTAGTACCTCTCCCATCTTCATCCGGGTCTCAACACATCTTGTTTTTTCAGCTCCTTCTGGTGACATCCGATATTCGTCCAGTAACTGTGGCAGGATTTGGGCTGGATACACATCTGCCAGAACTGACAAACCTGTGACATAATTTAAGTACTTTAATTCTTCAGCTAATGCATGTCTGGCTTATACAATAAACTTGAATCTGGAAGAAAAAGTCAAGTCCAGTTGTGTGACTGAACAGTGAGTCAGAGAGGTTCTCCCTCAAATGCTGCTTTGACAGTAGAGATAACAGGCTGGCTTTAAGGTTGTGGTGTAGGGACAGCTTTACTCTGTATCTAAAACTGTGCTGTCCCTGTCCTGGGAGTATTTGATGGGACAGTGTAGAAGGAGCTTTACTCTGTATCTAACCCTGTGCTGTTCCTAATCTGGGAGTGTATAAGGGACAGTGTAGAGGAAGCTTCACCCCATATCTAACCCCATGCCATTTTTGTCCTGGGAGTGTTTGATGAGGACAGTGTAGAGGGAGCTGTAACTGAGGGGATGCTAGCACTCAACTGCTGAAATGGAAGATGTTTAATTCTCCGCCTCGTTCAGCACAAGGTTCAGAAAAATAAATGGAAAAAAAGTACTTAGACAACTGATACATTACACAACATAAGTGACTACAATGCTTAAAACAGCGACATCAATATGAAAGCTGTTCCTTAATGGAGGTGTTTAATTAATTACAATAAACATTAAGTATTTTTTAAATTCATTAATGGGATGAGTGCATCGCTGGCTAGGCAGCATTTATTGCCCATCCCTAAATGCCCAGAGGGCAGTTCAGAGTCAACCACACTGCTGTGGGTCTGGAGTCACATGTAGGCCAGACCAGGTAAGGATGGCAGTTTCCTTCCTTAAAGGACATTAGTGAACCAGATGGGTGTTTCCAACAATCAACAATGGATTCACGGCCATCATTAGATTTTTACTTCTAGGTTTTTTTATTAAATTCAAATTCCACCATCTGCCATGGTGGGATTTGAACCCGGGTCCCCAGCACATTATCTGGGTCTCTGGATTAACAGTCCAGCAATAATACCATTAGGCCATTGCCTCCCTATGAAGTATACAGAACAACAGACTTAAACAGAATAAAAACCGAAAGAACTGCGGATGCTGCAAATTAGCAACAAAAACAGAACAGCATGGTCACCTGACCCGCAGCGTAAACTCTGTTTTCTCCTCCACCAATGCTGCCAGACCTGCTGAGCTTTTCCAGCAACTTTGTTTTTGAAACTTAAACAGAAGCTGTTGAGACTTGAAACTTGGCTTTAGGTAATTAGTAACCAGAACACTCGTAATTGCAGGGAAATTTCACCACTCCAGGAAGTAAAGTTGTTATATTATTCTACACTTCAGTTTCAATCTTTCAAGTTGAGAAAGTCACTCAGAGTTTTACTTGAGGCATTTAGAAATGCTGAAAGGATTTGATGTTGTGAAACTTGAAAGGGTTCAGAAAAGATGTACAAGAACGTTACCAGGGTTGGAAGGTTTGAGCTGTAGGGCGAGGCTGAGCAGGCTGGAGCTATTCTCCCTGGAGTGTCGGAGGCTGAGAGGTGACCTTACAGAAGCTTATAAAATCATGAAGGGCATGGATAGGGTGAATAGCCAAGGTCTTTTCTCCAGGGTGAGGGAGTCTACAAGTAGAGGGCACAGATTTAAGGTCAGGGGGAAAGATTTAAAAGGGGCCCAAGAGGCAGCGTTTTCACGCAGAAGGTAGTGTGTGTATGGAATGAGCTGCCAAAGGAAGTGGTGGAGGCTGGTACAATTACAACACTTAAAAGGCATCTGGATGGGTATGTGAACAGGAAGGATTTAGAGGTATTTGGCCCAAATGTTTGCAAACGGGACTAGATTAATTTGGAATAGCTGGTTAGCATGGAAGAGTTGTACCTAGGTGTCTGTTTCCATGCTGTACATTTCTATGAATCTCTATATCCCGCACTCAACCACTACCACCAAGCCAAAGGATCAATCCTGGCTCAATAGAGAGTGCAGGAGGGCATGCTAGGAGCAGGACCAGGCTTACCTGAAGATGAGGTGTAAACCTGGTGAAGTCGCCCAACTGGACTGCTTGCATGCTAAACAGCATAAGCAGCAAAAGCAGCAAGTGACAGACAGAGCTAAGTGATCCCACAACCAACGGATCAGATCTAAGCTCTGCAGTGCTGCCACATCCAGTCGTGAATGGTGGTTGGCAATTAAACAACTCACTGGAGGACAAGGCTCCACAAATATCCCCATCCTTAATGGCAGAAGAACCCAATACATCAGTGCAAAAGATAAGGCTGAAGCATTCACAGCAATCTTCAGCCAGAAGTGCTGAGTGGATGATCCATCTTGACCTCCTCTAGTGATCTCCAGCATCACAGATACCAGTCTTTAGCAAATTTGATTCACTCCACATGGTATGAAGAAACAGTTGGAGGTACTGTAAAGGTTATGATGATATTCCAGCAACAGTACTGAAGACTCATACTCCAGAAATTGTTGATACCCTAGCCAAGCTCTTTCAGTACAGTTAGAACTCTGGCATTACCTGTTAATGTAGAAAATTGTCCAGAGTTGTCCTATACATAAAAAGTAGGACAAATCCAACTTGGCTAATTGGTGCCCCAAGTAGCAACAAGCAACACCTACTCAACAATAACCTGCTCACTAGCATCTGAGTTCTGCCAGGGCCATTCAGCTTCTGACCTCATTACAACTTTGGTTCAAACATGGACAAAAGAGCTGAATTCCAGAGGTAAGGTGAGAGTGACAGCCCTTGACATCAAGGCTGCATTTGAACAAATGTGGCGTCAAAGAGCTCTGGAAAAAGTGCAATCAGTGAGTATCAGGCAGAAAATGCTCCACTGGTTGGAGTCATAATAAAAACCAAAAGAACTGCAGATGCTGTAAATCAGGAACAAAAACAAAGTTGCTGGAAAGGCTCAGCAGGTCTGGCAGCATCTGTGGAGGAGAAAACAGAGTTAACGTTTTGGGTCCGGTGAGTTCTTAGGAAGGGTCACCGGACCCAAAACGGTTCGTTAACTCTGTTTTCTCCTCCACAGATGCTGCCAGACTGGTTGGAGTCATACCTGGCACATAAGATGATGGTTGTGGTTGTTGGAGGTCAGTCATCTTAACTCCAGGACATCACTGCAGGAGCTCCTCAGGGTAGTGTCCTAGGCCCAATCATCTTCAGCTGCTTCATTAATGACCTTCCCTCTATCATAAGGTCAGAAGTGGGGATGTTTGCCGATGATTGCATAATGTTCAACACCATTCGTGACTCCTCAGATACTGAAGCAGTCCATGTTCAAATGCAACAACATCTGGACAATATCCAGGCTTACGCTGACAAGCGGCAAGTAACATTCGTGCCACACAAATGCCAGGCTATGACCATCACCAATATGAGATAATCTAATCACTGCCTCGAGACATTCAATGGTGTTACCATCACTGAATCCACCACTATCAACATCCTGGGGGCTACCATTGACCAGAAACTGAACTGGGCTCACAACATAAACACTGTGGCCACAAAAGTGGGTCAGAAGCTACGAATACTGCAGCAAGTGACTCCTCTTCTGACTCCTCAAAGCCTGCCCATCAACTACAAGGCACAAGCCAGGAGTGTGATGAAATGCTCCCCACTTGCCTTATACCACACACACAAACAACTGCTCCACCAGTGATGCTCAGTCACAGGGGGACATACTATCTACAAGATACACTGCAAAAATTCACCCGAGATCCTTAAACAGCCCCTTTCACACCCAAGCCCACTTCCATTTAGAAGGACAAGGGCAGCAGGTACTTCGGAACACCACCCTCTGCAACTTTTCCTCCAAGCTACTCATCATCCTGACTTGGAAATATATTGCCGTTCCTTCACTGTCACTGGTCAAAATCCTGGAATTCACTCCCTAAGGGCATTGTGGGTCAATCCACAGCTGGTGGACTGTGGCAGTTCAAGATGGCAGCTCACCACCACTTTCTCAAGGGCAACTGGGGATGTGCAATAAATGCTGGCCAGCCAGCGATGTCTACATTCCACAAGTAAATTTAAAGAATGGTTGGAAAGCTAAGTGAAGGAAAGGGGAGTCAAGGAACATGGAAACTAATGTAAACAGGATCGGAACTACTGGTTATGTGGAACATAACAAATTGGCCAAACGATCAGTTTCCCGGTTATAATTACTCTGCATGCTGGTGAGTGACTGACTCTCAAATGCTGGTGCTCTAATCAATAAAGGACACAGGGCTCTGCCTTTTGAGGTGCTCCATCAAGTGATTCATTCATGACTCGTGTGTGTGTGTGTGTGTGTCACAGTTGCTCAGTGGTTAGCACTGCTGCCTCACAGGGCCAAAATTCTGGCCTTGTGTGTGGAGTATGCACATTCTCCCCACATCTGCATGGATTTCTGATGGGTGCTTTGGTTTCCTCTCACAGTTCAAACAGATGTAGGTTAGGAAGATTGGTCAGATTGAAAGTGCCCCTTAGTGACCAGGGATGTGCAGACAAGATGGATTAGCCATGGGGAATGTGACATTACAGGGTAGTATGGGGGCTGGAACAAAAACAGAAGTTGCTGAAAAAGCTCAGCAGGTCTGGCAGCATCCGTGAAGAAAAAAAAGTTAAATTTTCAGGTCCGGTGATGTTTCCTCAGAACTGATGGTAGCTAGGAAAATGTTGGTTTATGCAGAAAGGAGTGGTGGGGGTAGGGAGTAAATGATAGGTAGAATTGAGCTCAAAGAGACAGAAGAGCAGTTGGATAGACCAAAGCGTTAATAACGATCTGGCTAGGAGGGTGAGTAGCTGTTAATGGGGACTGTCAGTGACTAACGATAGGCAGTGTGTACAGCAGGCTATGTGATAACAAGGTCTGGTGTGTGCTGTAGGGGGCTATGACAGGGGAGAGTTTAGACCCTAAAATTATTGAACTTGATATTGAGTCCGGAGGGCTGTAGGGCCCCCAGGCTGAAAATGAAGTGTTGTTCTTCCAGCTTGCGCTGAGGTTCACTGGAACACTGCAGCAAGCCAGAGACAGAGATGTGTTTAAGAGGCAGGCAACTGGAAGCTCAGTGTCTTTTTTGTGAGCAGAACGCAGATATTCTGCGAAGCAGTCACCCAGTCTACGCTTCGTTTCCCTAATGTAGAGGAGACCACATTGTGAGCAGTGAATGCAGTAGACTAGATTCTGGGAAGTGCAGGTGAGGTTTTGCTTCACCTGGAAGGTATTTTTGGGCCCTTGGATACTGGGGAGGGAGGAGGTAAATGTGCAGGAGTTGCACCTTTGCCAGTTACAGGGGAAGGTGCTGTAGGGCTGTGGGGGGATGTTGGGGGTAAAGGAAGTGTGGACCAGGGTGTCCCAGAGGGAACGGTCCCTGCGGAAGGCGGACAAGGGAAGGGAGGGGAATATGTGTCTGGTGGTGGCATCTTGCTGGAGGTGCGGAAATGGCATCTGATGATCTTCTGGAGGTGGATGCTGGTGGGATGGTAGGTAAGGACAAGAAGGGGTGAGGGCAGAAGTGCAGGATATGGGTCGGACCTGGCTGAAGGCCTTGTCGACAACAGTGCTGGGGAATCCTCGGTTGAGGAAGAAGGTGGACATGTCGGAGGCTCCCTTGTTGAAGTTGACCTCAACTGAACATATGCGGCAGAGATGGAGGAACTGACAGAATGGGATGGAGTTGTTACAGGAAGTGGGGTGCGACGATGTATAGTCCAGGCAGCTGTGGGAGTCAGTGGGTTTGTAATGGATATTAGTGGCCGTCCATCCCCAGAAATGGAGGCAGAGACGTTGAAGAAGGAAAGGGAGGACTCAGAGATAGACTAAGTGAAAGTGAGGGCAGGGTGGAAATTGAAAGTGAAATCGATGAACTTTTCCAATTCCAGAGGAAAGAGAGAAACAGCATCAATGATATCATTGACATATCGGAGAAAGAATTGTGGGTGGCAAGCTGGAAGAACAACACTTCATTTTCCGCCTGCGGGCCCTGCAGCCCTCCAGACTCAATATCGAGTTCAATAATTTTACGGCCTAAACTCTCCCATGTCGTAGCCCTCTACCTCACACACCAGGCCTTGTTACCACATAGCCTGCTGTACACACTGCCAATCATTAGTCACTGACAGCCCCATTAACAGCTACTCACCCTCCTAGCCAGATCGATATGAACTCCTTTGTCTAACCAACTGTTCTTCTCTCTCTTTGGACTCAATCCCCACCTATCATTTATTCCCTACACCCTCCCCCTCCCTATCTTCTGCATATAAACCAAAATTTTTCTAGCTACCATCAGTTGAGGAAGGCTCACCAGACCCGAAATGTTAACTCCACTAATTCTTCACAGATGCTGCCAGACCTGCTGAGCTTTTCCAGCAACTTCTGTTTTTGTTTCTGATTTACAGCAGCGCAGTTGTTTGGATTTTTAGTTAGTGCGGGGGCTGGGCTTGGGTGGGATGCTCTCAGAGGGTCAGTGCCAACTTCATGGGATGAATGGCCTCTTTCCGCACCGTAGTGATTCTATGAGTTATGAATGCTGCTGAGCATAGTGCAAACATCAGTCAGCATCCACATTTCTGAACGTAGGATGGACAGAAGGTCATTGATGAAGCAATTGAAGATGGTTGGGCCTAGGATACTACCCTGAGGAACTCTTCCAGGGATATCCTGGAACTGAAACAAATGATCTCCAACAACCACAATCATCTTCTCTTGTTCTTGTTATGACTCTGACCAGCAGAGAGTTTTCCTCCAATTGTCATCGACTCAAACTTTGCTAGGGGTCTTTTATGCCATACTGAGTCAACTGTGACCTTCATGTTAACAGCAGTCACTTTCAACTTGCCTCTACAATTCAGCTCATTTGTCTATATTGGAATCAAGGCTACAATGAGGTCAAGATTTGAATGGCTCTGGAGGAATGCAAACTGAGTGTCAATGACACAGATACAGTGAAAAGTATTGTTTTGCATGCTAACCAAACAAATCACACCTTATCTAAGTGCATTAGACATAAAACAGAATGCTGAATAGTGTTCCAGCTACAGAGAAGTTGCAGAAGGTACAGAGAAAGATCCACTCTAATATACAAGAGGTCCATTCATAGGTCTAATGACAGCAGGGAAGAAGCTGTTCTTAAACCTGTTCGTGTGCTTTCAAACTTTTGTATCTTCTGCCGAAGGAAGAGGTCCTTAATTATGTTGGCTGCCTTCCTAAGGCAGCAGAAAATGAGCAGGTTATTACAAAGCAAATACTGCTTGATGATAAAACTTTACTGATGATGAAGAGTAGACTGATGAGATGGTAATTGCCAAGTTGCATTTAACCTGCTTTTTGAATGCAGGACATACCTGAGCAGTTTTCCACATGGTTGATTGGATGCTAGTCTTGTGGTTGTACCGGAACAGCTCGGCTAGAGTTTTGACAAAGTCTTCCAGCAAGTGTCTTTAGTATGATTGTCGGGATGTTATTAGGACCCATTGCCTTTGCAATATCCAGTAACACCATCCATTTCATAGAATCATCTAGCACATAAGAGGCTCTTCGGCCCATCAAGTCTGTACCTCCAAAAGACACTACTACCTGCATGAGTCCTACTTTCCCACACTAGGCCCATAGCCTTTAATATTACAACACTTAAAATGTTCATCCAAGTACTTTTTAAAGGTTGTGAGATTACCTGCCATAACTGCCCTCCCAAATAGTGTCTTACAGATATTCATTACGCTCTGGGTGAAAAGATTTTTTCTCAGATTTCTTCTAAACCTTCTGCCTTACACTTTAAAGCGCGTCTCCTTATTCTTGACCCTTCAGCTAAGCAGAACAGCAACTTCTATTCATCCTGTCCATGCCCCTCATAATCGTAGAGTCATATAGCATAGAAACAGGCTCTTTGACCCCCCATGTCAATGCCAACTAATGAACATCAAACTATACTATTTCCATGTACCTGCACTTGGTCCATAGCCTACTCTGCCCTGGGATTTTAAGTGCTCATCCAGATGCTTCTTAAATGTTGAGAGAGTATCTGCCTCCACCATCCTCTCAGGCAGCATGTTCCATATTTCTATCACCCTCCAGATGAAAGAGTTTCTCCTTAGATCCCCTCTAAACCACTTCCTCCCCAACTTAAACTTATGCGCTCTGGTCTTAGACATGTATACGATGGGAAAGATTCTCACTATCCATCCTGTCAATGCCTCTCATAATTTTGTATGCCTCAATTAGACCCCCTCGGCCTCCTCTGCTTTAGGGAATACAAACCCAGCTTATCCTCATAACTGAGAGTTTCCATCCCAGGCAACATCCTGGTGAATCTCCTTTGCACCCACTTCAATGCAAGCACATTCTTCCGATAGTGTACCAACAAGTGTTACACCTGTGGCCTTACCAATGCTCCATAAAGTTTCCCTACTCTAATATTCGATGCCCTGATAAGGAAGGCAGGCATCTCATACACCTTCACTAACCTCATATACCTCTCAAACCTCTGCTCCAAAGAAAATAACCTGAGCTGACCCAACCTCTTTACATAGCTGAAATGCTCCATCCTGGTGAATCTCCTTTGCACCTCTCCAGTGCAATCACATCCTTCCTATGGTGTGGTGAAGAGAACTACTCACAGTACTCCAGCTGTATCCTAACCTATTTTCTGCACAGTACCAATATAAAACTTGATATTGCGAGAAGTGAATCCAAATATCTGAAGACAGGCACCAGTGATGCTAGAGGCTTGTAGAGAAGGCTGTGATTGATCATCCACTTGGCACTTGTGGGTGAAGACTGTTGTAAATACTTATTTTTTGCACTAATGTGCCGGGCTCTTCCATCATTAAGGATGGGGGTATTTGTGGAGCATCCTCCTCCAGAGAGGTGTTTAATTGTACATCATCATTCACAATCAGATGTGGCAGGACTGCAGAGTTTAGATATGATGCATTGGTTGTGGAATTACTTATCATTGTCTATCACATGCTGCTTATGCTGTCTGGCACATAAGTAGTCCTATTTTGTAGTTTCACCAGGTTGACACCTCACATTTAGGTACATCAGGAGCTGCTCCTCCATGCCTTCCTGCACTCTCCATTGAATCAGACTTGATCTCCTGGTGTGATGGTAATGCTACAGGGTGGAATATGTTTGGCCATGAGGTTGCAAATGTTGTGACTTTGTAAGGTAACACTGGTGTACAATTCTGTTGCTGATGTCCCACAGAACCTCATGGATGCCCAGTCTTATTTCCCCAAGGGTTTGTTCAAAGTCTATCCTATTTAGCACAGTGATAATGCCACACAATATGATGGAAGGCAAGCTCAATGTGAAGACAGGATTTTATGGTGGTCACTCTTATCAACATTGTCATGGGCAGATGCATTTACAGCTGGCAGATTGGTGAGACTGAGGTCAAGTATGTTGTTCCCTCACCACCTGCCGCAGACCCAGTCTTGTAGCAATGTGCTTTACGACTCAACCAGCTCAGCCAATAGTGCTGAGCCACTCTTCATGATGGACACTGAAGTCCTTCACCCAAAGCATATTCTGCGTCACCATCAAGTAGAACAATTCTCAATCTTTGTTTTTCATTGAAACTCCATGGATGGTCTCAAATTTGATTAAGTCATGCAAATTTGATTGAGTATTTTTTCAATAAGTGAAGATGATTGATAAGAGTAAGGCATTGGATGTTGTCTACATGGATTTTATTAAAACATTTGATAAGGTCCCTCTAGGTAGGATGGAACAGAAGATTAACCATGATGGGATCCAAGGTGAGTTGGTAAATTGGATACAAAATTGACTTGGTCAAAGAAGACAAAGTGTAGTTGTGGAAGGGTGTTCTTCTGCCTGGAGTTCTGTGACCAATGGTATTCCGCAAGGATCGGTGCTGTAACCTCTATTGTTTAAAGTTTATATAAATGATTAGGATTAAAATGTAGATAGTCTGATTAGCAAGTTTGTAGACAACATGAAAATTGGAAGTGTTGTGGATAGTGAGGAATGGTGTCAAAGGATATAGCAGGATATAGATCAGTTGGAAAGTTGGGCAGAGAAATGGAGCTTAATGCCGACAAGTGTGAGGTGATGCATCTTAGGAGGTCAAATGCAACAGGAGTTTATACATAAAATGGCAGGGCCCTTAGGAGCACTGATCTTGGGGTATAAGTCCATAGTTCCCTGAAAGTGGCCACACAAGTGGATGAAGTGGTAAAGGAGGCATCAGGCATGCTTATCTTCATTGGTCAGGGCACTGAGTATAAAAGTTGGCAAGTCATGATGCAGCTGTAAAAAACTTAGGTTTAAGCAAATTTGGAGTAATGTGTGCAGATCTGGCCACGACACACAATAGGATGGATGTGAAGGCTTTTCGAGAGGATGCAAAACGGGTTTACCAGGATGTTGCTTGATCTGGTGTATATTCACTGTAAGAACAGGTAGGACAAACTTGGATTGTTGTCACCAGAATGTCGGAGGCGGATAGAAGTATATAAAATTATGAGAGGCATGGATAGGGTGCATAATTGAACTCTTTCTCCCAGGGTGGAAATTTTTTTGTTTTTTTCATTCACTTCATAGAATAGAATGCTGGCTGGTCAGCATTTATTGCCTATCCCTAGATGTTCTTGAGGAGGTGGAGTGAGCTGCCTTATAGATCTATGCGGACCACGGGCTTTAGGTAGACCCACAATGCTCTTAGGGAAGGAATTCCAGGATTCTGACCCAGCAATAGTGAAGGAACAGCAAAATATTTCAATGGTGGGCAGTTTGGAAGGGAACTAGCAAGTGGTGTTATTCCTGTGTATCTTCAAGATGGAAGTGGTCGTGGGTTTGGAAGGTGCTGTCTGAGGATCTTTGGTGAATTTCTGCAGTGCATCTTGTAGACAGTACATACTGAGCGTCGGTGGCGGAGTAAGTAGATGTTGTAACATTCAAGTGTACTGCTTTGTCATGGCTGGTGTCAAACTTCTTGAATGTTGTTGGAGCTGCACCCATTCAGGCAAGTGGGGAGTGTTCCATCAAACTCCTGACTTGTGCCTTGTAAATGGTGGACAGGTTTTGGGGAGTCAGGAGGTAAGTTATTCCTAACCTCTGACTTGCACTTATAGCCACAGTGTTAATGTGGCGAGTCCAGTTAAGCTTCTGGTCACTGGCAACCCCAGGATGGGGGACACAGTGAGGTAACACCATTTAATGGCAAGGAGCAGTGGTCAGATTAGAGACAGTCACTTCCTGGCATTTGTGTGGTATGAATGTTACTGGCAACGTATCAGCCAAAGAACGGATATTGTTCAGAATTTGTTGCATTTGAACATGGACTGCTTCAGTACCTGAGGAGTCACAAATGGTGCTGAACATTGTCCAATCCTCAGCGAACATCCCCACTTCTGACCATATAATAAAGGGAAGTTCATTAATGAAGCAGCTGAGGATGGTTGGGCCTTGGACACTATCCCGAAGAATTCCTGCAGAGATGATCTGGAGTTAAAATGACTGACCACCAATAACCACAACCATTTTCATATGTGCCAGAATGACATCAGCCAGCAGACAGTGTGCCCCCTTGATACACATTGATTCCAGTTTTGCTAGGGCTCCTTGGTTTCACACTCAGTCAAATGCAACCTTGATGTCAAGGGCTGTCACTCTCACCTCACCTCTGGTATTCAGCTCTTTTGTTCATGTTTGAACCAAGGCTGTAATGAGGTCAGGAGCTGAGTGGCTCCGGCAGAACCCAAACTGGGCGTCACTGAGCAGGTTACTGCTGAGCTGGTGCTGTTTGATGACACTTTCCATCACTTTACTGATGATTGAGAGTAGACTGATGGGGTAGTAATTAGCCGGGCTGGATTTGTCCTGTTTTTTACGTACACCAGCAATTTTCTGCATTTTCGGGTAGATGCCAGTGTTGTAACTGTACTGGAACAGCTTAGCTAGGGGAGTGGCAAGTTCTTAAGCACAATTCTTAAGTACTATTTCCGGAATATTGTCAGGGCTCATAGCCTTTGCAGTATCCACTGTCTCCAACTGTTTCTTGATATCATGTGAGGTGAATCGAATTGGTTGAAGACCAGCAGCTGTGATGCTGGGGATCACTGGACCAGGATGAGATTGATCACCCACTCAGCACTTCTGGCTGAATATTGCTGTGCATGCTTCAGTCTTAATCCTGTTTAGTAGCTTCACCAGGTTTATACTTCATTATTTGGTATGCCTGGTATTGCTCTTGGCATGACTTCCTGCACTCTCCATTAAACCAGGTCTGACCTCCGAATTTAACGGTAGTGATAGAGTTGGGATATGCCAGGCCATGAGGTTACAGATTGTAACCATGCAGTGTAGGCATACTCACAATGCTGCTAATTGGAGAGAGTTCCAGGATTTTGACCCAGCTGCAGTCAAGGTACTGCAATATATTTTCAAAAAAAGAGAATGTGGCTTGGAAGGAAACTTGCAGGTGGTAGCATTCTCATGCAACTGCTGCCCTGGTCTTTCTCAGTTGTCTATGTTGTAACTTTATAAAAACCAAAAGAACTGTGGATGCTGTAAATCAGGAACAAAAACAGAAGTTGCTGGAAAAGCTCAGCAGGTCTGGCAGCGCCTGTGGAGAAAAAATCAGAGTTAACGTTTCGGGTCCGGTGACCCTTCCTCAGAAAGATTTATTCATCTTTCTACGTTTTCTCTGTAGTTGTGTAAAATGTTTCGCTTCAATTATTTATCCAATTTCCTTTTGAAAATTACTACTGTATCAGTTCCCACTGAGGAAGGGTCACTGGACCCGAAACGTTAACTCTGATTTTCTCTTCACAGATGCTGCCAGACCTGCTCAGCTTTTCCAGCAACTTGTTTTTGTTGTTGTGTATGTTCTCACTGTGTCAGGTGTTTTCAAAAGAGTATTGGTGGGATGTTTCAGAGCATCTCACAGCTGGCATACTCTGCTGCCACTGTTCATCAGTAATACAGAGAGTGAATGCTGAAGATGTTAGATGGGGTGCCATCTCTTCTTCAAAGAAAGCAGGCTGACTTCTTCAACCTACCCACATAATTGAAGATTCTCATCCTTGGAGCTCTGACCTACCTGTTCCCTTTAATATAATGAAAATTTCGATCAAACCAACCTTTAACTTTTCATATTCCAGAGAATAAAACCCCAGTTCACATAATACTCCTTTCATCTGGCTGTAAACCTTGGTTCCAATTTACATGAAGGGTCTTAGGCCTGTCAAGACTTGTCTGTGTAAAAGCTGCAGCTGAAACAAAACACATACAGCATTTGTGCACAGACTAGCATACCAGAGAAAAAACCTGGGACATTCGGACTGTGTGGCTCAGGTACAAAATTATAGACCAGCAGAAAGGATCTTTAGTGTTTCTTGCTGCCTTAAAGAGAATGACCCAGTAGGTGACTCTGTATAAGGGGAAGTCAGACTATGAACTTTGTTGTAGAAAACTGCACTTTTCTACATAATTGCTCAGAAAAGCCTATCACCTAGAGCTGGCTCTCGAAAAAGATTTATTCATATTTCTACTCTTTCTCTGCAGTCGTGTAAAATGTTTCGCTTCAATTATTTATCCAATTTACTTTTGAAAATTACTACTGTAGTACTGTATTACTATATTCATTCAGGCAGTTCAATCCAGATCCTCATCGTGTAAGAACAATTCTCATCTCACCTCTAGTTACCAAGCTTACTGCCATTAGAAATAGTTTCTCTGTACTTTATCAAAACCATGCATAAAATGAACACCTCAGTTGAATTTTCCCTCAACTTTCCCTGCATTTAGGAGAACAATTCAAGCTTTTTTACCTCTCCATGTAAATTAATCCCCTCATCCTTCCCTTGAGAGTTTGTAGCAAATGGTGGGAACTGTAGTTTGAAACAGCCATAAATGAGGAACAAACTGCATTCTACCTCCCAAAAAAATGTCAATATAAACACCTTGTCTTTCAGGTGATCCACATGGAGGAAATTTCTAAATTAACTTATTACTTCAAGCTGAAGTGTAATCCTCCCTGTCTCAAGGAAATACAGACTGCAGGCAATTCCTTCAGGGCTGAGAATAAACAACAGGTGCTATTGATAGAACATGCAAACTTTTCAGTCTTTCCATTGAACTGTGGCGTCATGACACTTCGTAAAACTGCGCTCTTTAACGGAAGTCAATCAATTATTGAGATTGTTAATTTAGAGTGAAACAGAGTGTTATACATTTTACTGTCTGCAGAATAGGAGATGGATTGGAAATTCAGAGAATGCTGCGTTTGAAATGTATCAAAAGATTGTCTGTTAAATGGATTCTGTTGCCCTCCTGTTCCCTCCTCAAACTTGACAGACTTTTTTCTGGTTTTCCCCATTATGTTACTGACAACCTGCTCTCAAAAGAGAAACAAGCCATAATAGGCTACTCTGTGCGCAACAATACTGAGTTTGCAGTAAATCCAGATTGATTCTGCATTGCATGCGTTGGATATAACACATACAGCTATAACAACAAGAATCTTAAATCTTCAGATGGATCCTGATATCCAGTCAGCCCCATGCTATCTACCCCTCTCCCTTACAACTCCCACATGGAAATTTGCAATAACCAAGACACTGACATATCAACATGGCCTTAGGAAACCACATCAAAAATTTCAGACCAGGTAGCATTCTCCCACAACATCATTTGCTGTTCTTTGCAGACTGTTTCCTCTGACATCAAACAAGGACAGCATTTAGGTTTGCTGTGTGCTGCATTCATTAATTACTTCAGGGTTTGAAGGTATATAAAATCATAGAATAGAATTACAGGATAGCTACAGCACAGCCAACTATCCATGCTCTAGAACTCAGCTCAGCTATTCTTTTCTTATATTCTTATTTTGGAATATCAGGGAGTAGAGGATTAGGACAAGCTGGCACAATAGAGGAGTTAAAGCTTGGGGCAGAACAATCACAATCTTGTTGAATAACGTGGCAAGTTTGGAGGTCAAATGGCCTACTCCTGCTCCTATTTCTTATGCTCCTCCTTTGCCCTGTACCTAGCAAATTCTGTACTCTTCAGATAAATCCCCTTTTGGAAACCACAATTGAATCTGCCTCTACAACACTCTCAGGTCATGCATTCCAACCATTTGCTGCATGATTACATTTTTCTTCAAGTCACCTTTAGTTCTTTTGTCATTGACCTTAAATCGGTGACCTCTAGTTAATGAGCCTTCCACCAATTTCTCAGATTGTCGCTATCCATGCTTTGAATATTGCTGAGAAAAGACACATTTCATTAAGGTGATTTGTCTTATTATTACTGTATTATGCAACGTACTACTGAATTGGAAAACAAGCAGACACCTTATCCAACCAGCCTGTGCTTACAAAACTGAAAAGAGTGTCCAATGTTAGATGCAATTGCACAATTGGCCAACCAAACAACACTCTCCTCTCATTCAGTATAAATGTTGTTTTCTCTTACAAATTATCCAGAGGAGTTCAAGATGAAAAGCATTTGTGAGGAATCATCATAACTTTGTCGCTTTCATACTCAATGCCTTGTGATCCTCCTCTTCCCTGTCTTTCCAATTTGGAAAGGCAAGGACTAATTAGGGATAGTCAGCATAGCTTTGTGTGTGGGAAATCGTGTCTCACAAATTTGATTGAGTTTTTTTTAAGACATGACCGAGAAAATAGATGAAGGCAGAGCAGTAGATGTTGTCTACATGGACTTCAGCAAGGCCTTCGACAAGGTTCCGCATTGTAGATAGGTTAATACTGTTAGGCCACATGGAATCCAGGGAGATCTGGCCAAATGGATACAAAATTGGCTTGATGGAAGTAGACAGAGGGTGGTGGTAGAGGGTTGTCATTCAGATTGGAGGCCTGTGACCAGTGGTGTGCCGCAAGATTCACAGCTGGGTCCACTGTTATTCATCACTTATTTAAGATTTGGATGAGAACATGGGAGGCACAGACATCAAAATTGGTGGTATAGTGGATAGTGAAGAATGTTATCTCAGAGTACAACAGGATTTTGATCAACTAGGCCAGTGGACCGAGGAATGGCAGAGGAGTTTAATTCAGATAAATGCAAGGAGTTGCATTCTGTTAAGACAAACCAGGGCAGGACTTACACACTTAACTGCAGTGTTGTTGAAGAGACAGAACAAGAGTCCGTAATTCCTTGAAAATGGTGTCACAGATAGACAGGGTGTTGAAGAAGGCATTTGACATGCTTGCCTTCATCAGTCACAGCACTGAGTACAGGAGTTGGAAAGTCATGTTAGGGCTGTACAAGACAGATCATAGATCATAGATCATTGATCATTGATCATAGATCATAGAATCCCTACAGTGTGGAAACAGGCCCTTCGGCCCAACAGGTCCATACCGACTCTCAGAGCAACCCACCTAATCTACACATCCCTGAACACTACGGGCAATTTACCATGGCCAATCCACCTAGCCTGCACATCTTTGGACTGTGGGAGGAAACCGGGGCACCCGGAGGAAACCCACGCAGACGCAGGAAGAATGTGCAAACTCCACACAGACAGTCACCTGAGGCTGGAATTGAACCTAGGTCCCTGGCGCTGTGAGGTAGCAGTGCTAACCACTGTGCTGCCCCAAGATATTGGTAAGGCCACATTTGGAGTACTGTGTATAATTCTGGCCACCCTGCTGCTATAGGAAGGATGTTATTAAACTGAAAACCGTGCAAAAAAGGTTCACAAAGATGTTATCAAGACTGGAAGCTTTGAGTTATAAGGATAGGCTGGATAGGCTTGGGATCATAGGATGCTGAGAGGTGACCTTATTGAGGTTTATAAAATTATGAGAGGCACAGATAAGGTGAATAGCCAAGGTCTTTTCTCCAGGGTTGGGGAGTCCAAGACTAGAGGATGTAGGTTTGAGGTGAGACAGGTAAGATTTAAAAGGGATGTGAGGAGTGGCAGATGGATTTTAATTTGGATAAATGCAAGGCATTGCATTTGGTAAAGTGAGCAAGGGCAGGACTTATACAGTTAATTGTAGAGTCCTGGGAAATGTTGTCGAACAAAGAGACCTAGAGGTTCAGGTACATAGTTCTTTGAAAGGTGCGTCACAGTTAGACAGGGTGCTCAAGGTGGCATTAGGCATGTTTGCCTTCATTGCTCACACCAGTGAGTACAGAAAGTGGGATGTCGTGTTGAGGTTGAACAGTACTTTGGTGAGGCCACTTGTGGAGAACTGTGTACAGTTCTGAATAAAAACTGAAAGAACCACAGATGCTTGAAATCAGAAACAAAAACAGAAATTGCTGGAAAAGCTCAGCAGGTCTGACAGCATCTTTGGAGAGAAATCAGGGTTACTGTTTCAGGTCCAATGATCCTTCTTCAGGGCAGGTCTGTTCTGAGGAAGGGTCACTGGACCCAAAATGTTAACGCTGATTTCTCTCCAAAGATGCTGTCAGACCTGCTGAGCTTTTCCAGCAATTTCTGATTTTGTGCACAATTCTGGTTTCCTTGCTCTAGGAAAAATATTATTAAATTGGAGAAGGTTCAGATAAGATTTCCCAGGATGTTGCCGGTAATGAAGTGTTTGAGTTATAAGGAGAGGCTGGATAGGCTGGGAAATTTTTCACTGGAGCATAAGAGTTTGAGGGGTGACTCTATAGAGGTTTATAAAATCATAAGGAGCACAGATAAGGTGAATAGCAAAGGTCTTTTCCTTATGGCGGGGGAATTCAAAACTAGGGGGCATATTTTTAAGGTGAGAAGAGAAAGATTTAAAAGAGACATGAGGGGCAACTTTTTTACACAGAGGGTCATGCATGTATGGAATGAGCTGTCAGAGGAAGTGGTAGACGCTAACACAATTACAACATTTAAAAGACATCTGGACAGGTATATGAATAGGAAAGGTTTAGAAGGATATGGGTCAAACGCAGGCAAATGGGACTACTTTAGGAAACCTGGTTGACATGAACTAGTTGGATTGAACACTTTATAAAAACCAAAAGAACTGCAGATGCTGTAAATTAGGAACAAAAACAAAGTTGCTGGAAAAGCTCAGCAGGTCTGGCAGCATCTGTGAAGGAGAAAACAGAGTTAACATTTCGGGTCCGGTGACCCTTCCTCAGAACTGATGGTGGCTGGGAAAACGTCAGTTTATATGCAGGAAATAGGGAGGTGGATGGGGTAGGGAGTAAACGATAGGATAGAGCCCAAAGAGAGAGAAAGACAGTTGGACAGACAAAGGAGTTGCTAACGATCAGGCTGGGAGGGTGAGTAGTTGTTAATGGGGACTGTTAGTGACTAACAACAGGGATTGAATACTTTGGCAGGAAGGATAAAAAAAAACATATTATTTAAGTTAAAAGAGATCGTTATGCTCTGAGAGGCAGAAGAAAATCTGGATGCCCTACTGCATGAATCGCAAAATATTAGCATGCAGGTACAACACGTAATTAGAAAAGTTAATAGAAAGTTATCATTTATTGCAAAGTGAATGGAATACAAAAATAGGGAGATTATGCTTCAGTCATATGTGGCACTGGTGAGACTACATCTGGATTACACCGAATCCTTATTATCAGTCGGGGATAGAATAACAGAAAAGGCGGATATTGCTACCACGTATCCCTCTTCAATTATTTAGGTTAAAACCCTATTATAGCTGTAGTTACATGATTTGCTGGGACTTTGGTCCCAGAATGATTCAGGTGGAGCTCGTCGCACCAGAACAGTTCCCTCTTTCCCCATTAATGGTGCCATTGTCCCACCAATTCAAACCCGCTTCTCCGATACCAATTTTTCAGCCACGCATTTACATCTTTAATCTTGTTGATCATGCATCAATTAGCTTGTGGCTGAGGTAGTAATCTGGAGGTTATTAACTTTTTGGTAATTTAGCACTTGCTTTTACCATCAGCTGCAGTCAAACAATACATGATGGCTTAGCACATTTCCATTGAACGCAGTTGCTATCATTTTGGCTTTCACTGGCAGGGGAATTGAGTTTAAGAGCCGTGAGGTTATGCTGCAGCTCTATAAAACTCTGGCTAGACCACACTTGGAATGTTGTTCTAGTCACCTCATTATAGGAAAGATGTGGAAGCTTTAGAGAGGGTGCAGAGGAGATTTACCAGGATGCTGCCTGGACTGGAGGGCAGGTCGTATGAGGAAAGGTTGAAGGAGCTATGGCTTTTTTCATTGCAGCGAAGAAGGATGAGAGGTGACTTGATAGAGGTTTACAAGATGATGAGAGGCATAGATAGAGTGGATAGTCAGAGACTTTTTCCCAGGGCGGAAATGACTATTACGAGGGGGCATAATTTTAAGGTGATTGGAGGAAGGTATCGGGGAGATGTCAGAGGTAGGTTCTTCACACAGGGAGTGGTAGGCGTGTGGAATGCGCTGCTGGCAGTGGTAGTGGAGTCCGATACATTAGAGACTTTTAGATGACTCTTGGATAGGCACATGGAGGATAGTAAAATGTAGGGTATGCAGGGCAGATTGATCTTAGTAGGATAATAGGTCAGCACAACATCGTGGGCCAAAGAGCCTGTACTGTTCTATGTTCTATTTGAATTTCTCACATCACACAATAGTCCAATCATATTAAGAAAGCTTGGTCTGAGTTATGATACCAGGCAGCCCACTCAGGAAATCTCTCACATTAAGTATTCTCTGGTTCTCCCTCTCTCGCCTATCAGGATTCTTTCACTTATGAAAGGTCTGCTGTTAACCTTCTCTTTGCTGAGAAGAACAGACTTAGCTTCTTCACTCTACCCTCACAGCCCTCAGACCTGGAAAAATTTCTGCACCCTGTCTAAAGCTTTCAAATCCTTCCGAGGGTGTGGTATCCAGAAATGCAATGTACCAACTGAGGTTCACCATAAGTTCTTGCCTTTTATACTCCATGCCCCTATTTATAAAGGACAGGTTCTGTCAGTCTTATTATTCATTTCCCAATCTGCCACCGTCAATGCTTCGTGCACATTTAACGTCAGATTACCTCAGGTTTTTCCTCTGTATTAAATTTCATCTGCCATGTGTCTGTCAATTCCACTGACCTATGTTATGCCCTTGAAGTCTAACACCATCATCCTCACAGAATACTTCCAAGTTTTGCGCCATCTGCAAATTACGAAATTGTGCACTGTATACCAAAGTCTAGGTTATTAATATAGGTAAAGAAAAGCAGTGGTCCTAATATCTACCTTTGGGGAACCCCACTATATGGGGCCATAGGACTTAGAAACAGTTATAGACCATTCGGCCCTACAAGCCTGCTCCACCATCCAATGAAATCATGGTTGATCTGTCTGCAGTTTCAATTTCACTTTCCTGTTTGGTTCCCGTAACACTTGACTCCCTCATCTATTAAAAATGTAACTTGGTCTTGAATTAATTTAAAGATTCAGACTCCATTACTTTCTGGGGAAAAGAGTTTCACACTCTGGTAGCTCTCCTTAGTTCTCCTTATCTCTGCCTTAAAAGGGGGACCTCTAATCCTTAAACAATGGCCCCTACTTTCAGTCTCTCCAGCAACACCTTTGGGTATTCACCCTATCCAGACCCCTCAACATCTTATGTGTTTCAATTAGATCATCTCTGAATCTTTTAAACTCTAATGGATATAAGCCCTTCATTCCCAGGAATAAAGTTTTTCCAGTCTGACAATTATTCACCATTATACTTAGTTTCCTATCACTCAGCAAACTTTGCGTTGATAGTGCTAGTGTCTCTTTCGTCCATGGGATCAAGACTAGCCATCTCTGTTACTTTATCAAAAAATACTCAAGCAAGTTAATTCAACACAATTTGCCTACAACAAATCCACGTTTGTTTAAATGATTATTAATTTTGTCCTGCATTATCATTTCTAAAAGCTTTCCCATCAGTGAGATTAAACTGACTGGCTTGTAGTTGCCAGGTTTAACCTTACAATCTATTTTGGACAATGGTACAAACATCTGAAATTTTACAATCCCCCAACACAAACTCTGCAGCAGAGGAGGATTAACAACAGATGTTTCAGTAACCGCCTAATATCGCATTAGGCTAGTGACACAAATTCTAAGAGAAGATATCAGAATGTCTGGCTAATTTTCAAAACCTGAAATCAACTAAGTGTACAGTGTGATTGGGCAGTGGAGAATTAAAAATGAAAACTATATTGTATTTACAACATAGAAACAGGTCATTTGGATGCGTGCTTAAGCTTCAGACGAGTTGCTTCTCACTTGACTTCAACTTGCTCTATTGCATGTAACTCTGTCAACGTACAACTTATACATAAAAAAAAACACAAAAAGTAGAAGCAGGTGAAGACCATTTGAGCCTTCAAGCTTGCTCCGATAGAGTTGTAGTTATACAATGCCTTTACGGACCACCAGACATCTCAAAAGCATTTTACAATTAATTCATTACTTCTTTGAAATGGAGTCAACTGTAACCTAGACATCTGGAGACATTAGTAGTAATGGTGAACTTATCAAAACTGGAATGATCAACATTACCAGAATTAAATGAGCTCAGATATCTCAAATGGTAGGTAGAGATTACAGAGATAGGGAAGGTTTAAAGTCAAGGAGTGGTTCAAAAACAAGGATGAAGATTTTAACACCATACATTGCTTTTCTGGGAGTCAATGTAGTTCAGCGAGTTGTGGAATGCTAGGGAACATAGTGCAAGTCAGACACAGGTAGCAGTGCTTTGGAGGGCCTTAAATTCACAGAGGGTAGAATGTTGAGGACCAGCAAAGAGGAATATGTTGGAATAATCAAAGCTGGAGGTAACAAAGGCACGAATAGGGGCTTCAGCAGCAGATCAACTAAGGCAGATGTGAAGTTAACCGATGTTACAAAGGTGGAAATAATGGAATGAATCAGAAGTTCATCTCAGGTCAAATAAGACATGTATGCCTGAGACAAAGATGTTATGATGAAAGGTTGAGCAGGTTGGGCTCTTTACTCATTAGTGTTTAGAAGAACAAATGATAATCTCATCGAAACTGGGCAAACTTCGAGTCGCCCAGCTCCTGCATGAGTGACTGCCTGCGGTACATTGTCTGTAACTGTTGTAGGAGTGGGATTCGAATCTAAGACTGGTTAGAGACTGGAGCTTAAATCCAGCACATTAGACCGCTAGCCATAAGATTCTGAGACAGTAGGAACTGCAGATGCTGGAGAATCTAAGATAACAAGGTGTAGAGCTGGATGAACACAGCAGGCCAAGCAGCATCAGAGGAGCAGGAAGGCTGATGTTTTGGGCCTAGACCCTTCTTCTGGTGGGTTTTAAAGGGTGAATGTTGCTTCCTGTCATGCAGGAATCTCACAGGAGGGATCACAA
Source organism: Rhincodon typus (assembly GCF_021869965.1). Classification (NCBI taxonomy): domain Eukaryota; kingdom Metazoa; phylum Chordata; class Chondrichthyes; order Orectolobiformes; family Rhincodontidae; genus Rhincodon; species Rhincodon typus. The sequence continues at coordinate 623,172 of NC_063346.1, forward strand.
TTAAAAAATGAGCAGTCTTCAATTTAAGACAGAGATGAGGAAGAATTTCTCTCCCAGAGTGTCACTGAAACTGTCTTCTCCTGAATGTAGTGCAGAGTGGATCATTGAATATATTAGAGGCTAGGTTAGAAAGATAGGGTCAAACGGCCTACTCCTGCTCCTATTGCTTAGACTGCACAGATTTGTTGAAAGCAAATTGTGTTTGGCGATGTTAGGCATAAATGGCCATCAGAAGGAGTCTCACCAGAAACTTCAGAAAAAAATGCAAGTACAAGGTTTAAAGCAATATAGCATCACAGATGTAGTAATAAAACCAAGAACTGCGAAAGTTCAACTTCTGAAACAAAAGTAGCGATTGCTGGAGAAACTCAGCAAGTCTGGTAGTATCTGTGGTCAGTAATCAGACAATGTTTTGGGTCCAGTGAACCTTCATCAGAACATTTCAAATTGGCTAATGCTCTGACAGAGTTCAGGCAAATAGTAGTTCTCAGGTTGGAAATGATGTAACCACGAGTCAGTTTTTTGTGTTTTTGCTCTGCGTTTGTGATTTGGACTTGGACACATAAATCACCTGACTGTGACTGTCAAGCTGTAAGTTCAAACATGAAGCATTGACTGAGACATGAAACAGCAACATTTTGCAAGTGTTCGACTTTTGAACTCTGCATCAGAAGACAGGGGTCATTAGATATTTTTAAAGCAGAGATAGATGGATTATTATTATACAGGGGAATCAGGATAAATAAAAACATGGAATTTAAACTCAAAACGATCTTACTGAATGGCAGAGCAAGCTCAAAAATGCTGAATTGTCTACTTCTGCTCCTATTTTATATGCTTGTAATGTGGACAGCACAATTTTTAATTGTTGTTTTTGAGTAATGGAATGTTTTATTCAACAATATTTCTTACCTTGAATTGCAGACAAATAAACAAATGAGTCTTCATGCTTCAGATTTTCCAGAAATACCTAAAATAATAAAACGTCACTGAGAATCAACATGAGGCAGGTAACACCTATTAACAGAATCAGAGAAAGCAACTGACTGTTTAGAATCACACCGAGCTGAAAGGGAAAATGGTGGTGGTCCTTGGGGATCAATGAATTCAGCCCCAGGACACCACTGCAGGAGTTCCTCAGGATAGTGTTCTAGACAGAACCATCTTTGGTTTATGAATGTAGAAACAAGGAATAAGGGGAGGCCACTTGGCTCTTTCGACCTGCTCTGCCATTCACAAGATCATGATTTTAACCTCAACTCTAGATTCCTGCATACCACCAATAATCTTTCGTTCCCCTGGTATTCACAAACCTCTCTACCTTTGCCTTTAAAATACATAAAGATTCTGTATCCACTGCGTTTTAATAATGGGAATCTAAAGACACGCAGTACTCAGATAATTTCATTTTTCCATCTCTGACTAGGGGGCAACCTCCTATTTCTAAACAATGGCCCCTAGTTCTAGATTCTCCCATAAGAGGAAACATCCTTTCAACATCCACACCGCCAAGTCCCTTCAGGATCTTATATGTTTCAATTAAGTCAACTCTGACTCTTATAAACTCCAGAGAATAAAGGCCCAGTCTGTCTAGCCTTTTCTCATTAGGCAATCTGCCCATTCCAAGTATCAATCTAACAAATCTTCTCTGAACTACCTCAACAGAGTAACATCATCCTTCCATAAATATGGTGACAAGTATTTCAGATGTGATCTCACCAATGTCTTGTTTAACTGAAGCATAACATCCCCACATTTTGCATTTAATTGCAATAAAACGTAACATGCTATTTCTTGATTACTTGCTGTGCCTACGTACATATTAACCATCTACGATTCGTGCACTAGGACACCCAGACCTCTCTGCGTCTCAGAGCTCCACAACCTCTCATCATTTAGGTAATATACTTCCTTATTCTTTTTATCAAAAATCACAATGTACTCCATTTGCCAGATCTTGGCCCACTCACTTAATCTATCTATATTCCTTTGTAGGCTCCTTACAGACTATTCAAAACTCACTTGCTTACTTATGTTTGCGTGATCAGCAAATTTAGCTACCCTACATTTGCTCCCTTCATCCAAATTATTTATATAAATTGGGTAAAGAGTTGAGGCCCCAGCACTGACCCCTGTAGCACACCACTCATGACAATAATGCCAGCCTGAAAAAGACAGATTTATTCTTACTCCCTGCTTCCTGTTAGCCAGCCAATTTTGTCTCCATGTCAATGTGTCACCCCCTACACTAACAGCTTTTATTTTCTGCAATAACCTTTGATGTGGCACCTTATCAAATGCCTTCTGGAAATTTAATCTATAAATTCCCCTTTATCCACAACACAAGTTACTTAGAGTCATAGAGATGTACAGTACAGAAATAGACCCTTCAGTCCAACTCGACCATACCGACCAGGTATCTCAAATTAATCTAGTTCCATTTGCCAGCATTTGGCTCTTTCGTCCTTGTAAATCTTTTCTGAACCCTTCCTATTCATATCCTCATCCTGATGCCTTTTAAATGTGTAATTGCACCAGTCTCCACCACTTCCTCTGGCAACTCATTCCAAACACACACCACTCTCTGTGTGAATACACTGCCCCTTAAGTCCCTTTTAAATCTTTCCCCTGTCACCTTAAACCCATGCCCTTTAGTTTTCAACTCCCCTACCCTGGGGAAAAGACCTTGACCATTCACCCTATCCATGCCCCTCATGATTTTTTAAACCTCTATAAGGTCAGATCTCAGCCTCCGATGATCCAGGGAAAATAGCCCCATAGCCTCTCCCTCTAGCTCAAACGCTCTAATCCTGGCAACGTCCTTGTAAATCTTTTCTGAACCCTTTCAAGTTTAACAATATCCTCCCTATAGCAAGGAGACCAGAATTTAATGCAGTATTCTAAACGTGACCTAATCAATGTCCTGTACAGCTGCAAAATGACCTCCCAACTCCTATACTCAATGCACTGACCAATAAAAACAAGTGTACCAAACACCTTCGTCACTACCCTGTCTACTTGCAACCTCACTTTCAAGGAACTATAAACCTGCATTTCGTGGTCTCTTTGTTTGGCAAAACTCCACAGGCCCCTAACATTAATTGTACAAGTCCTGCCCTGATTTGCCTTTCCAAAATGCATCACCTCACATTTATATAGATTAAACTTCATCTGCCACTTCTTGGTCCATTGGCCCATCTGGTCAAGTTCTTTGCCGTCCACTACTCCTCTGATTTTCATCAAAGAACTCCAATAAGTTAGTTATGCATGATTTCCCTTTGACAAAGCCACACAGAATCTGCTAGATTACTTTGAACTAATCCAAGTGTCCTGCTTTAGCGCTTTTAACGTTAGCTTCTAACACTTTGCCTATAACAGATGTTAAACTAAGTGGCTCAGGGTCAGAATATGTATGTTCTGCCCGCAATAAAGACCCTGAGGTTCCAGTTACCTACCACTTTAACACATCATCCTGTTCCCTAGCCAACCTCTCTACCTCAGGCATGTTGCAGTGTTCCAGTGAAGCTCAGCGCACGCTGGAAGAACAACACTTCATTTTCCACTTGGGGACCCTGCAGCCCTCCGGACTCAATATTTAGTTCAATAATTTTAGGGCCTGAACTCTCCCATGTGCTAGCCCTCAACCAGACACGCCAGGCCTTGTTATCATATAGTCTGCCATTATACACGACATATTGCTCGCTACTAACAGTCTCCATTAACAGCTATTCACCCTCCCAGCCAGATAGCTATCCACTCCTCAAAGAGTCACAGAGTCCGACAGCACAGAAACAGGCCCTTTGGCCCAAACTGGTCTGTGTCGACCAAAATGTCCATCCACGCTAACCCCATTTCCCTGCACTTGGGCCACATCCTTCTAAAACTTTCCTATCCATGTATTTGTCCAAATGCCTTTTAAATGTTGTTAATGTACCTGCCTCAACCAATTCCGCTGGGCAGTTCATTCCACATGCGTACCACCCTCTACGTAAAAAAGTTATCCCTCAGGGTCCCATGTATTCTTTCCCCTCTTATTTAAACTGATGCCCTCTAGTCCTCGATTCCCCAAACCTGGGAAAAAGACGGAGTGCATTCACCTTATCCATGCCTCTCATGATCTTATACACAAGATATAAAATCATGAGAGTGATCCTTTCTCTGTCCAACTGTTCTTCTCTCTCTTTGAGTTCAATCCTACCTATCATTTACTCCTTACCCCCCTCCCCCCACCCTTTCTTCGACATATAAACCGACATCTTCCTATCTACCATCAGTTCTGAGGAAGGATCACCAGACCCGAAACGTCAACTCCGATTTCTCTTCACAGATGCTGCCACACCTGCTGAGCTTTTCTAGCAATCTCTATTTGTGTTTTTAAACTAACTGGCCTTTAGTTTCCTGCTTTCTGCCTCCCTCCTTTTTTGAATAAAGGAGTTATATTAGCTATTTTCCAATCTAAAATGAACCTTTCACGAAACTAACGAGTTTTGGAAAATTAAAAAAGCACATCAACTGTCTCATAAACTAAGTTCAATGCTTAGCTAATCAATGGCCTTCCTCCATCATAAGGTCAGAGTGGGAATGTTGACTACAATTCACAACTCCTCAGATACTGAAGCACCAATGTAGCTATACCTGAACAATATCCAAGTCTTGGCTGATAAGTGACAAGGAACACTTGCACTACACAAGCATCAGGCAATGATCATCTCCGACCAGACAGAACCAAACAATTTCCCTTTAACATTCGATGGTAGTATCATCACTGAATACCTATAGTCAACAACCTACATGTTACCATTGACCAGAAACCTAGCTGCAGCAATCATATAGGTATTGAGGCTACAACAGCAGGTCAGAGGCAAGGAATCCCACAGTGAGTAACTTACTTCCTGATTCCCCAAAGCCTGATAATCCCCTTTATTCTTAACGGGACGAGGGTGTTGCTTACCAGGCCAGCATTTTTTGCCCATCCCTAATTGCCAAGAGGGCAGTTCAGAATCAACCACATTACTGTGGGTCTGGAGGTAAGGATGGCAGTTTCCTTCCTTAAAGGATATTAGTGAACCAGATGGGTTTTTCCAACAATCGACAATGGATTCATGGTCATCATTAGATTATTTATTCAAGATTTTTATTGAATTCAAATTCCGCGTCCCGAGAACATTACCTGTCTCTGGATTAACAGTCCAGTGATAATACCACTAGGCCATCGCCTCTCCATGAAGTATCTAGAACAACTGTCCTCTCTAAGCCACACAACACCTTGAATTGGAACTACAGTATCTTCTTATTCGTTCAAGATCACTGTATGAAATTCTGAAACATCCTTCCTACAGCAAAATGCGTGCAACACTTACACCATATTACACCATACAGTGATTCAAGAAGTGGCTCATCACCACTTGCCCAAGGGTAAATTTTTTTTTCTAATCATTTGTGGGATGTGGGTGTGGCTCGCTGGCCAGCATTTCTTGCCCAATCCATAGTTGCCCTTGAGAAGGTGGTGAGCTGTCTTCTTGAACTGCTGCAGTCCTCCTGCTGTAGGTTGACCCACAATGCCGTTAGGGAAGGAATTCCAGGATTTTGGCCCAGCGACAGTGAAGGAACAGCGATATATTTCCAAGTCAGGATGATGAGTGCCTTGGAGGGGAACTTGGAGGTGGTGGTGTTCCCCTTTGTCTGCTGCCCTTGTCCTTCTAGATGGAACTGGTCGTGGGTTTGGAAGGTGCTGCCTTAGGATCTTTGGTGAATTTCTGCAGTGCATCTTAGTACACACCGCTGCTACTGAGCGTCGGAGGTGGAGGGAGTGGATGCTTGTGGATGTAGTGCCAATCAAGCGGGCTGTTTTGTCCTGGATGATGTCAAGCTTCTTGAGTGTTGTTGGAGCTGCACTCATCCAGGCAAATGGGGAGCATTCCATCGCACTCCCGACTTGCGCCTTGTAGATGGAGGACAGGCTTTGAGGAATCAGGATGTGAGTTACTTGTCGTTGTTCTTGTAGCTACTGTGTTTATGTGGTGAGTCCAGTTGAGTCTTTGGTCAATGATAACACCCAGAACGTTGATAGTAGGGGATTCAGTGATGGTAACACCATTGAATGTCAAGGGGTGGTGGTTAGATTGTCTCTTAATGGTGATGGTCATAGCCTGGCATTTGTGTGGCACGATGTCACTTGCCATTTGTCAGCCCAAGCCTGGATATTTTCCATGTCTTGTTGTATTTGAACATGGACTGCTTCAGTATCCGAGGAGTCAGGAATGGTGCTGAACACTGTGCAATTATCTGCCAACATCTCCACTTCTGACCTTATGATGGAGGGAAGGTCATTGATGAAGCAGCTGAAGATGGTGGGCGGAGGACACTATCCTGAAGAACTCATGCAGAGATGTCCTGGAGCTGAGATGATTGACCTCCAACAACCACGACCATCTTCCTATATGTCAGGTATGACTCCAAACAGTGGAGAGTTTGCCCCTGATAACCATTGATCCTAGTTTTGTTAGGGCTCCTTGATGCCACACTCGGTCGAATTCAGCCTTGATATCGAAGGCTATCACTCTCACCTCATCTCTGTAGATAGTGATGGGAAATAGGGATAGGAAAATAGATGCTGGCCTTGTCTGAAATGCTGACATTCCTTGAAACAGTAAATCTTATTATGGCATGTGAAAGTAAATGTATGAGATGAGGTGAGGCTATAAGAGGAAAAGGTCGTTTACACTTAGAGATGCACGGCAAGTTAAGAATACTTAAAAGATTGCTCATATTGATGTTTATTAAGGAAGCAGAAGTTGACTGAAAGTCAGAAGAAATGATTTGGTAGATGTAATGGAAATGTGAAATTCAATAGAAGGATGTACTCGAAAAGTTAGCTATGCTCAAATTGGCTAAATCATCTGTTATGGATGGCTTGCATCCCAGGTTGCTAAAGAAAGTCTAGGCTGAGATGGTGAACAGCTGCCATAATCTTCCAGACTGCAAGATGGTGCACGGTGGCGTTCCCTACAGTCCATGGTTAGCCGAGTGCTTTTATCCTTATCTTTGACTTGAATACTGGAATTCAAAGTAACACTTCAAACTTGCCAATGATACCAAAGGAGATTTGGTTGAAGATGATACCAATTGACTGCAGCTGGTCAAGCTATAAGGAGAGGTTAGACAAACTTGATGTTTTCACTAGAGTGTCAGAGGCTGAGGAGGTGACCTTAGATAGAAATATATTAAATAATGAGTGGTACAGATAGGATGGAAATGTCAAATTCAAAGCGACAAAGGCTTAAGGCGAGAGGGAAAAAGTTTAAAGGAGATACGAGAGGTAAGTTTTTACACAGAGAGTAGTAGGTGCCTGGAACGTACTGCCAGGGGAAGTGGTAGAAACAGAGATTATACAACATTTAAGAGGCATTTCCCTGCATGATCAGGCAGGGAATAAAGGGATACAGACCATACGTAAGCAGATGGGATTAGTTTAGAATGGCATCATGGTCAGCACAGACATGGTGGGCCAAAAGGCCTGTTCCTGTTCTGTTTCGCCAGCTCCACACTGTGTTATTTCAGACTCCAGCATTGGCAGTTCCTACTATCTCCTGTTCCGAACTGTTTTATGTTCTGATGGTTAGATTTACATAAATGATTTGGATGTGAACTTAGGAGGTAGGGTTAGTAAGTTTGCAGATGACACCAAAATTGGTGGTTTAGTGGACAGCTAAGAAGGCACCATCAGAGTACCAACGGGAATTTGGCCCGATGGGCCAAGGAGTGGCAGATGGAGTTTAATCTAGATAAATCTGAGGTGCTACATTTTGGCAAGGCAAACCTTTATTGGTCAGTGCATTGAGTAAAGGAGTTGAGAGGTCATTTTGCAGCTGTACAGGACATTGGTTAGGTCACTTTTGGAATATTGCATTAAATTCTGGTCTCCTTGCTATGGGAAAGATATTGTTAAACTTGAAAGGGTTCAGAAAAGATTTACAAGGACATCACCAGTGTTGCAGGGCTTGAGCTATAGGGAGAGGCTGAATAGGCTGAGGTTATTTTCCCCGGAGCATTGCAGGCTGAGAGGTGACCTTATAGATGTTTATAAAATCGTGAAGGGCATTGATAGAGTGAACAGCAAAGGTCTTTCTCCCAGGGGAGGCGAGTCGAATATTAGAGGGCATAGGTTTAAGGTGAGGGGGAAAAGATGTAAAAGGGACCTAAGGGGCAACGTTTTCATGCAGAGAGTGGTGCATGTCTGGAATGAACTGCAAGAGGAAGTGGTGGAGGCTGGTACAATTACAACATTTAAAAGGCGTCTGGATGGGTACATGAAAGGAAGGGTTTAGAGGGATTTGGCCCAAACGCTGTAAAATGGGACTAGATTAATTTAGGATACCTGAACAGCATGAACAAGTTGGACTGATGTGTCTGTTTCCGTGCTGTACAACTTTATGACAAGCGGCAAAGATAGTGTTCCTTATCATGGTGAACAATGCTGGGTGCAGGGAAATTGACACTGATATCTGTCACTTCAAATTTGCTGACGACCTGACAGTGACTGCGAAGCAATAATTGCAACTCACAATGAATCTTGCAAGCCAGCTTTTCTTGAACAAACTTCACAAGTGACCAGTGTAGGAAATAATGTAACTCAACCCTGAGAAGTGGATGATTGTTGACATTTGATTTATTTGAAACAAACAGCTTCTTCTCAAACTATCACCAAACGATATCTATCATCACAACACCTTTACACTGTTGGGTATATTTGATGGATATATCAGTTCTACTATTCAACAAGCCAATATCTGCTTGTATGGTTTGGAAGCTGAAACACTTCTTTCTCGAGCAGTCATCTTATAACCATTTTCACTTCAATTTTTTTCACTTGTATTGAAACACAGAGCACCTGCGTGGTCTAGGAAATTACACAAAAAGAGGCAATGTGAAACCATTAAATTGTGTTCAGAAAGTTTCCAGAAAATTTCTGAAGAAGGGTCTCGGCCTGAAACATCAGCTTTCCTGGTCCTCTGATGCTGCTTGGCCTGCTGTGTTCATCCAGCTCTACACCTTGTTATCTTGGAAAATAGATGACAGGTTTAGATAGAGGATCTGGATTGGCGCAGGATTGGAGAGCCGAAGGGCCTGTTCCTGTGCTGTAATTTTCTTTGTTCTTTGTTGTTCTAGAGGAGGTGGGGTTGCCTTGTTAGTAAGAAGTGAAATTAAATCAATAGCAAGAGCTGACATAGCAGCAGAAGGCGTAGAATCTGTGTGGCAGAGCTGAGGAACCACAAAGGAAAAAAAATACCCTATGTGAGTTGTGTACCAGCCTCCTATCAGTAATTTCGATAGGAGGGGGAGAAAATAAATCATGAGCTGGAAAAGGCATGTACGAAAGGCACTATCACAATTATCACAGGGGATGTGCAATTTCAGGTGGTCTGGGAAAGTCAAATTAGTAGCAGATCTCAAGAAAAATAATTTGTGGACTGTCAATGAGACTGGGAGCAGCTTGTAGTAAAGCCTACTAGGGAACAGGCAATTCTAAATTAGATGATGTGTAAAGAGGAGACTTGATTTGAGACCTCAAGATGAAGGAATCCCTTGGGATGATTGACCATAATATGATAGAATTCATCCTGCAGCTGAGAGAAGCTGGAATCAGATGTAACTGCATTACAATTGCGTAAAGATAATTACAAATACATAAGGCAGAAGTTGATTGGAAGGGCAGCCTAGCAGGGAAGACAGTGGAGTGGCAATGGCAGGTGCTTCTGGGGGTAATTTGGGAGGCAATGGTTATTTTGAGGTAATGACCAAGAGCCAGTGGACATGAGATAGTAGGAACTGCAGATGCTGGAGAATCTGAGATAACAAGGTGTAGAGTTGGATGAACACAGCAGGCCAAGCAGCATCAGAGGAGCAGG
>NC_063346.1:638079-658075 GCF_021869965.1 Rhincodon typus
TCCTACTACCCCAGCCTATCCAGCCTCTCCTTATAACTCAAATCCTCCATTCTGGTAACATCCTGGTAAATCTTTTCTGAACTCTCTCCCGCCTAATAATATCCTTCCTATTACAGGGTGACCCGAACTGGACACAGTACTCCAGAAGAGGCCTCATCAACATCCTGTACAACCTCAACATGATTTCCCAACTCCTATACTCAGAGATGTGAGTAATGAAGGCAAGCATGCTAAGTGCCTTTTTAATCACCCTGTTTACATGTAACGTAAACTTCAAAGAAAAGCTGTTCCAGTACAGCTACAACACTGGCATCTACCGGACAACAAGAAAAGCTACCCAGATATGTCCCAAAACAAAAGCATGACTGTCCCAACCCAGCCAATTACCACCCCATCAGTGTACTTGCGATCATCAGTAAAGTGTTGGAAGGTATCATCTATAGTGCAATCAAGCAGCACTTACTTAGCAGTAAACAGTTCACTGACATTCAATTTAGGTTCTGCCAAGGCCACTCAGCTCCTGATCTCACTACAGTCTTGACTGAAATGTGGACACAGCTGAATTCCAGAGTTGAGGTGAGAGTGACAGCCCTTGACATCAAGGCTGTTTTCAACCAAGTGTGGCATCAAGGAGCTCTAGCAATATTATGGGAGTCAACGGGAATGAGGGGAAAATCTTCCCATTGCTTGCAGTTGTACTTCACACAAAGGAAAATGGTTGTGGTTGTTGGAGGTCAAGAGTTCCAAAGGCCTAACATCTCCAATTGTTTTCTCAATGACCTTTTCTCCATCATAAGATCAGACATGAGAATATTCACTGATGTTCAGCAAGATCTGGACAATATCCAAGTTTGTACTTTCAAGTTGCAAGTAACATTGCCAGGCAATGACCATCTCGAACAAGAAAGAATCTAGCCACCAACATGTGACATTCAATGGCCTCACTATCACTGAATCCTGGGGATTACCATTGACTAGAAACTAAACTGGACCAGACATATAAATATTCCAGCTACAAGAGCAGGTCAGAAGCTAGGAATCCTGCAGCGACTAACTCACCTCCTGACTCCCCAAAGCCTGTTTACCATCTACAAGGCACAAGTCAAAAGTGTGATAAAATATTCCCCACTTGCCCCACTTAACTAGCACAACACACAAAAATATTGACTCCCTCTACCACCGATGGTCAGTAGCAGCAGAGTGTACCATCTCAAGATGCACTGCAGACGATTCTTTGTTTTTAAAATGTTATCATCAATTCCATAGAATCCCTACAGTGTGGAAACAGGCCCTCTGGCCCAAGAAGTCCACAATGACCCTCAGAGCATCCCACCCACACCCATCCCCCTATAACCCACCTAATCTACACATCACTGAACACTATGGGCAATTTAGCATAGCCAAACCACCTTGCCTGCACATCTTTGGACTGTGGGAGGAAACCAGAGCACCTGAGGAAACCCACGCAGACACGGGGAGAATGCGCAAACTTCACACAGACAGTGACAAGAGCAGCAGGTACATGAAACACCACCATCTGCAGGTTCCCCTCCAAGCCACTCACCACCCTGACTTGGATGGTTCCTTCAGCATTGCTGGCTTAAAATCCTAAAATTCTATCCCTAGCCAAATTTTGGGCTCACCAACACCAAATACACAGCAGCAGTTCAAGAAGGCAGCTCACCATCACCTTCTGAGGGCAACAAGAGATGAGCAATAAGTGCTGGGCCTGTGAGAAACACCCACATCTCATGAATGAATTTTTAAAAACATGCCAATTCGTCCCATATTGCAAGAACTGGCTGCATTTCATTTCTAGCAAAATCTGACAATTTCTGTTCACAGGTTCCATTTTGTTACTTTTATAACAGGGACTTATGTCAGATGAGGCCTGACTTTTCTCTCTGCCTCGTTCCCAGCTGAACTGCCCCCTTGTACCCCTTCATCATGTAAAGGGAAGAGCTATCTTGATGCACCACGTCACTGTCTCACCGACCTTCAAACACTCAATGAAGAAATCTCCTGTAAGGTTGTTCTCCTGAAGATTGCTCAGTAACTGTACCAGGCACTCAATCCGCCACTGCTCCGAGGACACTTTCTCGTACAAAGTCTCATCTTCATCACTGATTAAAACAAAAACGCAGTTTCAGAGTTCAGCTTTGGACAGGTGGTGAGCCAGGTCTGGGTTCATCAGTGTTCTTGTGGAACCTGTTGACATGTTTTGGAATATGCTATTCAGGGGCACCATAAAGATAAGAAATAGAAAGGGGGCAAGGGTAAATTCTTCGGAGACACCAGAAGTAAGATTGTAGAAGCAAGAAGAGAAATCATTACAAGTGATTGTCTGAAACCAACTAGATCGATAAGAGTGGAATCAGCTGATGATGGAGAGCCAATAGAGAAGGATTGTGTGATCAAGCATTGCAAAGGCTACAGGTGAATCGGCTACAGTAGAGTGCGTTTGTACAGTTATATAGGATGTTGTTTGTGGCTGCGATTAGGACTGTTTCTGTGATGTGGCAGGGATGAAAACCTGATTCTGGGGATTCACAGGTGGAATTGGTGTGATACGGACTCTGATTTGGAAAACAACGATACATTTGAGAACTTCAGTGAGGAAGGGGAGAGTGGAAATGGAACAGTACTTTGCAGGAACGGTGGGGGTCAAGAGTGAATTTTTGAGGAGGGGTTGATGATAGCACGTTGATGGGTAGATAGTCAATACCTAAAGAGAGGACAGGCTTAACAATAGGAGCGAATGCAGGGGTCAGGAGGCAACAATGAGTGGTCAACAATTTAATGGAAATGAGCTAAAGAGAACAGAAGGTGGTTCCCATGTGCTGATAGATCTGTAAAAGACCCACAAGGAAACAGGAGGGAAACTATTGGAAAACATGCGATGTGTTAGGACAGAGAACCATCAGAGAGGAATCATCAGAAACAGATGAATCATAGGTTTCAACTGATGATAAAAAAGTCTGAGGGTTCCTTGTAATTCTGGGTGACATTGGGTGTGGAGGTTTCAAGAAATCAGAAGTATCAATGTAGTGCCAATGGATGGTTTATGATGTTAAGTGTGCAATAACAATGCCAGTTGTTGATTCTTTCAGGTACTATTGACTATCAGCAAAACTTTCCTACCTTACTGTCTCCTTCACAGTGAGCTTCACACCTCCCTCACTACCTGCTGTAAAATGGTACAATAGGTGCATGACAGGACTTGATTGTGCCAGGCCTGCAAGTTGCTTCAACACCAACATAGCTACTGGAGGTTCAGATTTTTGTAGGAACCACAAAAGAATCTCCTGGCAACCAGAGCTGATAGACAAAAAAAAAACAATTTTTAGTGAACAACAAAAAAAGTCAATAACGGAATCAGTCAATATCTTAAACAAAAAAAAACACAGAAGAAGATAAAGGAAGTGGATAAGAGTGGTATTTTAAGATGGTGCCGTGGAATGGCGACTTTGTACAATTTTCACTGTACTCCTGTCTTCCTGCACTTGAGTACTTGTGACAATAAAATCTAATAGAATATCCATCTGGGAGAAGAAACTCCTTCATAGTTCAGTGTGAAATGAATGTCTCCTTATTCTAAATCTATATCCCCTTTTTCAAGACTCCCCCACTAGTGGAAAGAACTTCTCAACATTGACCCTTGTCAAGCCTGCTCAGAATCTCCCATGTTTCAATAAGATCATCCTTCATTCTTCTAGACACTAATAAATAATGGCCTAACCTCCCTAGCTGTTCTTGATAGGTCACCTCCTACACCTGAGGAATCAGCCTCATGAATCTCTTTTGAACTGCCTCTAATGCCAATGTATCCTTTCTTAAACATGGAGACCAAACTGTACGCAATATTCCAGGTGCGACCTCACCAATATCCTGTGTAGTTGCAACAAGCCTTATCTATTTTAAAATTGTAACCCTCCAGCAATAAATACTAAAATATCATTTGCTTTATTCATTACTTGCTGCACCTATGTGCTAACCTTTTGTGTTTCACGTACTAGAACACCCAGTTACCCCCGTGCTGCGCTTTTTTGGAGTCTCTCCATTTAAAAGTCTGTCTTTGGATTCTTCTTACCAAAATGTATGTCATTGTATGTCATCCCAAAATGCATCACACTTTCTGACATTAAATTCCATCTGCAAAGTTGTTGCCCACTTACTCAACTAATATCACCTTGTAAATTCCCTACTTACCCATCGCAACATGCCCTCTGATCTATTCTTACCATCAGTAAATTTGGATACATCACACTGTGCTCCCCCGCTCTAAGTCATTAATTATAGATAGTAAATAATTGAGACCCTAAGACTGATGTCTATGTAGTCCAAAGGCTTGTGCCATTTCAACCTTAAAAAGACACATTGATCCCGACTCTTGCCTTGTGTGTGTTAACCAATCCTCAATTCATGCTAATACAGTATCCCAAATTCCATGAACTCCTATCTTATTTGTTACCTGATTGAATGGCTTCTACATCTACTCATTCTCCTTTATGAAATCTGCTAATTATATCAAGGAACGCTATAAAATTTGTCAAATGTTACTTCCCTTTCACAAAATGACGTTGACTCTGTTCAATTGTGCTCAGCTTTTCTAAATGTCTTGCTATTTCTTCATCCATAATGGACTCTATCACTTACCCAACAACAGAAGTTAGGTTAACTGGCTTATACTTTCCAGTTTTCTGTCTCCGTCCGTTTTTGAACAGGAGTGGGGGTCATATTAGCAGTCTTCCAATTTGCTGGAACTCTCCTGGAATCCAGTGAATTCACGTATATTTCAACCAATGCTTCCATTATCTCTGCAGCCACTTCTTATTAAAAAAACTTGGGTGCAGGCCATCAGGTCCTGGTTACTTGTCTGCTTTAGTCTCATCGGTTTGATAAATACTTTGTCCCTTGTTACAAGCTATTCCCTTCGTTAGTACCTTGTTTGTGTTGTCTTTGCAATGTTTATACAGTTCTCCACTATGAGGAATGATGCAACATATTGGTTTGAATGATCTGACATTCCCTAGTTTCCCCATTATGAATTCCCAAGTTGCACCTTCCAAGGGTCCCACACTTACTTTCACTACATTCTTTTTCTTCATAGTTCTCAAACCCTCAATACAATACTGTACAGGAACAAGCCCTACAGCCCACCAAACTTGCATTGATGCCTAATCCTTGTTTAGACCCACTACCTAACAGCCATACATAGTTTCTATCCCTCTGTTTGCCTCCCATTCATGTGTCTATCAAGATGGGCCTTAAACGTTGCTAACATACCTGTTTCCACCACCTACACTGGCAATGTGTTTCAAGCACCCACCACCCTCTGTGTGAAATATTTTCCCTGCACTTCTCCCCTAAACTTTCCCACTCTCACCTTGAACCTGTGCCCTCTTGTAGTTGACCTTTCCACCTTGGGAAAAAGCCTCTGACTGTCCAGTCTCTCCATGCCCTTCATAATCTTGCAGACCTCTAACAGGTTGCCCCTCAACCTCCGTCATCCAGTGAGAACAACCCAAGTTTCTCCAACCTCTCCTCATAGCTAATGCCCTCCAAACAGGCAACATCCTGGTAAATCTTTTCTGTATCCTCTCCAAAGCCTGGAAGTACGGTGACCAGTATTGAACATAATATTCCAAACGCGGCCTAACTAAATATCTATAAAGTTCTGTAAAGCTGCAACATTACCTGACAATTTTTAAACTCAATGCTCCAGCTGATGAAGGCAAGCATGCCATATGCCTTGTTGACTACCTTCTTCACCAGTGTTGCCACTTTCAGTGACCTGTATACCTGTACACCCAGATCCCTCTGCCTATCAGTACTCTTAAGGGTTCTGCCATTAACTGTATATTTTCCATCTGGATTAGACCTTCCAAAATGTATTACCTCACATTTTTACGGATTAAACTCTATCTGCCACCTCACTGCCCAAGTCAGCAACCGATCTATATCTATCTGTATTCTTTGACTGTCCTCTTCGCTATCCACAATTCCACCAATCTTTGTGTCACTGGCAAACTTACTAATCAGACCAGTTACATTTTCCTCCAAGTTATTTATATAAATTACAAATAGCAAAGGTCCCAATGCTGCTCCCTGAGGAATGCCACTAGTTACAGCCCTCCATTCAGAAACGCATCCTTCCACTGCAACCTTCTGTCTTCTATGACCGAGCCAGTTTTTTATCCATCTGTCAAGCTCACCTCTGACCCCGTATGACTTTAACTTCTGTATCAGTCTAACATGAGGGACCTTGTCAAAGGCCTTACTGAAGTCCATGTAGATAACATCCACTGCCCTACCCTCATCGATCATCTTCGTCACTTCCTCAAAAAACACAACCAAGTTAGTGAGACATGACCTCCCCTTCACAAAACCATGTTGTCTCTCACTAATATGCCCACTGATTTCCACATGGGAGTAAATGCTGTCTCGAAGAATCCTCTCCAATAATTTCCCTATCACTGGCGTAAGGCTAACTGACCTGTAATTAGTTGGATTATCCTTGCCGCCTTTCTTAAACAAAGGAACAACATTGGCTATTCTCCAGTCCTCTGGGACTTCCTCTGTAGCCAGTGAGGATACAAAGATTTCCCTTAAGACCCCAGCAATCTCCTTCCTTGCCTCTCTATATATTCTGGGGTATATCCCATCATGCCCTGGGGACTTGTCTACCTTAATGTTTTTCAAGACTCCCAACACCTCCTCCCTTTTGATCTCAACATGACCCAAACTGTCTACACACCCTTCTCCAGACTCATCATCCACCAAGTCCTTCTCTGTGGTGAATACTGACGCAAAGTACTCATTTAATACCTCACCCATTTCCTCTGGCTCCACACATAAATTCCCTTCCCTGTCCTTGAGTGGGCCATCCCTCTGCCTGACTACCCTCTTGCTCCTTATATATGTATAAAAAGCCTTGGGATTTTCCTTAATTCTGTCGGCGAATGACTTTTCATGACCCCTTTTCATGACTTTTCATTTCTCCCTCTTTATTAGCTTTTTAGTTATCCGCTGCTGGTTCACAAAAGATTTCCAATCCTTTGCTTTACACTAGTTATTGCCACTTTGTACGTCTTTGCTTTTAATTGGATACTCTCCATGTACGCTGACCACTGCTGGTCCATCCTTCTCATTAAGTCCTGCTTTTTGATCAGAATACATTTTTACTGAGCATTATGAAATATCTGCTCACACTTAACTATCTGGTACTGATCATCCACTGGCCTTCCCTTTAGTCTATTTTCCCTGAATGCTTTAGACAGCTTCTTCTTCATACCTCTGTGTTCACATTTATTTAAGTTGAGGACACTGGTTTGAGATTCCTGTTGCCTTCCTTCAAATTGAATAAGAAGTTCTACCCTGTTGTGATTGCTACTCCCAGAGGATCCTTCACTCTTATTAATCTTTCCTCGTTACACATTACTAGGTCTAAAATCGCCTGTTTCTGGATAGGCTGTGCAATGCACTGCTCTAAGAAACAATCCCTGATGAATTGTCCAAATTTGTCTTCCATTGTACCCTTGCCCATCTGATTTGTCCAAATTTGTCAATAGGCAAATTAAAATTATCTAGGACAACTGTACTGCCCTTTTTACACAACTTTATCATTTCCTAATTAATACAGTGAGGTAATTGCAAGAGGATTGCTGAATGTTTTTAAGTGATCTGCATTGCTTCTGATCACCCGCATTTTATATAATGTTGAAGAATGTTTTACTTAGTTTTTGACACTCCTTTGTAAGCATTTCTTCATACTCCCCTTTTTACAGCACTTGCCACTGTACATTTGTCTCATTTTGGAGTTTTCTGCATCTTTCCAAACTCCAAGATCTGTCTTGCATTTTTGAGTGCTTTTTCTTTTAGTTTTGTGTGATCTCTTGACTCTTCAGTCATCCACATCTGTTTTCTTATCCCATTAAGCAGATCTCTAAATCCATAGGGATATAAATTGGGATTGTATCACATCAAATTATGTAATTAGCATCTTCTACCAATCTGTAACTCTACATTCATAGATCTGCCCAATTTACTGTGAACAGTTTGTCTCCTCCTATTCCAATTAACCTCACCTAAATAATTATACTGTGTGCTCATTCGAGCATCTCTGTTCTGTCTAATTGCTTTACTCACACATTTACCATTTCTCTTTTCTGATTATCAAATTTACATTTTTTAGTTTTCCATTTACCTGTATGCCTAAAGCACCGACTGTTGCTTTATTCTTCCCTTTTGTATATTTTGGTTATTTATACTATTTTTTCATCTGCACTCTCCCCTCAGGAACAGTTCCTATGTGTTGGTATAAACCTATTGGAACACTATGATTGAATCCTTCCTCTCTAACTATCTCCAATACCCTTTCAAACAGGCACGAGATGTCCCTGGAAGGCAACATTACTTGTGTGACTCTTGACCTTGTTTCCAAAGGATGCCGTGTCCCCCACTTGAATTCTCTATAATTACCACATTATACATTCCCCTCCTCCTCCTCCTCCTCTTCACTCCTTTTGCTGAATGAATTTCTGGCTGTCCTTCCAACAGTGTCATTAAAATAGTGAATATACAGTACCTGGATCAGTTTCTATGGATCCTTGATCAATTTGTGCTCTTATTCTGCACAATATTGGTCACATCATCTGTGTTATCATCAAATATTTTGAATACGCACCTCTCTATGAGTTGTGACTAGATTCCTCGTTCTATCACTAATTTTTTTTATGTCTACTCTGTCCAACCACTTAGTGTCCAACGTCCAACTGTAGTTATCAACCTGCACTCCCTTAGCTCCACTTTTAACACCTGGCATACAAGAAGACCCTCAAATCTCCCTCCACTCTGGCAGTTCCCCTTTTGTGTCATTTCAGCCCACGGAGCACAAAATGATAATACTTGACCAATGACTGTAACACATCAAGATCAATTAAATTTCTCTCTCCTTTTCCAAAACCTCTCACTGCACCACGATAATCCTGGAAAGATACTCAGAATCTTTTCAAAACCCATTTCCTTCTTTAAGGTGAATGTGGAGGAGACAAATGCGAGGAGTTTAAGGACCTTCGTTTACGAAAACTGAGATCATCCATTCACTGCTCACATCCCTATCAAAATCCACACCCCATTTTCACATCTGAATCGCCCCAATCAGGTTCCGGCCTGCCACAGCATTGAAGCAGTCTCAAAGTCACCGAGGACCTTTCATGTTTGGAAGCCTTGTGACCGCTCCTTCCTCAACCATCCAACTCATTAGCTTTTGGAGTAGTCGGTCACATCAACTCTGTTGAAATCGAGTATTTCTAATAAATTGACTATAGACATAGGGTAGTTTGAGCGTAAATACAAACCGCAAATGTGAAACTCCACGTGTTGTGAAGCAATAAAGACTAAAGATTGCTGGAATTACTGCCTTCAGAGATTCCAACAGCCTAGAACTTGGGTCATTTCCAATCACACACACCTAAGAAGAAAAAAGCAGAAACACAAAACAATTACTCTGGAATCTAAGCAATAAGTTTTAAATAAAAAGCATCAAACATTATACTACAAATGTGATGTTAGAAAAATCTTGTTCACACAACGAATGGTTCTGGTCTCGAATGCATTCAAGATGGCATTAGATGAATAGTTGAATAGAAACAGTGTGCAGAAACTTGGGGAAACAGTGTCATAATGCTCTTTCAGAGAGCTGGTGCAGACAATATGTGCCACATGGTTCCATCTACATCATACAACTTAAGAAGAATTAGAGGTGACTTTATTGAAATATACAAGATTCTTCAGAGGATTGGCAGGGTACATGTGGACATATTGTTTCTCCCTGTGGGAGAGTCTAGAGTCAGGGCACATAATCTCAGGGTAAGGGGGCAACATTAAGACAGAGATGTGAAAGAATTTTTTTTTTCGGAGGGCAGTAAATCTGTGGAGTTCTTTACAGCAGAGAGTTGTAAAGGGTGGGTCATTAAGTACAGGAAAGGCTGAGATAGATGGATTTTTAATCAGTATGGAAATCAATGGTTATGATGAAAATGCAGGAAAGCAGGGTTGAGGAAGCAGCCATCATCTCATTAAATAGCACAGTAGACTTAATGGACTGAATAGACAACATCTGCTCCTTTGTTTATAGTTGTCTGAAAAGTTCTGAGATTCTGTTAAATGTCACAAAATGGTTTACAAGCAGGATCAAGCTTTATTTTGTTCACTCATGGGCCAGCATTTATTGCCCATCTCTAGCTGCCCTTGAGAAGGTGTGGAGAGCTGTCTTCTTGAACCACTATAGTTTATGTGCTGTAGGTAGACCTACAATGCCATTAGGGAGGGAATTCCAGGATTTTGACCCAGTGAGAGTGAAGGAATGGGAATATATTTCCAAGTCAGGATATGAGTGGCTGGTGTTCCCATGTATCTGCTACCCTTGTCCTTCTAGATGGAAGTGGTCACGGATTTGGAAGGTGCTGTCTGAGGATCTTGGGTGAATTTCTAGAGTGTATCTTGTAAATAGTACAGTCTGCAGCTACTGAGTCTCAGCGGTGGAGGGAGTAGAGGTTTGTGGGGCTGGTCTCAAATCAAGCAGGCTGTTTTGTCCTGGATGGTATCAACGTTCTTCGGTGTTGTTGGTGCTGCCCCCATTCAGGCAAGTAGGGAGCATTCCATCACACTCCTGATTTAATCCTTGTAGATGTTGGACAGGCTTTGGGGAGGCAGGTGGTGAGTGGGAATAGCTCCTCCATATCTGCTCTCGAGAGATTTTGAAAATCTCTATCAAATCTCCTCTCAGCTACCTTTTCTTCAAGGAGAACGTTCCCACCTAAAGTCATAGAGTTGCACCGCATGGAAACAGACCCTTTGGTTCGATTCTTCTATGCTGTCCAGACATCCTAAATTAATCTGGTCTATTTGCCAGCAATTGGCCCATATCTCTCTAAACCTTTCCTAATCATGCAGCCATTCAGATGGCTTTTAAATGCTATAATTGTACTAGCCTCCACCACTTCTGATCAAGGTCCTTTTGTACTCTGAGGTAACCTTCTTCACTGTCCACTACACCTCCAATGTTGGTGTCATCTGCAAACTTACCAACCATACCTCCTATATTCACATCCAAATCATTTATATAAATGACAAAAAGCAGTGGAGTCCACGCCGATCCTTGCAGCACACTGATGGTCACAGGCCTCCAGTCTGAAAGCACCCCTCTACCACCACCCTCTTGTCTGCTACCTTCAAGCTAAGTTTGTGTCCAATTGGCTAGCTCCCACTGAGTCCCATGTGATCTAACCTTAATAATCAGACTGCCATGTGGAACCTTGATGCACGCTTTGCTGAAGTCCATACAGACAATATCTACTGCTCTGCCATCATCAATCTTCTTTGTCACTTTTTCAAAAAACTCAATCAAGCTAGTGAGACAAGATTTTCCACAAATAAAGCCATGCTGACTATCCCTAATCATTCCTTGCCTTTCCAATTGTATGTTTTGCCATTAACAGGCATCTGGGTGTGTATATAAATAGGAAACATTTAGAGGGACAGGGACCAAATGCTGGCAAATCACACTAGGTCGGATTGGGATGTCCGGTCGGCATGCACAAGTTGGACCAGAAGGTCCGTTTCTGTGCTGTATGACTCTATATCAGTGGAAAGTGCCTAAAGTAAAGCTGGTGTCTCATTTCACATATCACAAGATATCAGAAGGTAATGGCAGGTTAGATTCCCCATGACGAGCAGTTTCGTTAACACACATTGTGGCAAGTGGACCCTCACTGTTTCGTTAGGACAGCAACCAAACACCATGTGTGAGGCAATTCCAAAGTAGGAACTTGAAAGTATTGACTCCTGAACAGACTGTACAAACTCTTCTACAGTTTGAAGTTGTTCCAACCATTCTTATTCCCTACAGCCTCGAAAGTGCTAACTAGTTAGAGACAAAGGTTCCAACCCAGTTCCTGTAACATTTAATGAAGAATGTTTCTTTCACCATCAGCTTGCTTGAGCTTGTTGAGTGTCCCTGAGTCATTCTTTTAAGCACACATGAGCAGCAATTACGCACTGAGCCTATCCTGACATGAAGAAGAAACACTTACATTAAATATTCAAAGGACAAAATGTACAGCAGTTACATTAGATATCTCATCAAGCACACGTCTAATTAAGATATTTAAGTGACCTGAAACCATGAAATCATGATCCTGGGAACTGTGTAATATTACAACTGCTTGCCAAGGTTCTGTAGAATATGTCAAAATATCCAGAAGTTACTTGGAAAAACTCCACTCATCCATACTTGAATCTCTCAACATCAGATGTTACTTTAGCATAAGCAGAAAGGCTTAAATCAAGTCCCACATGTTGACTACCTAATACCCATTATTCACATTCAGATCTAAACTCTGTCCATCTCAATCTGACGCCCTCACTATCCATCCTAATCCAGCCCTGTGTCCATCCATTCCAATCCGACTCTGTGTCCACCCACTCCAATCTGACCCCACGCTTTTCCATCCCAATCTGGCCCAATGTCCGTCCTTCCAGAGGCATTGATGAGAAGCAACCAAAAAGAATTCTGGGAGAAGTTGGCTCAGTCACTCAACTGAGAAGGGGATTGTGCAGGACCTAGTGCTCAACAGGAGAAAGAACATCCAGAGGACACTGGCGAGAAGCCACTAAGGAGAATTCTGGGAGAAGTCAGCACAGTCACCATGACTGCTAGTTTCCAGTAGCAGCTTCACCTCGATCAGCAGCTAGGAACTGGAACCAGACAGGCCAGAGGGAGGAGACAGCAACTGAAGCAGGTAAAAACTCGAGCATGGGGCATTTCAGGCCCAGTTTTGAGTAGCAGCCTTACCTTGATCCACTACCCAGAATGCATTGTGGGAGCTGCACTTCGTCACATCACAAGTTCAAAAGTGACATTTGCTAAGTAGACATTTCTGAAGAAGGGTGCCGATCTGAAATGTCAACTTTCCTACTCCTCTGATGCTGCCTGGCCTGCTGTGTTCCTCCAGCTCCACACTGTGTTATACTTGCTAAGTAGTGTTCAGGTAATTCTTTTTTGCCCTCTAGGATTTAAATGTTTCGGGCGAGATAGAGACGGATATAAAAGAGGTGGGGGAGTTGGGTTACAGTTTAGGGAGAATATTACAATTGTACTGAGGGAGGACACTTTGAAGGGCTCATTCAGCGAAGCCATATGGTTGAGCTCAGGAATAGGAAGGGTGCAGTCCAGCAGGAGAGAGGGGAACAGATATGTCCTCAGATTATGGAAAAATGTCAAGACAACAGGGTGGTTGTTGTTGTGGTGGGTGGTTTTAACTTCCTCTACATTGACTGGGATGGTCTGTCCAGGAGGGTTTCACAAAGCAATGTGTGAATAGTCCAATTAAGGAAGGGGCCATACCAGACCTGGTACTGTGAAACGAGCCTGGCCCGGCGATCAAAATTTCAATGGGGATCAGTTCGGGGACAGTGGCCATAATTTGGTACGTTTTAAGTTACTTATGGATAAGGATAAGAGTAGCCCTTGGGTGGAAGTACTAAACTGGGGAAAGGCTAACTACCAATTTATTAGGCAAGAACTGGGGAATGTAGACTGGGGGCAACTATTTGAGGGTAAATCCGTATCTGGCACGTGAGAATCTTTTAAAGACCAGTTGTCGAGAGTTCAGGGCCAGTATGTTTTTGGCACAACATTGTGAGCTGAATGGCCTGTATCTATGCTGTATTGTTTTATGTTCCAGTGAAAATGAAGGATAAGGATGGCAAGATTTGGGAACCCTGGATGACAAGCAAAATTGAGAGTCAAAAGGAAAAAGGAGGTGCATGTAAGGTTTAGAATACCAAAGACAGACAGAGACCTCCAAGAATACAAAGATAACAGGAAAGAACTTAAACAAGGAGTTAAGAGGGCTATAAAAGGGCATGAAGAAAAAACAGGATTAAGGAAAATTCCAAGGTATGTTATACACATATAAGGAGAAAGAGGGTAGCTAAGGAAAGGGAAGGTCCACTCAAGGTCTAAGGAGTGAATTTATGCATGGAGCTGGAGGAAGTGGGTGAGGTCCTTATTTAATACTTTGCACCGGTATTTACAAAGGAGAGGGACAAGGTGGATGGTGAGTCTAGAGAGGGTTATGTTGATATTCTAGCTCATGTAGATACAAAGATGATGTTGAGTGTTTTTAAAAGCAATAAGGTAGACAAGTCCCCAGAACCTGATGGGATCTATCCCAAGAGTGCTGAGGGCAGAGGAGGAGGATATTGCTGGAGCCTTGTACAAGATCTCTGTATCCCCTTTCATCACACGAGAAGTCTCAAAGGACTGGAGAACAGTCAATGTTGTTCCTTTGTTTAAGAAGGGAAACAGGGATAATCCAGGAAATTACAGGCCCATGAACCTCACATCAGTGATAGAGAAATTATTGGATTCTTAGGGATAAGATTTAGAATAGAATAGAACAGAAACCCTACAGTGTGGAAACAGGCCCTTCGGCCCAACAAGGCCACAACGAACCTCAAAGCACCCACCCAGACCCATCCCCCTGTAACCCACCTAATTTACACATCCCTGAACACTATGAGCAATTTAGCATAGCCAATTCACCTAACCTGCACATCTTTGGACTGTGGGAGGAAACCCACAAACACAGGGAGAATGTGCAAACTCAACACAGACAGTCGCCCGAGGGTGGAATCGAACCCGGGTCCCTGGTGCTGTGAGGCAGCAGTGCTAACCACTGAGCCACCATGCTGCCCCGTTGCAACAAGTACTGGATAGGTTTGTCCCACTGAGGCAAGGAAAGGATGGTAAGGTGAAGGAACCTTGAATGACGACACATGTGGAACACTTAGTTAAGAGGAAGAAGAAAGCTTTTAAGGTTGAGGAAGCAAGGATTGGGCAGGGTTCTAGAGGTCTACAAAGTAGCTGCGAGGGAACTGAAGAATGGACTTAGGAGAGCTAGAAGGGGGTATGAGAAAACCTTGGCGGGTAGGATCAAGGAAAACCCCAAGACAGTCTATGCTTATGTGAGGAACAAGAGGATGGCCAGAGTGAGGATAGGGCAATCAGGGATAGTGGAGGGAGCTTGTGTGCGGAGTCAGAGGAGGTAAGGGAGGTCCTTAATGAATACTTTGCTTCAGTATTCATTAAGTGAGAGGGACCTTGATGCATGTGAGGACAGCATGAAACAGGCAGATATGCTCGAACAGGTTGATGTTAGGAAGGAGGATATGCCAGAAATTTTGAAAAACATGAGGATAGATAAGTCTCCTGGGGCAGACAACATATACCCAAGGTTACTACGGGAAGTGAGGGAAGAGATTGCTGTGCCTTTGGTAATGATCTTTGCGTCCTCATTGTCCACTGGAGTAGTACCAGAAGATTGGAGGGTGGCAAATGTCATTCCCTTGTTCAAAAAAGGGAATAGGGATAATCCTGGAAATTACAGACCAGTCAGTCTTACTTCTGTGGTGGGCAAATTATTGGAGAGGATTCTGAGAGATAGTATTTATTATTATTTGGAAAAGCACAGTTTGATTAGAAATAGTCAGCATGGCTTTGAGAGGGGCAGGTCATGCCTCACAAACCTTATTGAATTCTTTGAGGTTGTGACAAAACACATCGATGAAGGTAGAGCAGTGGATGTGGTGTATACAGATTTTAGCAAGGCATTCGATAAGGTTCCACATGGTAGGCTCATTCAGAAAGTAAGGAGGCATGGGATTCAGGGAAATTTGGCTGTCTGGATACAAAACTGGCTGTTTAATAGAAGACAGAGGGTGGTAGTAGATGGGAAGTATTCAGCCTGGAGCTCGGTGACCAGTGGTGCTCCGCAGGGATCTGTTCTGGGACCTCTGCTCTTTGCGATTTTTATAAATGACTTGGATGAGGAAGTGGAAGGGTGGGTTTGTTAGTTTGCCGATGACATGAAGGTTGGTGGAGTTGTGGACAGCGTGGAGGGCTGTTGTAGGTTGCAATGGGACATTGACAGGATGCAGAGCTGGGCAAAGAAGTAGAAGATGGAATTCAACCCACAAAAGTGTGAAGTGATTCATTTTGGAAGGTTGAATTTGAATGCAGAATACAGGGTTAATGGCAGGATTCTCAGCAGTGTGGAGGAACAGAGGGATCTTGGGATCCACGTTCATAGATCCCTCAAAGTTGCGACCCAAGTTGATAGGTTTGTAAAGAAGGCGTATGGTGTTTTGGCTTTCATTGGCAGGGGAATAGAGTTTAAGAGCCGTGAGGTTACGTTGCAGCTCTATAAAACTCTGGTTAGATCACACTTGGAATATTGTGTTCAGTTCTGGTCACCTCATTATAGGAAAGATGTGGAAGCTTTAGAGAGGGTGCAGAGGAGATTTACCAGGATGCTGCCTGGACTAGAGGGCAGGTCTTATGAGGAAAGGTTGAAGGAGCTAGGGCTTTTTTCATTGGAGTGAAGAAGGATGAGAGGTGACTTGATAGAGGTGTACAAGATGATGAGAGGCATCGATAGAGTGGATAGTCAGAGACTTTTTCCCAGGGCGGAAATGACTCTTATGAGGAGGCACAATTTTATGATGATTGGAGGAAGGTATAGGGGAGATGCCAGAGATAGGTTCTTCACACAGAGAGTGATGGGTGCGTGGAATGCTCTGCTGGCAGTGGTAAGTGGAGTCAGATACTTTAGAGACTCTTAAGCGACTCTTGGATAGGCACATGGTGGATAGTAAAATGTAGGGTATGCAGGGTAGATTGATCTTAGTAGATAATAGGTTGGCACAACATCGTGGGGTAAAGGGCCTGTCCTGTTCTATGTTTTGAGATTTAATCATATTTGGGAAAATATGGACTTATTAGCAAAAGGCAGCATCGTTTTGTGAGGGGACTGTCTCACAAAGTTGATTGAGTTTTGATGAAGTGGCAATTATAAATGATGAGGGTAGGGTGGTAGATGATGTCTACAATGACTTTAGCAAGGCTTTTACAAGGTCCCTCATGGCAGGCTGATACAGAAGGTTGTCACCTCTCCAATCTCTCCTTGTAGCTACAATTCTCCAGTCCTGGCAACGTTTTAGTAAATCTCTGTGCTCTCTTCAGAGCAATCACATCCTTCCTGTAATGTGGTGACCAGAACTGCTCACAGTCCTCCAGTTGTGGCCTCCCCAGTGTCTTATACAGTTTCATCATTATATCTCTACTTTTGTATTCTGTACCTTTGTCAATCAGGGAAGTATTCCACATGCCTCTCAACAACTTTATCTATCTGTACTGTAACCTTCAGGCACCTGTGCACTTACATATCAAGATCTCTCACTTCGTCTCCCCCTCTCAGTATATTCTCCTTTATTGTGTATTCCCTTTTACTGTTTGACCTTGCTAAATACATTCCCTCACTTATCAGAGTTGAACTCTATTTGCCACTTTCCTGCCCACTCCAACCCATCTATGTTATTTTGGAGCTTACAGCTATCGTCTACACTATACATACACAGCCAATTTTTGTGTCATCTGCAAATTTCCCAAGTGTGCCCTCCACATTCAAGTCCAAATTGTTAATGTATCAAGTAAACAACAGGGGTTCCAACAGTGAGCCCTGCAGAACACTACTTGAAACAGCCTTCCATTCGCAAGGCTAGCCATCAACCATTACCCTCTAACCAAGCTAACTCTGGGTCCAATTCGGCACATTACCGTGTATTCCGTGGGCTTTTACTTTTTTGACCAGTCTGCCACATGGGGCATTGTCAAATGCCTTACTAAAAAATACGTAAAGAAAACATCCAGTGCACTACTCTGATCAATCCTCCTGGTCACTTCCTCAAAGAATTCAATCAAATTTCTAAGGCATGACCTTCCTTTAACAAAGCCATGCTGACTATGCCTGACTAGTCCATGCCTTTCTATGTGACAGTTTATCAGATCTCTCAGCATTGACCCTAACAATTTGCCCATCACAACTGTAAGACTAACTAACCTATAATTGTTTGGCATTTCCTTTGTACCTTTTCTTCAACAATGGAATCACAGTTGCATTCCTCTCGTCCTCCAGCACCTTAACCGTGTCTAGTGAAGATTGGAAAATAATCCTCAGAGGATCTGCTATTTCCTCCTTGACCTCCTTCAACCTCCTGGGGAAAAATCTATATGGCCCTGGCAACTTATCCACTTTCAAGGGTTCCAACTCTTCTAGCACTTCCTTTCTCATTACGATTAATTTGCCCTATATTTCACACAGCTCCTTTTGGATTACTATAGCCACATCATCCTTTTCCCTTGTGAATACAGAGATAAAAAATTCATTTCAAATTCTTCCCATTCTCTGCATCTTTACACAAGTTCCCTTCCTCATCTCTGGTAAGTACCATTTTATCCTTAACTATCCTTTTGCTCTTTATATACTGGTAAATCATCTTTGGGTTTTCCTTTATCTTGCCTGTTAATATGTTTTCATGCCTTTTTTTAAGGTAAAAGAGGTGGTGTTGCATTATTAATTAAGGAGTCAGTTACTACAGTAAGGCAGGATAATATCTTGGAAGGGTCTACAAATGAGTCTTTGTGGGTACAGCTTAGGAATAAAAAGGGATCAGTCACATTGCTGGGAGTATATTATAAGCCCCCAAACAATCCATGGGCAACACAGAAGTAGTTATATAAACAATTCACTGAGGTGTGTAAAAACAATAATCGGGTAGTTGTTTTTGGGGATTTCAACTTACTCAACATGAATTGGGATTGTCATCGTGTAAAGGGTTTAGAGGGGGTAAAACTCTTGAAATGTATTCAGGAAAGGTTTTTGTGTCAACATGTAGAATGTCTAATAAGAGAAAATGCAGTGCTATACCTTATTCTGGCAAAGGGAGACAAACAGGTGATTGAGGTGACAGTGGAGGAGCCACCAGAATATGTTTTAAGTTTGTTGCAGAAAAAGAAAGAGATGGTCTGCAAAAAAGAGTTTTGATTACGGGAAGGCAGATTTTATTTAAATAAGATCTGGCCAAAGTAGACTAAGAACAGCAATATCTGGGTAAATCTATAGCAGAGCAGTGGAGGTGGGAGGGGGTCGTTCAAAATGGAATTGGCACAAGTACAGGCCCAACATGTTCCCTTAAGGGTGAAATGTAGAAGCAATAAGCCCAGCCAGCAATGACAGCAGGGCCCAATGCGTATCCAGGCAATCAGAGATTGTGAGCAGGTCCTGCCCAGGCATGTTCTTGAGGCAGCAGGAGGAGATCGGAGGTGGCAGCTTCAACAGCAGTAGCAGTGGCAATGGCTTTGCGGCCCGATGCAGGAACAGTGAGTGGTGAGGGAGGACCCCGGCATCTGCAACTGCGGCAAAAACAGGCAACTGAGGGTCTCCTGGACACCGAGCTAAATGGAGGAGATTCATCAAAGACTGTTGAACTTTTAACTTTATTCCTTTATTTTTCTAGTTTATATTAAGGACGACTTTAAATCATTACCTTATTTCTTTATTTTCTACTTATTCTATGAAGGTCTGTAATAGCTAACTTTTTAAACTTTGTTTCTTTTACTACTCTCTGAGTTTTTTTGTACTCGGTACCTTTGCACCTCAGATGGCACCATGTGTGGCGAAATTAGACACTTTTCACTGTACTCCTGTACTTGAGTACACATGACAATAAAATCTAAATCTCAAAATCTAAGAGAACTCTGTATGTCTAGGAATATTCAGGACTGGGTAAGAATGAAAAGACAAGCAGGCGAAAAGAAAGCAACTCAACAAAGACTCTAGTGGAGTGTAAAAAGGAGGAATTTAAGAAAGCATTTAGGAGAACAAAGAAGGGGCACTAGCAGATAAGATTTAAGATATTATGGGGAAGAGGACAACCAGGGAAGGTGTCCATTATAGGGCCATTTATAGACCAAGGGGGCAATCTGTACATGGAGTCGGAGGATATTAGTAGGTTGTTAAGAGAGTAGTTTACATCTGTGTTTCAACAACATCATCTCGTTTTCTGCTTGGAGACGCTGCAGCATCTAGGA
>NC_063346.1:658475-692595 GCF_021869965.1 Rhincodon typus
CCAGCATCTGCAGTTCCTACTATCTCTGATTCAATAGCTTTACAGCCTGGTTCTATCCTTCCATGTTTTTTTACCCACCCCACATCCAGTCCTGTTATGAAGATCGTCGCTTTCAGGACAGCTCACACATTCTCTCCTCCTCTTAGCCCTTATTATCACTTACTCAGCTTTTCTTCTGTCCTGGCCTGCTATCCATAATCTTGTTTATCTATCCCTTTCATATTTGTCTCCCTCTGGGCTCTATCTACACCTGTCCGCTAACCCCTCCTTTGATCCCTAAACCCCTACTTCATCTTTAGCATAAATTCCACTTTTTCAGAGCTGTTAACAGTTCTGATGAAGAGACACCAGATTCAAAACATTAACTCTCCTTTCTTCCCACAGATGCTGCCAGACCTGTTGAGGTTCATAAGCAATCTATTTTTGTTTTAGATTTCCAGCATCCACAGTTCTTTGTTTTATAACACTGTCTTTCAGTCATCTCTGAGCAATCTTGGTCTTCTGTTGCAACACTAACCTGTTTTGTTTCATAAAATGGCTATACCAACTAGCTATCAATCTGAAATCTTTGCTGGATTCAGAATTTGATTTGGCCCATGTGAGCATATTGCAGTTCTGGTGATGATGTAACCACTAACAATTTTCAAGGATCCATTCTAATAAATGTTTCTCAAGATCATATCAGTGGTGGATCCCTGGTATGATGGCACGTTTGGTCTTCCTTCTTCAGGGCAGAATCCACCATTTTTCCATGCTCGCATCAGTTTTTCATTAATACTGAATTTCTTTGGTGCACCATAGTTACAGAATGAGTTAGCAAATGTCACAACTTATAGCTTCGTATTTCAATCTTCTCCTACAGGATCCATTTCTTTTTACCACCCATCATGCCACTTGTGTTCTGTTCTGTATGGCTGTGTTTTAAATTCATGTCCTTCTTCATAACACAGCCCACACTGCCTAACTCTAATTGCCCAGAGGGCAGTTAAGAGTCAACCACATTTCTGTGGCCCTGGAGTCACATATAAGCCAGATCAGGTGAGGATGGCGGTTTCTTTCCTAAAGGTTTTTCCTGACAATCGGCAATGGTTTCATGGTCAACATTAGACTCTTAATTCCAGATTATTTTGCTTTTGAATTCAATTCGCTTTCTGCCAGGGCAAGATTCAAACACAGGTTCTCAGAACATTACCTGGATCTCTGGATTAATAGTCTAGCCATAATACCACTAGGCCATTATCTCCCCAATCTTACCAACAACTGAGGTCAGGTTAACTGGCCTATAATTTACCAACTTCTGCCTCACTTCCTTCTTAGTCAGGGAAGTTACATCAGCCATTTTCCAGTCCCCTGGGATCCTCCTGACTCCAGTGATTCCTGAAAGATCACCACCAATGCCTCTACAATCTCCTCAGCAATCTCCTTCAGAACTCTGGGGGGCAGTCCATCTAATCCAGGTGATTTATCCACTTTAGGCCAATCAGCTTCCCCTGCACTTTCTCCTTACAATCTATTCCACGTACCCAATTGTCTGTCAGAAAAGTAAATTCGGTTTTCTCTGCTCTTGCTTAATAAGTGAAATTCAGCAAACCATTTGTCACAGTTAACTCACCCTTCCACGGGAAATCTCTTGTCCTTTGAACAATTTATAGCCTTTCCTGCAGTGGCTTAATTTCAAATGTAGCACAGAATTAGCTTTCACTAATTTACAGGATGTCTCCTTAAGGACCACTCTTAATTCCTTTCTCATAACTCAACTGACTGATACTTAGAACTTGATCTGCTTTTGCACCTTTTGGTCCAGTGAGCAGCAACAATTCCAGTACTCAAACCGCAGCTGATCAAAGTATTGTACAGTTCCTTCAGATGACTCTGATTATTATTTAATTACCTTACATACAGATTGACATTGTGTTTGCTTTTGAACTTGCATCTGCACTAATTGGCATATGAAATAGTCTCCTCATCAATAATTTCTTTTAAGTCACTTGTCGGACATGGACGTAGAAGGTTAGGCAGCATTTATTGCTTGTGACTAGTTGCCTTTGAGAAGGTGGTGGTGAGCTTCCTTCTTGAACCGCTGCAGTCCATGTGCTGTCGGGTGAATCACAAGGCCCTTAAGAAGCGAATTCCAGGAGTTTGACCCTGTGACAGTGAATGAACAATGATATATTTCTAAGTCAGGATGGTGGGTGGTTTGGAGGGGAACTTGCACATGGTGAGGTTTGGAGCTACTTCCATCCAAACAAGTTGGGAGTATTCCATCACATTCCTGACTTGTGCCTTGTCGATGATGGACAGGTTTTGGGGAGTCAGGTGGTGAGTTAGTCACCACAGTATTCCTAGCCTCAGAACTGCTCCTGTAGGCATTGTGTTTATGTGGCAAGTTCAGTTGAATTTCTGGTCAATGATAACCCCAAATATTTGATAATGTGGGATTCAGTGATAGTAACACCATTGAATGTCAAGGGCTGGTTGTTAGATTGTCTCTTATTGGAGATGGCCATTACCTAGCATTTATGTGGCACAGATGTTACTTGCCATTTGTCAAGCCTAAGCTTCAATATTATTCAGATTTTGATGCATACGAACTTAGACTGCTTCAGTATGACGAGTCACGAATGATGTTGAACTTTGTTCAATCATCAGCGAACATCCCCACTTCTGACCTTATGATGGAGGAAAGGTCATTGATGAAGCAACTGAAGATGGTTGAGCGTAGGACACTACCCTGAGGAACTCCTGTAGAGATGTCATGGAGATGAGATGACTGACCTAGAACAGCCAAGACCATCTTCCTTTGTGCCAGGTATGACTCTAACCAGCAGAGAGTTTTCACATGGTGTTCATTGATTCCACTTTGGCATGGGGCTCCTTGATGCCACACTCCGCTGAATGCAGCCTTGATGTCAAGGGCTGTCACTCTCATCTCACCTCTGGAATTCAGCTCTCTTGTCCATGTTTGAACCAAGGCTTCAATGAAGTTAGGAGCTGAGTGGTCCGGGCAGATCCCAAACAGGGTGTCACTAAGCAGGTAGCAGGTTATTTCTGAGCAGGTGCTGCTTGATAGTGGATGACACCTTCCCTCACTTAACTGATGATCGACAGTAGACTAACGGGGCAGTAGTTGGCCGGGTTGGATTTGTCCTGCTTATTGTGACCTGGGCAATGTTCTACATTGTTGGGTAGATGTTATAACTGTACTGGAACTGTTCGGCTACAGGAACGCCAAGTTCTGGAGCACAAGTTTTCAGTACTATTGCCAGAATGTTGTATGCGCCCACAGCCTTTGGAATATCCAATGCCTCCAAACATTTCTTGATATCATGTGGAGTGAATCAAATTGGCTGGAGACTGGCATCTGTGATTCTGGGTACTACTGAACCAGGCTGAGAAGGATCATCCACTCAGCATTTCTGGCTGAAGATTGCTGTGAATGTTTCAGCCTTACTTTTTGCGCTGAAATGTTGGCTCTTCCATCACTAAAGATGGGGATATTTGTGGAGCGTCCTCCTCCAGTGAGTTGTTTAATCATCCACCACCACTCGCGACTGGATGTGGCAGAACTGCAGGGCTTAGATCGGATCCATTGGTTGCAGAATTGCTTAGCTGTGCCTATCTCTTGCTGCCTATACTGTTTAGCATGCAAGTGCTCCTGTCTGGTAGCTTCACCAGGTTGACACCTCACTTTTAGGTACTGCTCCTGGCATGTCCTTCTGCACTCTCCATGGAATCCAGGTTGAACCCCTGGCTTGGTGATAATGGAGTGGGGGATATGTCAGGCCATGAGGTTGCAGAGCGTGTTGGGTACAATTCTGCTGCTGTTGATAGCCCAGAGTGCTTCATGGATGTACAGTCTTGAGTTGCTACATCTCCTTGAAGTTTGTCCCATTTAGGATCGTGGTAGTGCCACACAACATAGTGGAGCGTATTCTCAATGTGAAGGCCAGACTTTGTCTCCACAAGGATTGTGCAGTGGTCACTCTTACTGATACCGTCATGGACAGCTGCATTTGCAGCTGACAGACTGGTGATGATCAGGTCAAGTATGTTTTTCCCTCTTGTTGCTTCCCTCACCACCTGCTGCAGACCCAATTCAGCAGCTATGTCCTTTAAGCCCAACCACCTCGATTAGTAGAGCTGTTACTGAGCCACTCTTGGTGGTGGACATTGAAATCAACCACCATGAGTACATTTTGCACCCTTGCCACCCTCAGTGTGACATCAGCAGGAGGTTTCCTTGACTATGTTTACCTGAAGCCATGGGACTTCATGGGGTTCAAAGTCTCCTAGGGCAACTCCCTCCTGTCTGTATACCACTGTGCCATCACCTCTACTAGGTCTATCCTGCTGCTGGACAGCACACATCCAGGAATGGTGATGGTGGTGTCTAGGACATTGCCTTTAAGCTATGATTCTGTGAGTATGATATCATTCTGTGAGTATGGCTATGTCAGGCTGTTGTTTGACTAGACATTGAGACTGTTCTCCCAATTTTAGCACCAACTGCCAGATGTTAGTAAGGGGAACTTTGTAGGGTCAACATGACTATTTCTGCCATTGTTATTTCCTGTACCTAGGTCAATGCCAGGTGATTTGTCCAGTATTAATTCTTCGTTGAGACTTCATTGTGATTGTTACAACTGAGTAGCTCGCTAAGCCAATTCAGAGGGCAGCTGAGAGTCAACCACATTGCTCTGGATCTGGAGTCACATGCAGGCTAGACCAGGTACGGATTCTTCCTTGAAGAACATTACAGAGCCAGCTAAAACTTGTATCATGCCCACATGAACTTCCTGCTCTACAATGCAAAAATCTGGTTTATATTTTGTGTTGAGGCGGTTCTCTTTGCATGATTCACTGGCCTGACTCCTGATCTACTTAAATCACAATTGTAACTTGAGTGTTGACACTATAGCGATTGTGTAACTTCCACAGTCGTAAGTACAAGAACAGGAAAAGGAATGAACTGCAAATGTCATTTAACCCAAGCACCTAGTTGGAGCCTTGCACTTATACAGACCTCTCACACAGCTTGGTTCCATAACACATCCTTAGCTAATACACAGTTCCTCTCCAATTAGGGCACTGAGCAAAGCAAACTACTTTAGAAACAAATATGTCAGTCTTACCTTATATATATCGTCCACACAACAGGTCAGCTCTGACTCTTCCACAATCACTGTGCCCACCTGTCTATAATCCTCCACCACTTCTGAAAGGAAGGAACAGAGTAGAGATTTGAGTTAAATACAGAGGCTGCTGGTCTATCCACAGTCGCACAGCAGACTAATGGAAGAATGTGACTGCAGCAAAAAGGTAGCCCAACATTTCCTGCTCAAAGATAACTACCATAGAAGCATAGAAATAATACAGCACAGAAGGGGTCCATCTGGCCCCATCTTGTCCATGCCGACCGAAAGACACCCAGATGTCCTTTCTAATCCCAACTTCCTGCACAAGCCCCATAACCTGTAGTTTACAGTAATTAAGGCACAGATTCAGGTACTTTTTAAAAAGAGTTTAGGGTCTCTGCCTCCACTATCAACCAAGGATAGGCAATACATGTTGGCCCATCCAGTGTCACCCACATCCCATGACAGAATAAAAACAGTGAAAGATGCATCATAAGGATGAACTATGAGCTTCCCATTGTTTAGCAACAAATAAGTCAGTATGAAATGAGCAGAAAACAGGGAGAAAGAATTAAGACTCTAGTCTAGGTTTACTTTTTCTGCGTAGGATCCCTGCCCCAATCTTACCCCCCTCGTCCCATCCCTCCTCCCCAATCCTGTCTTCTGTTTTCCACTTTCTCCTGCTCCATGTATAGAAAGGAGATAAAAATCAAAGGATAAAGGATTCAGTTGCAGTGAACTGATGAAATTCTTAATATTTAATTGCGGTTACTTGTTAAGCCTTGTCAATGGGTTCTTGGCAAAGGATGTGGTTGTGCTGACGGGCAGGTTAATGAAATCATACTGATGAAATTCACCCACAAGGAACTAAAAGTAATAAGCATTTCTCAACCATGTTATTAAAATAAATTAAACCCATGAGATTAGTAGTCTAGTAAAATTTGGCAAGTACACCACTGGCAGAGAAAGTGAACAGTCAATAACATAAAAGCAATTCATTAAAATCGCTGACTGACTCATGTTGAACAGTTTCATCTGGAACCATTTCACACCGGCTCACATTGCAAAGCCAAAGCAATGCTTTGTATTCCTTTGACTAAATCATTCCAGTCACTACACTAATGTCCCCAATTCCACTTACAAAAATATAAAGTTACTGCCCATTCCCAGAAAACCCACAATTTCTAAGCCCTTAACTGCTTTCTATCTTTTGTACAATCACAGACATGTGTGGAGGAGAAAATCTGCCAGCATTTACAATCAAGGTGAATATCAGTGACTGCTGCTACAAGAGTAAGTGCACATGTATAGTTTAAAGCCACAAATGGAGAATGGGAATTTCAGCAAAGTATCAGAGGTCAACTAGGTATCCCAATCAATACCTCAGCAAGCAACCATGCCTGCTGGAGGGAAAGAGAATCGAGTGAATATAAAATGACGCTGTTTTGTCTTTGAGTAAACTACTTAAAACAAAACACACCAGGAGCTATCTGTGGATGCACAAGGAAATATCAAACCAATCCCTAGTAAAGGAATGGATTTTTCACACCAGGAATCTCATACTCCTGAGTCCATCTCTCAAATTTATAAACATGTCTGGACTGGAGGATGAGCAGGAAGAAATCTCAATTTTGAGTCTTTTGCTGTTCAACTTCCCTGGATGTCAACAGCTAAGAGAACATGGAACATTCATCACAGCCAAACCTCAAAAGAAAGGGAGGGGAAAGACTGGGAGACACTGTCAAAGACATATTAAACCAATCCCAGGCTGATGAATGAAATTCTCTACTCCCCTCCAATGAGGTCAGAGCAGCTTCAAGCCACAATTTTACAAACATAAAGAAAGAATTTATGGGGGAGGGGGAGCTGATTTGTCAGTAAGGGCGATAATTGTCTGCTTTCTGCTAATCTACAGTTTAAGAGTTAACAGCACAAGTAAGCTTTTTTGTTTGGCTTAAAGTTTGGTTAAAGCCCACCAGTTCAACCAGATTTTTGAGCATCATCTGGAGGTATAGCAGTGCACCTGCAAGGCTGAGAATTATTCCAATAGCACATTTTTAGACATGGAGAGTCTGTAGTTTAAGGAAGTGTAGTCAGAGAAGGATAGTAGCCATCAGTCAGAAGAACACAGGCAGGCAGGTAGTCAAAAAAAGCACATCTCATTCAAGAGTAGCTTTTCTGGGGAGTGCAGCTAGAGTCCAAATGTACAAGGCAGGGAAGAGAAAACAAGAGCAATATGGGTCGAAGACTCAATTGGGAGGGGTACCTTCAGACGAGTCTGCAGGCACAGATGTGACTCCAGGATGGTGACTTGCCTGCCTGGGGCTATAGTCAATGATGGCACTGACCAGCTTCAAGGCATCCTGAAGGGGGAGGGCGAACAGCCAGATATCATGATACACACTGGTTCCAAAGACATAGGTAGAAAGAGGGGGAGCTAAGTGGTAGATTGAAAAGCAGGAGCTCAATGGTTATAATCTGTGGATTACTCCTGGTGCCACATGGTCATGACTATAGAAATAATTGGACAGAGCAGATGAATACACAGCTGAAAAATTGATGCAGGAGGGAGGGCTATAGATTCTTGGATCACTGGGTCTGTCCTGGGGAACATGGGACTTTTACAAGTCTGACGGGTTGCACCTGAACGGCAAGGGGACAAACATCCTTGCTGGTTAGTGCTTTTGTGGGGATTTAAACTAACTTGTCAGGAGGATGGGTTATACAGAGTGAAGGTGCAACAGGGGGCGGTGGACAGACAGGTGCAGGAGAAAAGCCATATCAGTCTGGCAGGTGGAGCATATATGGTCGAGCAATGGCACAAGGAATCATGGCAAGGTTATATGGTATTAATTTTAATACAAGGAGTCTTGTGAGTAAGGCAGATGATTTGGAGGAGGTGATTAACACCTGGGGGTGACATCATTGCAATCACAGAGACGTGGCTGAGGGAGGGGTAGTACTGGGGTAAAAACTCTTCAGGCGAGGCAGGAAAAGACTCAGATGAGGAGGAGTTTCTTCTCTCAGAGGGTTGAGTGTCTTTGGAACTCCTTGCCACGGCAAGTTATGGGGGCAGAGTCCGTATGTATATTTAAGGCTGAGACAGACAGATACTTGATCAGTCGGGAAATCAAAGGTTATGGGGAAAGAGCAAGAAAGTGGATGTGAGGAATGTTGGATCAGCTATGATCCTATTGAATGTTGGAACATGCTCAAGGGGCTTAACAACCTACTCCTGTTCCTATTCCTTATAGTATTATGGCTACGTTAAAGAGATGGTGGTGTTAGAATATTGATCGAGGAGTCAATTAATGAAATCAGGAAGCATGATATCAAAGAATGTTCTTCAACAGAGACCAAATGGGTAGAATGTAAAAACAAAAAGAGGGAAATCACATTGCTGGAAGTGTACGAAAATGCCCCACACAGGCAAAGAGAGATAAAATGACAGATATCTGGGCAAATCTTAGAGAAGTGTAAAAATAATAATAGAATTACAGGATCATCATGGCACAGAAGGAAACTATTCAGTCCATCATGCTGCACCAGTTCTATTACCTAGTGTCAATCTCCTGCCTGTTCCCCATATCTCTGCACACCACTCACAATAAGATAATATTAAAAGTGGATTTCAATTTCCCCAATATTTACAGGGATAGAAAAAATGTGAAAGGCTTAGAGGGGCCGAATTCTTAAAATGTATTCAAGCTTTTCGAAGTCCTACAAGACAGTGTGGGGCCTAATTTTAGGGAACAAAACCAGGCAAGTGATTGAAGTGTCAATGGGAGAGCATTTCAGTGATCGTGATCATAACTCTATAAACATAAAAACATAGAAGACAGGAGCAGGAGGAGGCCATTCAGCCCTTCTTCTGCTCTGCCATTTTTCAAAATCATGGCTGATTGTCCAACTCAATAGCCCAATCCTGCTTTCTCCCCATAATCTTTGATCCCATTTGTCCCAGGTGCTTAATCTAGTTGCCTCTTGAATACATTCAATGTTTTGGCATCAACTACTTTCTGTGGTAATGAATTCCACAGGCCCACCACTCCTTGGGTGAAAAAAATGTCTGTTCATCTCCTTCCCAAATCATCCACCCCGAATCCTTATACCGAGACTTCTGGTTCTTGACACACCCACCATCGGGAACATCCTCCCTGCATCTACCCTGTCCAGTCCTGTTAGAATTTTATAAGATTTGAAGCAGTGGTTTATGGGAAAGGACAAAGTAGGACAAGGACCAGGAACAAAGATTCTGAACTGGGGAAAGACAGACTTTTAGTACGATAAGTCAGGATCTGGCCAAAGTGGACAGGGTGAGAGGATGAAGAAATAAACCCAGGGAACCCTGGATGTGAAGGGATGTATAGGGTTGGTTAGGAAAACAAAAGAAATTTACAGTAGACGTCAAAGGCTAAAAACAGAAGTTCTGAGGAAGGGTCACCGGATCCGAAACATTAACTCTGTTTTTTCCTTCACAGATGCTGCCAGATCTGTTGAGCTTGTCCAGCAACTTTGTTTTTGTTCCTGATTTACAGCATCCGCAGTTCTTTCGGTTTTTAATTAGAGAAAGTGCAGAGTTTTACATAAGAAAAAAATTGACAGTGAAGAGGGGACATGAGAAAACACTGTCGGGTAAAAATAAAGGGAAATCCAAATTTTATAAGTACTATAAAATATAAGTATATAATGAGGATAAAATAGCAAGAGGATAACCAGAAAAATAGGAGGACCCAGTAAGGACCAAAGTGGAGATGTGTGTGTGGAACTAGAAGATGTAGGTATGGTTCTGTTTGAGAACTTTGCATTTGTATTCACTACAGAGGATGATGTAGGTTCAGAAATCAAAGAAGGAGACTGTGACATACTGGAAACAAATCAACATTAAGATGGAGGAGATATTAGCGGTTTTAGCCGGCTTAAAATTGGGTAAACCTCCAGGGTCAGATGAGGTGTACTCCAAGTTAACTTCGGAGGCAAGGGAGGATATTGTGGGGGTTCCGACATTCATTTCCAAATGCTCTCTGGCCAATGGACTGGAAGATACATAATACGGTACAGCCATTCAAGAAGGTTGGTACAGATAAACCAGGGAACTATACGCTTGTGAGTCTAACAACAGTGGTGGGGAAACTTGGAAAACATTGAGCAACAGAATTAACCTCCACTTAGAGAGACCAAGATTAATTGAGGATAATTTTGTTGGGGGGAGATCTTGTCTAACAAATTTGATTTAATTTTGAGATGATGACTAGCTTTGTAGATGAGAAGAGTGCAGTCATGGAGTTTGCATGGACTTTAATAAGGCATTTGACAATGGATCCATGGGATGCAGGGTAATTTGGCAAATTGTATCCAAAACTGGCTTAGTGGCAGGAAACAGAGGGTGCTAGTTGAAGGTTGCTTTTGTGACTGAAAGTCTGTGTCCAGTGGCATACTGCAAGCTTTGATGCTGGATTTCTTGCTGTTTGCAGTGTATATTAATAACCTAGCCACAAATGTAAGAAGCTTGAACAGTAAGTTTGCAGGTGACACAAAAATGGTGGTGTGGTAATCAGTGAGGAGGAAAGCCTTAGGGCGCAAGACAATTCAGACAGGCAGATTAGCTGAATAACAGCAAATGGAATTTCATCTGGAAAAGTGAGAGGTAATGCATTTGGGAGGGCTAATAGGGCATGGGAGTGCATGATGAATGCCAGGACCCTGGAAGGTACAGAGAATCAGAGGGACCTTGGTGTGCATATCCATAGATCCTTGAAGGCAGTACGATGGGTAAATAAGGTGGTTAAAGGAGGCATATGGGATACTTGCATTTATTAGTCATGGCATCGAATACAAGAGCAGGCAGTTTATGAAAGAGCTGTATATCACATTAGTTTGGCCACAGCTGGAGTACTGTGTGCAGTTCTGGTCATCACACTATAAGAAGGATGTGATTGCACCGGAGAGGACAGAGAGGAAATTCACAAGGATCTCACTCGGGCTGGAGTGTTTCAGCTATGAAGAGACGGTAGATAGACTGAAGTGTTTTTGTTAGAGCAAAGAAGGCTGAGGGGGAACCTGATTGAGGTGTTGAAAATTATGAGGGGCACACATAGATAGGAAGAAACCTTTCCCCATAGTGGAAGAATTGATAACCAGGAGGCATAGATTTAAGGCAAAAAGGAAATTTGTTTTCACACAGAGGGTGGTGGATTTCTGGAACTCACTGTCTGAAAGGATTGTAGAGACAAAACTATCAGTAGTTGGATGAATACTTTGCTGGGAAATAGGTGAAGGTAGATAGGTGCTTGATATGTCCTCTTTCAGTGCCATAATCCTCTGTGACACTCACTTGGGGATCTTAAGTCAATAACATACACCTCACATTAATTTTGTACCCATTCAGAGAGACTACAAGCATAGTTAATGTGGTAGCATGGAAACATCACACTTGTGCACAAGACAAATCATTGCAGGGGGTATGAATGTGAATAGAGTTTGCTGGAAAC
The DNA here is from genome assembly GCF_021869965.1 of Rhincodon typus. Taxonomy (NCBI): domain Eukaryota; kingdom Metazoa; phylum Chordata; class Chondrichthyes; order Orectolobiformes; family Rhincodontidae; genus Rhincodon; species Rhincodon typus. Next base: position 670,102 of record NC_063346.1, read on the forward strand.
ATTCAACATGTTAGACAGTATCAGACACCAGTTTGATGAAAAGTCATTGATTTGATACTTAATTATATTTCTCTCTCAACAGATACTGCCTGACATGCTGGTTGCTGAGTGTTAGATGTTGGTTAGAGTCAATTATAATTCAAATATTAAGTTCACTACACACTTGTTTAATTTCACATTGCTGCAAATCGGTGTTCAATGAACAACTCCAACACCCTTTACATTGAGTCCATAGCACAGAAACAGGCCATTTTTAACAAGTGGTCTGTACAAATGTTTATACCTAGTCTTATTGCAAATTTATAGAACATTGCTTAAGTCACAGATGGAATACTGTGTGCTGTTCTGAACAAATAAACAAATGAAAAAGTACAGCACAGGAACAGGCCTTTCGGCCCTCCAAGCCTGTGCCGGCCATCATGCCCTAATTAATCTAAACACAAACCTGCTATTTTTCGATTCGTATCTCTCTATTCCTTCCCTATTCATGTACCCATCTAGGTGCCTCTTCAATGTCTTCAATGTGCCCGCTTCCACCACCTCTTCTGATAGTGCATTCCAGCCTGCTGCTACTCTCTGTGCGGAAAAACTTCCCTCGCACATCTCCCTTAAACCTTCCCCCTCTCACCTTGAACCTGTGTCCCCTTGCAATTGAAACTTCAACCTTGGGAAAAAGCTTCTGACTATCCACCCTATCTATGCCTCTCATAATTTTGTAGACCTCTATCAGGTCTCCTCTCAGCTGCCATCATTCCAGTGAAAACAATCCTAGTCTTTCCTCATGGTCAATGTCCTAGAGACCAGCCAACATCCTGGTGAACCTTCTCTGTACTCTCTTCAAAGCTTCCACATCCTTCTGGTAGTGTGGTCACCAAAACTGCACACAATACTCCAAACGCGGCCTAACAAGGCTCTTATACTGATGCAACATGTTTTGCCAACTCTTGTACTCCACGCCGCGGCCGATGAAGGCAAGCATGCCATGTGCCTTCTTAATCACTTTGGCTACCTGTGTTGTCACTTTCAGGGAACTGTGGACCTGCAGGCCCAGATCCGTCTGAATGTTAATGTTCCTAAGGGATCTGCCATTTACAATATAATTCACACCTAAATTTGATCCTCCAAAATGCATCACTTCACACTTGTCTGGATTAAACTCCATCTGCCATTTCTGTGCCGAAGTCACCAATCTATCTATATCCTATTGGATACTTTCACAATTGCTGGCACTATCAGCAACTCCATCAATCTTCGTGTCATCAGCAAACTTGCTTATCAGACCACCCACATTTTCCTCTAGATCATTTATATATACTACAAGCAACAAAGGTCCTAAGACTGACCCCTGTGGAACACCACTAGTCACCAGAATTCATTCTGAAAAACATCCTTCCACCACTACCCTCTATCTTCTCTGACCAAGCCAGTTTTGTATCCATTTGGCCAGGCCACCCCAAACCCCTTGTGGTTTTAGTTTTTGTACCATCCTGCCTTGTGGGACTTTATCAAATGCCTTACTAAAGTCCATATAAATTACATCCACAGCCTTCCCTCATCAATTACCTCTTCAAATAATTCAATCAGGTTGGTGAGACTTAACCTTCCCCAGACAAAATCATGCTGCCTGTCACTAACTAGTCCATTTTCCTCCAAATGCGCATATATCTTGTCTCTCAGTATCTTCTGGTCGCCACACTATTGAGAGAACATGATTGTACTGGAGAGGGTGCAGAGGAGAATCACCAGGATGTTGCCTGGGATGAAAAGTCTCAATAATGAGGAGAAACTGGATAGACTGGGTTTATATTCCCTGAAGCAGAGGAGGCTAAAGGAGATCTGATTGAGTTATACAAAATCCTGAGAGGCTTAGACAGGGTAGATTGTTGGAATCTTTTCCCCATGGCAAATGTGTCTAAGACCAGACAGCAAGGTTCAGGTGAGGAGGAAAAATTTTGGAACCTAAAGAGTGGTAGAAATGTGGAACGTGTCACCTAAGAGGGTGGTGGAGGCAAGTACTCTCACAATATTTAAGAAGCATCCAGATGAATACTTAAAATGCCGGTGCACAGTAGGCTATGGACCTACAGCAGGTATATGAGATTAGTGTAGTTTGCTATTTGTTGGTCAGCATAGGCACGGTGAGCCAAGGGACCTGTTTCTATGCTGTATGACTCGAGATGACAGCTGAGACAGGAGTCACTGAAGCAAGTAGGCAGGGAGCTGATAGGTTTGTAATAGTGGAAGGAGGTTACACTCTATGGATGTGGTTCAGGACAAAAATCAAATCAGCTGGTGTAGATTTCATTTTTGTACTTAAGAAGAAAGGAATACAGGGGTTCTTGTGGCACAATGGTAGTGTCCCTACCTCTGAGCTTGGAGACTGGGTTAAAGTCCCACCTGCTTTAGAGGTGTGTAGAACTGTCTCTGAACAGGTTGCTTCAAAAATAACTAGAGAACAAGGAATGATTAAAGGGCTGATCTGTTACCATTCATGATGCAAATGTGAGACATTTGTTCAATGTTGTCAGCGGGCACACAACATTTACCTCACTGGAGGTAGAAATCTGTCTACGGTCCAATTAGGAAATTACAAAGACAGAGCAGTTAACAGACAGCACAATGTCATGTACGCACCCCACTCCACTGTAACTTACTTCTTTTACCCCATATTATACCACTAACATTTTTGCAATATTCTATATAAACAAACTAACACTCGGACATTAGAATGATTTTGGAACTTTTAACTGTGTGGTCTGTAGGGATTGTGTTTTAATTTATAACAGGTTAAGTCCCAAGAAATGATGCATTTTTTGAGTTAATATTAACCAAGTCATTGTAAAGTTATACTTGAAGAATTAATTATTAACCTATTGCATGCAATTGGAGTTTTAAGGTAGTGGTAATGTTAGATTTAATTTTAAGCTTTTCCTGTCATTGTGATGAAATGGTTTCATTCACTTAGTCAAACATACTAGAAACTTAGTCAAACATACGTACATGTTCTATGAATTGCTGCCTTAAAAATGGGAGGTGAGGTAGGCAGAGGGGAGAAAGACTTTGAGCACTTTTACAACTGTGATTGTCGATTCTGAAGGTTAAATTCTTATGAAAAGATGAAAGGATTCTCTTATTCTAACTCCCACTCTCACTCACCACAACCTTTATCTCCCTAGCTTTCAGCCAATGCTCACGGTTCAAACGGGCACCAGTAATTCAGCTAACGGATCACCTTCAAATGCGTGGTGTTTGTCTATCTCTGTACCTTTGACATCCAAGCAGCAGATCAGAGGAGCAAGTAGAGGCTTCAGGAGGTACTTATCAGCAAGTTCAGGTTGTTCCTTTACCATCGAGAGGAAAGTCATCGTTGCCACTCTCTGAAATTGACGAGCTGTCAGTTTGTCCTTGATATGAAACAGTTCAAGAACCTAGCATGAAGCAGAAACAGGGAAGTGTCAAAAATAACATCAAACTAACTGAAACAAAAACAGAAGTTGCCAGAAAAATTTCGCGGATCTGGCAGCATCTGTGAAGACTAATCAGAGTTAACGTTTCGGGTCCAGTGACCCTTCCTCGGATGAACAGCATCTGCAGTTCTTTTGAATTTTATCAAACTAACTGGCTGACTGCCTTTAGGATTCTAGAGAGATTAGATAATGTTGGCTACAACAAGCAGTTTCACCCTGTGTACAACAGAGAATATGAGAACAGACATTATGCTAAAAGGAGAGAAATATATTAACATAATGAACGGTCACTCATTTCACAGGCGCTGAAACTGTGTCCAGAACCAGAAAATGCCACTTCCAGGATGTGGTTATGTGGTGGTTATGTTACTGGGTACAAAGAACATGAGGAACATTTAAGAAAACATGTTCAAACCCCACCGTGGATCATTTGACAATTGAAATTTCCTAAAGAACAATTGGGAAATAAAAAAAAGACCCGTGTCCGTATAAATGACCACAAAGCTGCTGAATTGCTACAAAAACCCAACTGGCTGACTAATGTCCTTCCAGGACAGAAACTTTCTGTCCTTACACATTCTGGGTCTACATGTGATTCCAGGCCTACACCAATGCATTTAATTCTTAACTATCCTTTGAAACTTGTCTTGCAAGTCATCTAATGAATCATACCACTGAGAAAAAAAATAAGAGAAAGGACAGGACAGGCCACACAGCAGTATCTCAGACATTAAAACAAAACACAACAAAGGTACACCCAGAGATAGTAGGAACTGCAGATGCTGGAGAATCTGAGATAACAAGGTGTAGAGCTGGATGAACACAGCAGGCCAAGCAGCATCAGAGGAGCAGGATGGCTGACGTTTCTGGCCTAGACCCTTCTTCAGAAATGGGGGAGGAAAGGGGGTTCTGAAATAAATAGGGAGAGAGGGGGAGACAGATAGAAGATGGATAGAGGAGAAGATAGGTGGAGAGAAGGCAGACAGGTCAAAGAGGCGGGACGGAGCCAGTAAAGGTGAGTGTAAAGGGGAGGCAGGGAGGAGATAGGCCAGTCCAGGGAGGATGGACAGGTCAAGGGGGCGGGATGAGGTTAATAATTCCACACTTCCGCCATCTGCAATCCGACCCTACCACCAAAGACATTTTTCCCTCCCCACCCTTATCTGCTTTCTGGAGGGACCACTCTCTCCGTGACTCCCTTGTCTGCTCCACACTCCCCTCCAGTCCAACCACACCGGGCACTTTTCCCTGCAACCGCAGGAAGTGCTACACCTGCCCCTACAACTCCACCCTCACCCTCATCCCAGGCCCCAAGAAGACTTTCCACATCAAGCAGATGTTCACCTGCACATCTGCTAATATGGTATACTGCATCCGCTGTTCCCGTTGTGGCCTCCTCTACATTGGGGAAACCAAGCGGAGGCTTGGGGACCACTTTGCGGAACACCTACGCTCGGTTCGCACTAAACAACTGCACCTCCCAGTCGCGAACCATTTCAATTCCCCCTCCCATTCCTCAGATGGCATGTCCATCCTGGGTCTCCTGCAGTGCCACAACGATGCTACCCGAAAGTTGCAGGAACAGCAACTCATATTCCGCTTGGGAACCCTGCAGCCCAATGGTATCAATATGGACTTCACAAGCTTCAAAATCTCCCCTCCCCCTACCGCATCCCAAAATCAGCCCAGCTCGTCCCTGCCTCCCTAACCTGTCCTTCCTCCCACCTATCCCCTCCTCCCACCTCAAGCCCCGCCCCCATCTCCTACCTACTAACCTCATCCCGCCCCCTTGACCAGTCCGTCCTCCCTAGACTGACCTATCCCCTCCCTAACTCCCCACCTACACTCACCTTTACTGGCTCCATCCCCGCCTCTTTGACCTGTCTGTTTCCTCTCCACCTATCTTCTCCGCTATCCGTCTTCTATCCGCCTCCCCCTCGCTCCCTATTTATTTCAGAACCCCCTTCCCCTCCCCCATTTCTGAAGAAGGGTCTAGGCCCGAAACGTCAGCCTTCCTGCTCCTCTGATGCTGCTTGGCCTGCTGTGTTCATCCAGCTCTACACTTTGTTATCAAAGGTACACCCAGCCCCATCAGTACTGAAAAACTCCTTCAAAACATCTCGGACTGGTAGCCTGGAAGTGAATCAAGGTGTGAATGTTGCTCATCAACGCACCAAGTGCAAGTGACTCACCAAAACAGACAGTCCACATTGTCACACAGACTGATCATGGAATATTCCCATTAAACTGAAGTTAGGAAAGCAATAATGAAGGACAAGCTCTGACACCAACACATCATTTAACAGTTTCAATAGCAATTTATTTCACTCTAAACACAAAGTGTAAAAGTTAACACAGGAACAAAAACAAAGTTGCTGGGAAAGCTCAGCAGGTCTGGCAGCATCTATGAAGGGAAAAAAACAGTTAACGTTTTGGGTCCAGTGACCCTTCCTCAGAACTGATGGTAGCTGGGAAAATGTCAGTTTATATGCAGAAAAAAGGGAAGGGCATGGGGTAGGGAGTAAACGATAGGATAGAGCATAAAGAGAGAGAAGAGCAGTTGGACAGACAAAGGAGTTGCTAACGATCAGGCTGGGAGGGTGAATAGTTGTTAATGAGGACTATTAGTGATTAACAACAGGTGGTGTGTAATGGCAGGCTTTGTGGTATTTGGGCCTGGTGTGTGGGGTAGGGGGCTGGGACATGGGAGAATTTAGGCCCTAAAATTATTGAACTCAAAATTGAGTCTGGCGGGCTGCAGGGTCCCCAAGCGGAACATGAGGTGTTGTTCATCCAGTTGAGCTTCGCTGGAACACTGCAGCAAGCCAGAGACAGAGATGTTGGCCAGGGACCAGGATGGTGTGTTAATTGTGAGCAGAACAAAGATGTTCTGTGAAGCGGTCACCCAGTCTACGCTTCGTTTCCCCAGTGTAGAGGAGACCACATTGTGAGCAGTGAATACAGTAGATTAGATTCTGGGAAGTGCAGGTGCAGTGTTGCTTCACAGGGCCCTTGGATACTGGGGAGGGAAGGGGTACATGGGCAGGTGTGGCATCTTCGCTGGTTACCGGAGAGTGAGTGAGTGAGTGTGTGTGTGTGTGTGTGTTGGGGGTGAAGGAGTGTGGACCAGGGTGTCTTGGAGGGAATGGTCCCTGCAGAAGGTGGACAAGGGAGGGGAATATGTGTCTCGTGGTGGCATCTTGCTGGAGGTGTTGGAAATGGCGTCTGATGATCTTCTGGATGCGGGAGGGAAGAGAAGCGGTGAGGGCGGAAGTGCGGGAGATGGGGCTAACCTGGTTGAGGTTCCTGTTGATAACAGAGCTGGGGAATCCTCGGCTGAGGAAGAAGGTGGACATTTCAGAGGCTCCCTTGTCGAAGTTGGCCTCATCCGAGTATATACGATGGAGATGGAGGGACTGAGAGAATGGGATGGAGTCTTTATAGGAAGTGATGTGTGAGGATGTATAGTTCAGGTAGCTGTGGGAGTCAGTGGGTTTGTAGTGGCTATAACTGGCCAGTCTATCCTCAGAAATGGAAACAGAAATGTCAAGGAAGGGAAAGGAAGACTCAGAGATAGACCAGGTGAAAGTGAGGGCAGGGTGGAAATTGGAGGCAAAATTGACTAACTTTTCCAATTCCAGACAAGAGAGGGAAGCAGCACCGATGATATCATCAATGTATTGCAGAAAGAGTTGTGGGTGGGGGCCTGAATAGGACAGGAACAAGGAATGTTGCACGTATCCCATTAAGAGACAGGTATAACCGGGGCCCACGTGGGTACCCATGGCCACCTCTCTTACCTGAAGAGAACGAGGAGTTAAAAGAGAAGTTGTTCAAGGTGAGGACAAGCTTGGCCAAGTTGAGGAGCGTGTTGGTGGGTGGGGATGGTTCAGGTCTTTGCTCCAGGATGAAGCAGAGAGCCCTAAGTCCCTCCTAGTGGGGAATGGACGTGTAAAAATTAACTCTGTCCTTCTTTAAAGTGACAGCCTGGCCTGCAGAGTGGTTCCAGAATTTTCTATTTTTAGTTCAAATTTCAAGCATCTGCAATATTTTGCCAGTCTTAATTTCAAGATTTCAGTAAGTTGTTAACATGTATCCTAATTCTTTTCTATCTAGAGTTGAATGTTCTCTCCATAACCACCTACGTGAGGACTCAACACTTGTGGGTGAAACAGAACTTTCAGAATGAAAGGAATGAGAAGGAGCAGACAGCAAATATTGTTCTATATAATGCATGTGTCAGGACCTTGCTGTCCCCAAACCCTGGGAACATACTAACCGACATTTATGTTTGGAAACTTTGTGCAGGCAATACTCCATGAGTATGAATGATATTCTCAATGACATACTTCATGGAACAGTCTGATCCTGTCTCTTACCATATGCCAGAAATTGAACTTTCTCATATTCTAAATACGAACAGTAAACACCCAGCCTCCTCCCTCCCCTACCCTCCTCAACACACCTTCGGAAATGGAAGGAGATCTTTTATCATTGCTGTCTGGTACAGATTTAGAGTCACAGAGTCCTACATCATGGAGACAGGCTCTTCAGTCCAAACTGGTCCACACTATCCAAAACGTCCATCCACATTAACCCCAATTCCCTGCACTTGGCCCATATCCTTCTAAACCTTTCCTATCCATGTATTCTTCCAAATGCCCTTTAAACGTTGTTAATGTACCTGCCTCAACCACTTCCGCTGGCAGCTCATTCCATATGTGTACCACCCTCCGTGTAAAAAAAATTGCTCCTCAGGTTCCATGTATTCTTTCCTCTCTTACCTTAAAATGATGTCCTCTGGTCATCGATTCCCCAACACTGGGAAAAAGACTGAGTGGACTTAACCTATCCATGCCTTTCATGATCTTCTACACTTCTATGAGATTCTTAATGAGTACTTTGCGTTGGTATTCACCGAGGAGAGGGACATGACGGATGTTGAGGTTAGGGATAGAGGTTTGATTATCTAGGTCAAGTCGGCATAAGGAGGGGGGGGAAGTGTTGGGTATTCTAAAAGGCATTAGGGTGGACAAGTCCCCAGGTCCGGATGGGATCTATCCCAGGTTACTGAGGGAAGCGAGAGAGGAAATAGCTGGGGCCTTAACAGATATCTTTGCAGCATCCTTGAGAATGGGTGAGGTCCCGGAGGACTGGAGAATTGCTAATGTTGTCCCCTTGTTTAAGAAGGGTAGCAAGGATAATCCAGGTAATTATAGACTGGTGAGTCTGACGTCATTGGTGGGGAAGCTGCTGGAGAAGATACTGAGGGATAGGATCTATTTACATTTGGAAGAAAATGGGCTTATTACTGATAGGCAGCATGGTTTTGTGCAGGAAAGGTTATGTCTTACCAACTTGATAGAATTCTTTGAGGAAGTGACAAAGTTGATAGATGAGGGAAGGGCTGTAAATGTCATATACATGGACTTCAGTAAGGTGTTTGATAAGGTTCCCCATGGTAGGCTGATGAAGAAAGTGAAGTCGCATGGGGTCCAGGGTGTACTAGCTAGATGGATAGAGAACTGGCTGGGCAACAGGAGACAGACGGTTGTAGTGGAAGGGAGTTTCTCAAAATGGAGAACTGTGACCAGTGGTGTTCCACAGGGATCCGTGTTGGGACCACTGTTGTTTGTGATATACATAAATGATCTGGAGGAAGGTATAGATGGTCTGATTAGCAAGTTTGCAGATGACACAAAGATTGGTGGAGTAGCAGATAGTGAAGGGGACTGTCGGAGAATGCAACAAAATTGGAGAGTTGGGCGAAGAAATGGCAGATGGAGTTCAATCCAGGCAAATGCGAGGTGATGCATTTTGGAAGATCCAATTCAAGAGTGAACTATATGGTAAACGGAAAAGCCCTGGGGAAAATTGATGCACCGAGAGATCTGGGTGTTCAGGTCCATTGTACCCTGAACGTGGCAACGCAGGTCGATAGTGGTCAAGAAGGCATACGGCATGCTTTCATTCATCGGACGGGGTACTGAGTACAAGAGTTGGCAAGTCATGTTACAGTTGTATAGGACTTTGGTTCAACCACATTTGGAATACTGCGTACAGTTCTGGTCACCACATTACCAAAAAGATGTGTATGCTTTGGAGAGGGTGCAGAGGAGGTTCACCAGGATGTTGCCTGGTATGGAGGGCGCTAGCTATGAAGAGAGGTTGAATAGATTAGGATTATTTACATTAGAAAGACAGAGGTTGAGGGGGTACCTGATTGAAGTCTACAAAATCATGAGAGGTATAGACAGGGTGGATAGCAAGAAGCTTTTTCCCCCAGAGTGGGGGACTCAATTACTAGGGGTCACAATTTTAAGGTGAGAGGGGAAAAGTTTAAGGGAGAAATGCGTGGAAAGTTCTTTATGCAGAGGGTGGTGGGTGCCTGGAACGTGTTGCCAGCGGAGGTGGTAGAGGCGGGCACGATAGCGTCATTTAAGATGTATCTAGACAGATACATGAATGGGCAGGGAGCAGAGGGATGCAGATCCTTGGAAAATAGGTGACAGGTTTAGATCAAGGATCTGGATCGGCACAGGCTTGGAGGGCCGAAGGGCCTGTTCCTGTGCTGTAACTTTCTTTGTTCTTTTTTCTTTGTTCTATAAGATCTCCCCTCAGTCTTCTACACTCTCAATAAAAAGTCCTAGCTTGTCCAACCTCTCCGTATAACTCAATCTCTTGAGTCCTGCCAACATCCTTGTAAATTTCTTCTGCACTCTTTCCAGTTTAATAACATCCTTCCTATAGCAAGGTAACCAAATCTGAACACAATACTCCAAGTGTGGCCTCACCAATGTCCTGTACAACTGCAACATAACTTACCAACTTCTGTACTCAATGCCCTGACTGATGAAGGCCAGTGTGCCAAAAGCTTTCTTCACTGTCCTGTCTACCTGTGACTCCACTTCCAGAGAACTGTGCACCTGAACTCCAAGGTCTCTCTGTTCGACTACACTCCTTAAGGCCCTACCATTCACCATGAAACTCCTAACTTGATTTGACTTTCTAAAATGCAACAGCTCATACTTATGTATATTAAACTCCATTTGCCATTTCTCGGCCCACTTCCCCAGCTGATCAAGATCCTGCTGCAATTTCTGATAATCTTCCTCACTGTCCACCATACCACCTATCTGAATCCAACAGAATAAAGGACTGGATTCCATGATGCTGGAGCACACATACAATAGCTGTATGTTTATGGCGCACACATGTATATATGTATAGACCATAAAACCATAAGACATAGGAGCAGTAGACCATTCAGCCCATGGAATGCTCCACCATTCAATGAGAACATGGCTGATCTGATAATCCTCAAATCCACTTTCCTGCCTTTTCCATATAACCTTTGAATCTCATATTGATTAAAAATCTGTCTATCTCAGCCTTGAATATACTTTACATCTCAACCTCAACAGCTGTCTGTGGTAAAGAATTCCACAGATTCACTAACTTCTGAGAGAAGAAATTTGGCCTCATTTCCATCTTAAATATGCACCCCCTTAATCTGAGATTATCCCCTCAGGTCCTGGAGTCTCCAAAAAAGGGAAACCTTTCCACGTCTACCTTGTCATGTCCTGTAAGAGTCGTGTACATTTCAATAAGGTCACCTCTCATTCTTCTAAATTCCAGCAAGTACAGACCCAACCCACATAGTCTCTCCATACTTGGTATCAATGAACCTTCTCTGGACTTCATCCAAAACCTGAAATCTTTCTTTAGATAAGGTACCCATATTCCAGCTAGGGTTTGACAAGTGCCTTGTATAGTTTTAGATTAATCTTTTATACTCCACTCCTTTTGAAATAACGGTGAACAGTCCATTTACATTCACTATTACCCAGTGCACTTGGATGCTAGCTTGTTGTGATTCATGCACAAAGACTCCCAAATCCCTTTGTTCTGTAGCTTTCTGCAGTCTTTCTCCATTTGGGGCGATGGTCGCTCAGTGGTTAGCATTGCTGCCTCACAGCGCCAGGAACCTGGGTTCGATTCTAGCCTTGGGCGACTGTCTGTGTAGAGTTTGCACATTGTCCCAGTGTCTGCGTGGGTTTCCTCCCATAGTCCAAAGATGTGCAGGGTAGGTGGATTGGCCATAGTGCCCAGGGATTGTTTCGCTTAGGTGGGTTAGACATGGAAAATCAGGCGTGGGGGAATGAGTCTGGGTGGGATGCTCTTCGGAGGGGCGGTGTGGACTTGTTGGGCCAAATGGCCTGTTTCCACACTGTAGGGATTCTATGATTAAATAATATACAGTTCCTCTATTCTTCCTGCCAAAGTACATAAACTCACCTTTTCCCTTAGATTTTTGCCTATTCGCTTAACTTGTCCACATCCTTCTGTAAACTCTTTGCATCATCCTTACCACTTGCCTTTCCACCAATTTTTGAGTCAGCTACAAACTTGGCTAGTCCATTTACTTTCCTCATCCTGGTCATTATATATATTGTAAATAATTGTAGCCCCAGCTCTAATCCCGGTGGCACTCCACTATTTATAGATTGACATCCTAAAATGTCTCCCTTATCCCAACTCTTTCTCTTTGATTACTTAACCGATCCTCCATCAATGCTAATATACTATCTCCAACTACTATCTAGGCCCGAAACGTCAGCCTTCCTGCTCCTCTGATGCTGCTTGGCCTGCTGTGTTCATCCAGCTCTACACCTTGTTATTGCAGATTCTCCAGCATCTGCAGTTCCTACTATCCCTCTAAATCATACCTTGTTAAGGATAACCAACAGTGGAGGAGAAAGGGGAAAAGTTATCCCATCACCTCTTCCCATCCATAATTTTATATATTCATTCACACATACATATGCGTGATGTAATGTAAATTAACTACTTCAATTCATAAATAGATTGCACCATTGTGATTAATATGAATTGAGGGGGATAGAGTCTGTGGTAAAGATGTAGAGTTCCTGGCAGACAACAAACACAATGGCTTTGACTTTCCAATGTTTAACTGGAGGAAATTAAGACACATTTAGGACTAGACAGCCTGATAGCAGAGACAGTGAAGGGCAGGTAGAGGTGGTGGAGATTTGAGCTGGATGTGGTCAGGGTATATGTGAAATCCTGATCCCACGTTTTTGGATAACGATGCCAAAGGAAAAGAAAGGGCCAAGGAACGATCAAGGATGAAATAGACAACCACATCACAGCTGTACTGTTACAGTCAGTGACTGTCACTTTTGATCGGATTTGGGCTGTCTGAGTGAGTAACAACAAATTTGAGGACTTTAGAAAAGAAAGACATGCTATGGGGACTGGCAGGTAAGTAAATTTGAGGACAAAATCAGATTAGCTACGATATTACTGAATAATGGAACAGGCCCAGGAAGCATATGGCCTACACCTGCTCCTGCTCCTGCTCCTATTTCTCATGTTATGTTTTAGCGGTTGATCTAACTTGGAACGAAGAAAGCATGGGGCACAATAGAGATTCAGATTGTTTCTAATAGTTGAGTGGTCATAAATATAAGATTAAATGTTGGAGATTTAAAACAGACAATAGGAAAAATTTCTTCACATTGAGCTGAAAGGCTATGAAATTTACTGCCATGGTTAATGATTTAGTACTCAACTGTTCACATTCTAAGTAGATTGGAGAGTTGGATGGTGGAAGGGGGAATAAAGCAAAATGGAATACTGCAAATTAATATGATTAGGGCAATATATTTGCAGAAAACATAAAATCCAAAACTAGACCGGTGGGACTGTATAGGCTATTATATGCCATACTGTATGTTTATGAAGCTGTGGAAAGCTCAGGCTGCAGGTTAGATGTGCAGTTCAACAGCTCCATCTACTGGGAAAGGAGAAGAGACTGCTAAGTTGGCAACTCTACTTAAGAATGAAAAATGCCATTTTGAAACTACCCAAACGTGACAGAGGGACGATTTTACAATATACTAAGAAAATGTAATATTTTATGCACCTATTTTGATGAATTTTGAGAGATTACATCCATTCATTTGCTCATTTCTCAGGATACCGGCCTAACCAATCACAGTCAACATTCCTGGAGCAGGAGAGAGGAGTCCCCAGAGACAGTCACCAATACTTCAAAGCATGAAAGACAGAGAAGACAAAACAGTGCAAGGAGAAGAGAAATAAGTATATGCTTCGAGATACCCTTGTAGCCTTAATGGGAATGTAAATAGTTTCCTTTCAGGTTTAGAAATTGGCTCTATTTTGCAATTGGATCGAAGTTCTAATGGCGAATGTCAAAATTCCACTATTTTCTGCATGCAGTTTTGTACAGAACTGTTGTACTACTTTTACTTACTTATAGGTAATTTATGGATTTAAAAAAAACACAGGAAACTTGTGAATTCACTCATTGAGCAGCTGTTGTTAGGAATTGTAGAGATTGTAATAAAGTCAGTCAGGTAGACCTCATAGAATACAAGTTCTCTGATTGGGACTGTTAATCTGGTCCAATAAGGTAGACCTGGCTGACATAAAAGGATGAATGTGAGATAACAAGGTGTAGAGCTGGATGAACACAGCAGGCCAAGCAGCATTACAGGAGCAGGAAAGCTGACGTTTCGAGCCTAGACCCTTCTTCAGAAATGGGGGAGGGGAAGGGTGTTCTGAAATAAATAGGGAGAGAGGGGGAGGCAGATAGAAGATGGATAAAGGAGAAGATAGGTGGAGAGGAGACAGACAGGTCAAAGAGGCGGGGGTGGAGCCAGTAAAGGTGAGTGTAGGTGGGGAGTTAGGGAGGGGATAGGTCAGTCTAGGGAGGACGGACTGGTCAAGGGGGCAGGATGAGGCTAGTAGGTAGGAGATGGGGGTGGGGCTTGAGGTGGGAGGAGGGGGAAGAAGGGTCTAGGCTCGAAATGTCAGCTTTCCTGCTCCTCTGATGCTGCTTGGCCTGCTGTATTCATCCAGCTCTACACCTGGTTATCTCAGATTCTCCAGCATCTGCAGTTCCTACTATCTCTATCCATAAAAGGATGAATGTCAGGATTCCTGGGCCCGAGTGCCTGACTCAGTAAGAGGCAGTGCTATTGTCAAAGGCTATGCATTTGTGAATACAAGGCAATTTGTGATGGGATACTGGCCTCTGAAAAGTTAAGACAGGCAACAAGAGTAAAGCACAATCCTGAAGAAATACGCTTGCAGCAGTTGTTTTGAAGTTGGGGGTAAGCATTTTCTTACATCTTGCCTCTGTTTAGGAAACTTGACTCATTTGGCCCTGCTGTCGAGGACTGGGCCCAGTACATGGAAAGAATGCATTATTTTTTCCAGGCAAATGACATTGTGGCAAACAAAAAAACGAGAAATAATTCTCCTGGCAAACTATGGAGCTGCAGCTTTTTCTTCATTAGGAGCCTAACTTCTTCCGAGGCACCAGATACTAAAACCTTTCAAGATTGATTGACATAGTTAAGCAATATTACAACCCAAAGTCTGCTTTAATTTTGAGATGGTATCGCTTTTATTCAGCAATTCGAGAACTGGGGAATCCGTATCAGGGTTTTTGACTATGTTAAGACAAAGGTTTAACTGTTAATGAGATGTTTACAGACCATCTAGTATGTGGGATTAATGATGTGATTGCGCAAAAATGCATATTAGCTTAAGCTCAACTTGACTTCAAATAGGTACTTTGACTGGCTTTATCATTGGAGAATGTGGCAAATACAGCATGTCAGTTGCAAAGTATTCTGATAGAAGTGGACACTCTCACCAGACTGCCTTAGCTTAAGAAACAGTGCAGGCAACTGCATAGTCTCACTCAGGAAATATCTCAATAAGAGTAACTCTAGGTCAGCCCACAGAGAAACCCCAAAACAAAGCCAAATCTCGGCCAGTTATAATTTTCTTCAGGATCCTGCCTGGTAAGATATTGTAATTGTTGTTGCTATGCAGATTCAGGACAACAACAGAGTCATACTAGACTTAAACCTTGGGCCGGTGTCCAGGAGGATGTCTAGGAGAGTTCATACCCTGGAATTTGCACCTGCATCTGGCTTGGAACAGTTAAGTTGCTTATCAAGATAAACATCTGGTTAAATGGGCATCCAGTTCAAATGGAGATGGATACCGATGCAGCCATGTTAGTGATCACAGAACCAGGTCTTTATAAAATATGCTCTGAACCCCAGACCTTAAATTTGTGCAATACTTCAGTTAGGCTGAAAACCTATAACAGGGAACTTTTACAGATTAAGGGTGCAACTTCTGTTTTGGTCTCTTATGAAAGGCAACTTGTGCGGTTGCCACTGATTGTCGTAGAAGGCTCGGGCTAAAGCTTGATATTCACCTAGATTGGCTCAACATTTATCAACTAGAAAATGGCTGAGTGAAATCCTATTTGAATACCTGGAAGTTTTCCAGGTACTATGAGAGGAGCCAAAGTGACTTTGCATGTTCACCAGGAAGCAATTTTATGATTCTGCAAGGTCTGTCCAGTGCCATTTACCTTACAGGCAAAAGTAGGAGAAGAATTCAGAAGACTGGAAAGTGAAGGAGTCATCAAATCAGTCTGATTTGTGGGATGGGCAGCACCGGTCATACCTAATTTTGAAGACAATGGGTCAACTCTCCATCATGGGGATTTTAAACAAACAGCAAACTGTTTCTCACAGCTGGATAAACACCCAATCCCTCAGAGGATTTGTAAGGAAAGCTGGCAGGTTTGTCCTTCACAAAGCTTGGCATGAGCAATGCTTACTTGCAATTGCGTTTAGACCAGGATTCTCAGAAGTATGCTACAATTAATATCCATAAGGGTTTGCACCAATACACAAGACTGCCATTCGGCTTGCAGTCAGCCTGTTCAATTTTTCAGTGGATGATGGAGAACATTTTACAAAGTCGTCCTCATTTACCTAGATGACGTCCTGATAACAGGGAAAACTAATAAGGAACACTTAGAGAACTTGGATATAGTCCCAAGGCACTTTTCCGAGACAGGTGTACACCTAAGAAGGGAAAACTATGTTCCAAGTCCCCTAAGTGACCTACTTGGGCTACAAGGTCAACAACACCAGGTTACATCCATTGAAACACAAAGTAAGAGCGATCAAAGGTTCCCTGGCTCCACATCTGGCCAAGAGCTTAGTTCATTTCTGAGTCTGGTAAATTATGACAAAGTTCATACACAACGTGCATCCGTCCTGGTACAATTGAATCAACTCCTTAAAAAAGATCAGCCTTGGAAATGGTCTCAGACAGGCCCTAATGTTTTATGAAGTAAAGAAACAATCATCATCCTTTAATGGGCTGGCACATTATGATCCCAAGAAAGACCTGGTATGACTTGCAATGCCATCCTATTTGGCACTGGGGTGGTATTAGCTCACTGGGGAGGTGGCCCACTGGGGAGAAGTAGCCAATAGCTTGTGCATCCAGGCCTTTAGCTAATGCCGAGTGCAAATATATCCAGAATGGGAAAAAAAGATGATTGGCCATCATATTTGGAGTCAGAAAGCTCCACCAATTCCTTAATGGGCCAAAATTCATGACAATCACAGACTGCAAACCCCTTCTTGGTCTTCTTAATGTGGATAAAGCAGTGCCACCCATAGCTTCAGGCCACATACAGCAGTGAGCTCTAGTATTTAAGTGCTTATAATTATGTATTGAGACGACCATCCAGGAAGATGAGGAGCGAATGTGGATGGAGCCACCTTCCATTAGCAGATAAACCACCCGGGGTACCCCCAATGGAATAGCAGGTTGAATTTTCTGAACACGCTATGAGTCACAGCTAATAATATCAGACTTTGGACACAAAGCTCCAGTCCTTTCCAAACTGAAACAATTGATTTTAATGGGGGAAACTGAAGGGTCATTGCAGCTAGAATTGAAATCTTTTTGGACCCAGCGAGACGGTAGAGGACAACATTGTTAAGGGGGATAGAGAATGATTGTCCCAAGGTCTCCATTAAATACTGACTAAACACCACCAGGGCCATCCAGGAGTTCCAAAATGAAGACATGAGCAAGGAGTTTTATCTGGTTGCCAGGCTTGAATGCAGGCATAGCTATGTTGGTGGGACAAAGCCCAAAGTGTGAATAAGGTCAAAAATTACCATCAGCAGCTTCCCCATATCTGTGGGAGTGGTTGGGTAAACCTTGGACTTGGCTGCATGTCGACTATGCAGATCCTTTCATGGATTCAATGTTTTTAGTCATTGTAGATGCCCACTCATCATCTAATGGTTCCGCAAAAACAGCGGTCCAAAATTTGAAGGGTGACTGAAGAAATAGCCTACAGCCTCACTAGATACCAAGTTGTCACAGTTTTTGTTTGATTACAGGATCAGCTACATAAAGGGAGGAAAGTCTACCAAGGCGCTCCAGGTGCAAGTGTCAAGCTCCCATTTGTTACACACCTCCTGTGTCAGAGCCTGACCTAGTGTTAAAAGGCCCCAGGTGGCTCTCAAAGGAATCAGACTGCCCTGTGTCCATGGACTCGGAAGGTGGAAGGATGTAGTGATTGTAATGAGGTCAGCCAACTGGACCTCATTAAATGAGTTCCCTGAAAGGACCAGATTAACAGCCCAGTCAGGTAGACTTTGTTGACATAAAAGGATGAATGTCAGGGTTACTGGTCCCTGAATGCCTGACTCTAAGACACAGTGCTATTGTCAAAGGTTATGCATTTGTGAATAAAGGGTGATTGGTGATGGGATGCCGGCCTGAGAATTATTTCAACATGTTTCAACTTCAATAATTTTGAAAAAACAAATTTCTAAACTAGCATAGTGAAAAAAAGTAATTCATAGGCACAGGAGAGAGCTGTTTTGTGATTGAGTGAAAAATTTCTACTTCTAACTTATCTCCCATTCTTATATTACAGTACTAGAGTAAGGTCAAAATAATTATAATTCCAGAAAGTAAAATGACTTAAAAGTACAACTTAGAGTATGGCAGAGCAGCTGGGCCGAACAGAATGCCCACATTGTGACATGAGGAATTGTGGACACTTGTTGTGATAGCCCATGTGCAGCTAGTGTCACCTGCTGTAAAACCTTGAGGTATGAGTTTCAGAGGTTGAACATTAGCTACAGTGCACCCATGAGTCAGAGAACTACATGGATAACACATTCATTCTGAGAAGTGATCACATTACAAAATAGGGACAAGCAGAGAGAATGGGATGGGTGACTACTAGGCAACTGAAGAGAAACAGGAAATGCAGGAATCCCTCAAGATCCTGCTCACTGACCAATTTTCCTCAGTGACCAATCCTTGAAGGAAGGAGGACATGCTCCTTCAATCAGAAATTAGCAAACAAGACCTCAAACATTCACTCCCTCTACCCCCGATACTCAGTAGCAGCAGTGTGTACTTTCTACAAGATGCACTGTAGAAATTCACCAAGGATCCTCGGGTTTCACCTTCCAAACCCATGATCACTTCCATCTCGAGGACAAGGGCAGAGCTACATGGGAATTCCACCAACTACAAGTTCCGCGCCAAGACGCTTTCCTGACTTGGAAATGTATCATCATTCCTTATTGTCACTGGGTCAAAATCCTGGAATTCTCTCCTTAAGGGCACTGCAGGTCTACTTACACAGGTGGTTCAAGAAGAGACAGCTCACCATCTTCTCTGGGGCAACTAGGGATGGCCATGACACCCACATCGCATGAGCGAATATTAAAAAAATGTTGTAATTTCTAGATTATTCCCATGATACACAAGAGCTAGGAAGATAAATGATGAATGGAACAGATGAAAGTCAATGACTCTAGCTGCTGCTCAAGCTCAAGCCTATACAGCGAATGACATTTCTCATCTAGATCATCGAGAAATGTTCTCAACTCCCCACACGATGAGTATTCTGCTTGGGTGAGCTGCCGTCATACCTCAAACTAAGAGCCGGGACTGAGTGCCCTGTGGGACATTATGCTAGTGCTTTTGGAGAGGGTTTAATTTAACTAACTAGGTGTGTGGTAACCACGAAAGAATATTAGAAAATAATACCAGTGTTAATGAAATGCTGGGAGAGGCAGGAATCCCTCAAATAGCAAACAGGAAGTTAATAGGTGAAGTTGGAGTAAGGGAGAAGGCAATGAAATCTAATCAAGGTTATATCGAATGTGAATGCACACTGTATAGTTAATAAAATTGTGGAGTCACAAGCACAGTTGCTTTGTAGTTTGCAAAAGAAGCAAATGTGATGTGAGAGAACTGTTTCACACAGCGAGTATTTGGGGCTTGGAATGCATTGCCTGGAAGTGTGCGTGTGGAAGGCTCAATGGAGGTATTCAAGAGGGCATTGGATAATTATTTAAGTAGAAACAATTTGCAGGATTAAGGAGAAACAGCAGGAAATTAGCACAACATTCAAATGCTCAGAGCCAACAGAGCTATAATGGGCTGAACGGCCTCCTTCATGAATCTGTGAAAGCCGTTAACTGTCTGTTAACTGTCAATCATTAATAGGGATGTTTTCCATAGCAATATCTCTACTAACCAGAGTCCACTTGCCAATCAGTCAGCAGTCTTTTCTTGTAGCATGAATATCGGTTTCTTCTTGAATTGGTATTCTTACAAATTGTCCAAATGAGTGCATGGCAAAAAGTTTCAACAAGGTGTGCGTTTTTTCATGATACTCAAGCACTGCATGACCAAATTGCAAATTACAAAAATTTGACACGACTGCATTACTTTATAAATAAGTTAGTGACAATGACAAAAGCAGCCTCTGGAAACAAAACTATTTTGACCCCTACTACAAGGGCTCTTTTAGGTAGATAATTTCTTATCTATCTGTTCAGAGATGGTATTGCATACCTTTAGAACACAGGTCTCCTGGTTCAGAGGTAGGGACACGACCACTATGCCAGAAGAGCCCTCAAATTCCTCAGATTAGTGTCCAAGGCACAACTATCTCCAGTTGCTTCATTATCACCTGTCCTTCTTCAGGAAGTCAGAAGTGGGGACGTTCACTGATGGTTGCACAATGTTCAGCACAATTCTCGACTCCTTTAGATACTGAGCCAATACACATCTACAAGCAGCACACAGGTGCAGCAGGAATTCGGGGAGGCTAATGGAATGTTGGTTCTTTTTTCAAGGGCTTTGAAATATAAGAGTAGGGGAGTCTTACAGCAACTGCACAAGGTGCTGGTGAGAGCACATGTGGACACTGAGAAGTTTTTGTCCCCTTATTTAAGGATAGATATCATTTCATTACAGGCAGTTCATAGAAGGTTCACTGGGATGATCCCTCATATGGAGGGATTGTTTTATGAGCGAAGATTAAACAGGCTAGGATTCTACTCACTGGAATTTAGAAGAATGAGAGGTGATCTTATTGAAACATATAGGATTCTTAAGATTCTTATTGATAGGGTAAATGCCAAGAGGATGTTTCCCCTCATGGGAGAGTCTAGGACCAGAGGGCACAGTTTCAGAATAAAGGGGGCACCAATTTAAGACTGAGATAAGGAGGAATTTCTTCTCAGAGGGCTGCTAGTTTGTGGAACTCCTTGCCATGGAGAGCTGTGGGAATCCTTGTGTATACAGCAAGCGTGGGACCTATGGGACTAGGAGTGTGCCAGTTAGTCAAATATTCCAGATATTCAACAGGTACACAAAACCACAGTAAATCCTGACCAAGCAAAGCTTCGAGAGATCAACATTCCTTAAAAATCTACATATAAACATCAACGCACCTGCGAAAATCAATGTAAAAACACACAGTAAGTAACGGAAGCATAATGTAGGGGGTATACACATCACTGTTATACTTTATTTACAGTATAAATACTCTGACATTGCAGGTAGATTTCAGTATTCAAAGTATATAATTTTTGCCAGTTTATCAACAGTGCTGATTGATAAGGTGCTGGTTAAAACAAAGTTTGCTGTATTTAAACAGAAATTGCAAAAATAAAAAGTCAGGCCAGCAGCATCTGTGGAGAGAAATCAGAGTTCATGTTACAGATTTCTCTCCACAGATGCTGCCAATTTCTGATTTTGTGTTTCTGATTTCCAGCATTTGAAGTTCATTTGGTTTTTTAAAAAATCTGTTTAAAGCTGAGCTATATTTTTGATCAGTAGGGGAATCAAGGGTTGTGGGCAAAGGTCAGGAAAGTGGACATGAGGATCAGCAGTGAACCTGCTTGACAGGCACTACAACAACTCACTCAGGCTCCGTCAACAGCACCTTCCAAACCCACAACTCTACCATCTACAATAGTGGTGGCAAATGCATGGGGGGGCTCTATCACCTGCAAGTTCCCCAAGCCACTAATCGACTTGATCTGAATATTGATGATCTGAATATTGCTGTACCTTCAGTCTCACTAGATAAAAATCCTGGCACTCTCTTTTTAATAGCACTGACAGAATACCTATATCATAAGTATACTAAAACTACTTGACCTCAGAGATAATTAGGGAATAAAAAAAGTGTTTAAACATTGGTTACATTTATCATCATGTAAATTTGGACTGTCATATTGGCAGTGGTAGCGGGGGAAGAATTCATAGAATGTATTTGGAACATTTCCCAGAACAATATAGGAGCAAATTAATGCAGATGCTGGAAACTGTACTGAAAACAAAAAGTGCTGGAGATGACAGGTCAGGTAACACCCACGGAGAGAGAGCAAACTAACATTTCAAGTCCTGATGACTCTTCATCAGAGCTGATGTGAAGTGTGGAGGGGACAGCATTTATGCAAGGAGGGAGGTGGAGTGCTGGGGGAGAAAGGGTGTCGATAGGGCAGATTAAGTGATTGAAATGTGAGAATGGCAGCACAGTGGTGTATCTAACTGCCAGACAGGAAAGACAGTCCCACTTGAGTAGGGGGAGGCAGGAGGGGAGAGAGGACATGGTGACAGAGATTACAACCAGCCAAACTAAAAGAAAGGGAAGGAACAGGAGTGGGTTCACAATCTGAAGGTGCTGAACTCATTATCAAGTCCAGAAGGTTGTAAAGCATCTAGTCTGAAGATGGGACAACAAGGTGTAGAGCTGGATGAACACAGCAGGCCAAGCAGCATCAGAGGAGCAGGAAAGCTGACGTTTTGGGTCTGG
>NC_063346.1:692995-707473 GCF_021869965.1 Rhincodon typus
TGTGATTCACTGGAGCACTGCACCGTGCCGAGGAGACAGACAAGTGGGCATGCCAGCAGGATGCCGTGTTAAAATGACCAGCTACGGGAAGATTGGGGTCATGCTTGCGCATGGACTGGAGGTGTTCTGCAAAGCGGTGCCAGAACATTGTGTTGTGGATCCAACCAGGGATCAGGCTATTTTGGATCTTCTTGTCTGTAATAAGGCAGTTTTAATAAACAATGACATGAGTATAAGATCCCCCAGGAAACGGTGAGTATAATAGCAGAATTTAGCATTCAATTTAAGAGGAAGAAACTTGGGTCAGAAATAACTGTTTCTGTTAGGCTAAACATAAACTGAGGAATGAGAGTGGGGTTGAGAATTCAGATTAGCCACGATCTCACTAGTGGAAAAACTTGTTGGGCTGAATGGCCTACTTCTGTTCTTATGTCTTATGGTATCATCGAAGCTTTGCAACTGGAATATACACTCTGGGCACGTGTCAATTTCCTATGAAGTTCCATGTAGCCACTTATAAAATTCCACTGTTTCAGTGAAATACACTCTGATTTCTAAACTCCTGAATGCAGTCTATGTGGACTTTCAGAAGGCATTTGATAAAGTCCCGCATAAGACACTGTTAACTAAGGTAGAAGCCCATGGAACTGCAGACAAATTACTGACATAGCTGTGAAACTGGTTGAATGGCAGGTGATACAAAGTAGAAATAATGGATAGGTACTCAAATTGGCAGGATGTGACCAGTGGAGTCCTACACGGATTTGTGTCAAGACCTCAATTATTTATTTACCTTATTTATTAATGACCTGGATAATGGAATAGAAAATCCAATGTCCAAATTTGCCAATGACACAAAGTTAGGCAGCATTGAAGACAGTGTAGATGATAACACACCATTACAAAGAGATATTGATAGACTAAGTGAATGAGCAAAATCGTGCCAAATGGAGTTCAATGTAAGCACGTGTGAGGTTATCCATTTTGGACCATGAAAGGAGAGACCAGGGTACTTTCCAGATGGTATGAAGTCAAATACTGTGGATATCCTAAGAGACTTGGGGGCTCATGAGCACAAATCTTTAAAATGTTCAAGAACGCTAACGAAATGCTGGCCTTCTGTATCTAGATGACTGGAGTAAGAGGATACAGAGGTTTAGCTGCAGTTACACAAAACCCTGGTTAGACTCCACTTGGAATACTGTGAGCACATCTGGGCACTACACTTTAGAAAGGATACGTTGACCTTGGAGGAAGTAAATTGTTGGCTTACAAGAATGATACCTGAACTTCAGGGCTTAAGTTATGGGGGGAGATTTTACAAATTAGAATTTGGAAAGTTAAGGGATGATCTGATCAAAATCTTTAAGGTATTAACAGGAAAAGACAGGGTAGATAAAGATAAACTATTTCTACTGGTTAGAGATTCTAGAACTGTGAGTATAGTCTGAGAATTAGGGCCAAACTGTTCAGGATCGAATGTTAGGAAGCATTTTTACACACAAAGGGTGGTAGATGTTTGGAACTAATCTGTAAACAGCAGTGGATGCTGGATCAGATGTTAATTTTAAATCTGAGATAGATAAATTTTTGTTAAGCAAAGGTATTAAAGGATATGGGTTAAAGGCAGGTATATGGAGTACGGCCATACAGCTCATTCAATGGTGGGATAGGCTTGAGGGGCTGAATAGCCTACTCTTGTTCCTAATTTAAACCCATTCTACTTAATCTCTCTTCATCTCAGGAATCAGTGCAGAAAACCTTCAGTGCCTTCCCCGTAAAGTAAATGAGGAGACTCAAAGCTGTCCACAGTATTCCTGATGTGATCTCAGCCACACCCTATGAAAATGTGGCAAGGCTTCTTCAGCCTTATACCCCAACCCTTTTGCAATAAACGCAATGCACTTTGGTCATTTCTAACTGCTTACTAATCTGCATGCTCACTTATGTTGGTATATCCACGGTCTAATACTCTTTGCAGCTCCAGTACCTCCCCCACGTCAGTGATTTATAAAGTAATTTGCTCAGCTGAGAGATAAATTCTTGTGGCTGCTATACGTAGTACATGTCATGCTGCAGAGAGACCGGTAGCACAATCTTTTGAAACATGATCACACTGCACTCTACGGTCTGAATAGTTTGTAGCTCAGACTGCAATTTACTTATGGAAGTAAAATACAATGGATGTAGAAGGACAGGGTACAAAGAAAGACACAGACTGCTACTGGCTCAATAGAGTTGCTGTCCACTGAATACTCCAATGAAAATAGAAAGATGCCAACAAGAAATCCAGTCCCCTGCTCCTCATCATTCACTGTTCTTAGCAGTTCACAGCTGTGTCCTGGTAAATCAACGAGGTTTTGTACCAACCTCAGTGTTAGGAAAGATCATTGGCCATCAGGTCCAAAACACTAATCTCCATCAACGACTGTTCATTGAATTTATAGCTAAATAGTTCAACTTCCTCTTTAGATAACTGATAATGTTGGCTGACTCCCTTGTAAATTCCTTTGAAACACCTGTCCCATTCCTTAGTATATGGTTTTTCTATCTTATCGGTACTTTTTCCATCCCCTTATCTGTCTGATTTATACATTTTCCTTTTTTTTTGCTGAGCTCCAACCCATTTCCAGTCCCTTACTTTTTTACTCCCAAAATTATCAGTGATTGTTTTTCATGATTCAACTGACCGACAGTTGAATCTGTGCTTCACAGCAAGCAATTACACCAATAAATTTAATACTCCCAGTTGTTCTCTCAGGGTCAATCTACAATCAGCTGCAAAGTTGAAGAAAATTCTACAAGCAGCGAATTGTTGCCCAGATTCTGCAATGTTAATAAAAGATAGCTTCAAGTTCTGCTCCATCTATACAGGTTTCTTGCTCACCTTCCCACAAGCCAAGAGCATGTGTCTCTGATACACTGTAAATCTATACGACTGACTTTTCTGCTCTCAATGGATGCTGATGTATCTGGAGCTGTATCCCGTAAGCAGGTTACAATGTTACAAGGCATCAACTGTGACTCAATGCTGCCAATCCTCAGCATCATGGAGCCGACAGGGATTCTCTAAACAAAACGTGACAGGAGGGAATTTGGAAACTGATTCAAAAACCTCCCAACCCAGTTATCAGATAGGCCCGATCAAGGATTGTAAAGGGAATTTGTGCACGGAGCCTAAATAGATTGGAGAAGTCCTTAATGAATACTTTTCTTCGGTATTCACAACTGAGGGGGACCTAGTTGTAGAGGAGGACCATGTGAAACAGGCAGGTAGGCTAGAGGAGGTGGATGTTAGTAAGGAAGATGTGCTAGGAATTTTGAGCAAGTTGAAGATAGATAAGTCCCCCGGGCCTGATGGGATTTATCCAAGGATTCTATGGGAAGCGAGGGAAGAGATCACAGGGCCTTTGGCAATGATCTTTTCGTCCTCACTGTCCACGGGTATAGTGCCGGAAAGTTGGAGAGAGGCAAACGTCATTCCCTTGTTCAAAAAAAGGAATAAGGATAATGCCGGAAATTACAGGCCAGTTAGTCTTATGTCAGTGGTGGGCAAATTATTGGAAAGGGCTCTGAGAGATAGGATTTATTGTCAATTGGAAAGGCACAGTTTGATTCGTGATAGTCAGCATGGGTTTGTGAGGGGCAGATCATGCCTCACAAACCTTAGTGAATTCTTTGAAGAGGTGACCAAACACGTGGATGAAGGTAGAGCAGTGGATGTGATATACATTGATTTAAGTAAGGCGTTTGATAAGGTTCCCCATGGTAGGCTCATGCAGAACGTAAGGAGGCATGGGATAGGGGGAAATCTGGCAGATTGGATTCAGAATTGGCTGACTCTTAGAAGACAAAGTAGTGGACAGAAAATATTCAACATGGTGCTCAGTTACGAGTGGTGTACCACAAGGATCTGCTCCAGGTCCTCTTCTATTTGTGATTTTTGTAAATGATTTGGATGAAGGAATGGAAGGGTGGATTAGTAAGTTCACGGACGATACACAGGTGAGTCGCGCTGTGGACAGTGCGGAGGGCTGTTCTAGGTTACAAAGGTTACATTGATAGAATGCAGAGCTGGGCTGAGAAGTAGCAGATGGAGTTTAACCCTGAAAAGTGAGAGGTGATTCATTTTGGAAGGAAAAACTTGAAAGCAGAATACAGGGTTAACAGGAAAGATTCTTGGCAGTGTGGAGGAGCAGAGGGATCTCGGGGTTCATGCCCCCAGTCCCTGAAAGCTGCTACCCAGGTGGATAGAGTTGTTAAGAAGGCGTATGGTGTGTTAGCTTTCATTAATAGGGGGATTGAGTTCAAGAGCCGTGAAGTTATGCTCCAGCTATACAAAAGCCTGGTTTGGTCACATCTAGAGTATTGTGTCCAGTTCTGGTCGCCTCATTACAGGAAGGATGTGGAAACATTGGAAAAGGTGCAGAGGAGATTTACCAGGATGTTGCCTGGAATGGAGGGAAGATCTTACGAGGAAAGGTTGAGAGAGCTAGGGCTTTTCTCTTTAGAACGACGAAGGATGAGAGGTGACTTGATAGAGGTGTACAAAATGATCAGAGATATAGATAGAGTAGACAGCTAGAGACATTTTCCTAGGGTGGAGGTAGCTATTACAAGGGGGCATAGTTTTAAAGTAGACATAGGGGAGACGTCAGAGGTAGGTTCTTTACTCAGAGAGTGGTCGGGTCATGGAATGCATTGCCGGAGCGGGTAGTGGAGTCGGCCTCATTAGGGGCATTTAAGCGGCTATTAGATCGGCATATGGATGATCGTATAAGGTATGGGTGGAGGTTAAATAGACCTTAGGATTAGGGTAAAAGTTTGGCACAACATCATGGGCCGAAGAGCCTGTACTGTGCTGTGCTGTTTCATGTTCTATGTTCTATGTTCTATGTTATCAGGAACACAGAAATAAATAAAAACAGAATTTGCCATACAAACCCAGCAGGTCTGGCAGCATCTGTGGAGATAGAAACAGAATTACCGTTTTGAGTCCAGTCTTCAAAAAACCATATGAAAATGGATCACTGGATGCAATCTCCAGCATCCTCAGTTCTTTGTTTTATCAGGAACACATTCAGCATCTTGTATTCCTCATAAGATGCCTCTCAAGTGTCATTTTCCCACCAGCAAACCCCTCAACCCTACTAACCTCCCCCATACTCTGTACCCTCACCAACCTCATATACCTTAGACAAAGCTCCTCTGTTCCCTTCAACAACCACCTTCTGTATCCCCTATCATCTACTACCCATAGGGAGTTATACTGCACAGAAACACACTCTTCAGTCCAACTTGTCGGTGCCAACCAGACATTCCAATCAGATCTCGTCCCATTTGCCAATATTTGGTCCATATCCCTCTAAACCTTTCTTATTCATGTAACCATCCAGATGCCTTTTAAATGTTGTAATTGTACCTGCCTCCTCCACCACCTCCGGCAGCTCAATCCATATGTGCACCACCCATTGTGTGAAAGTTAGCCTTCAGGTCCTTTTTAAATCTTTCCACTCTCACCTTATGCCATCGAGCTTTGGACTTCCCCACTCTAGGAAAAAGACCTTGGCTATTCATCCTATCCATTCCCCTCATGACTTCATAAACTTCTATAAGATCACCCCTCAGCTCCGACGCTCCAGAGAAAAAAGCCCCAACCTATTCAGCCTTTCCCTAAAGCTCATAGAATCATAGAATCCCTACAGTGTGGAAACAGGCCCTTTGGCCCAACAAGTCCACACCAACCCTCAGGGCATCCCACCCAGACCCATCCACTTATAACTCACCTAATCTGAACCCCTGAACACTTTAGCACGGCCAATTCACCTAGCCTACACATTTTTGGACTTGTGGGAGGAAACCGGAGCACCCGGAGGAAACCCACGCAGACACAGGGAGAATGTGCAAACTCAACACAGACAGTCACCCGAGAACCTGAATCAAACCCGGGTCCCTGGCGCTGTGAGGCAACAGCGCTAGCCACTGAGCCACCGTGCCGCCCCAAACCCTCAAAACCCTGGCAACATCCTTGTAAATTGGTTCTGCACCCTCTCAGGTTTAACAACATCCTTCCTATAGAAGAGCAAACAGAATTGTATGCAGTATTCTAAAAGTGGCATCACCAATGTCCTTTACAGCCACAACACGATGTCCAATCTCCTATACTCAATGTTCTGACCCATGAAGGCATCACCCTGTCTACCTAGGACTCCACTTTTATGCAACTATGCACCAGCACCCCTAGGTTTCTTTGTTCAGCAACACTCCCCAAGGCCCTACCATTAACTGAATAAATCCTGCCCCGATTTGCCTTACCAAAATGCAACACTGTACATTCATCTAAACTAAACTCCATCTGCCACTCCATGGCCCATTTGATCATATTCCATTGTACTCTGAGATAATCTTCACTGTCCAGTACACAACCTATTTTGGTGTCATCTGCAAACTTACTAACCATGCCTCCTACATTCACATTCAAATCATTTATCTAAATGAGGAAAAGCAATGAACCCAGCACCAATTCTTGTGGCACACTGCTGGTCACAGGCCTCCACTATGAAAAGCAACCCTCCACCCACCAATTAGACATTTTGTATCCAATTGGCTAGTTCCCACTGGATCCCATGTGATCTAACCTTACTAATCAGCGTACCCTGCAGAACCTTGTCGAATGCTTTGCTGAAGTCCATATAGACAACGTCTGTCACTCTGCCTTCATCAATCTTCTTTGTAAGCTTTTCTAAAATTCAATCAAGTTAGTAAGATACGATTTCCCAAAGCCATGTTGACTATCCCTAATCAATCCTTTCCTTTTAAAACGCATGTAATTTCCCTTCAGAATCCCCTCCAACCACTTACCCACCACTGCTGAGCCTCACCAGTCCACAGTTCTCTGGCTTTTCCTTACAGCCTTTCTTAAATGAAGGCACCACATTAGCCAACCTCCAGTCTTCCGGCACCTCATCCGTGGCTGTGGATGGTACAAATATCTCAGCAAGGGGCCCAGCATCTCTTCCCAAGCTTCCCACAAGCTCTGGGAAACACCTGATCAGATCCCGGGGATTTATCTTCCTTTATGCGTTTTAAGACATCAACACTCCTCTTCTGTAGAATGAACTCTTTTCAAGACATCACTATTTATTTCCCCAGCTTCTATGTCCTTCTCCTCAGTAAATACAGATGCAAAATACTTGTTTTGTATCTCACCCACCACCTGTGATTCCACTCATAGATGGCAAGTAGATCTGTGGGAGGAGCTGTTCTCTCCCAAGTTACTCTTTTGCCCTTAAGAATCTGTTCGGATTCTCCTTAACTCGATTTGCCAAAGCTATCTCATGTCCTCTTTTTACCCTCCTGATTTCCCTCTGAAGTATACACCTACTTTTTTTTCTATTCATTTGGGAGATGTGGGTGTCGTTGGCTGGCCAGCATTTATTGACCATCCCCAGTTGTCCTTGAGAAGGTGGTGGTGAGCTGCCTTCTTGAACCGCTGGAGTCCTCCTGCTGTGGGTTGACACACAATGCCATTAGGGAGGGAATTCCAGGATTTTGACCCAGCGACAGTGAAGGAATGGCGATATATTTCCAAGTCAGAATGGTGAGTGACGGAGGGGCCTTGGAGGTGGTGGTGTTCCCATGTCTGATGCCCTTGTCCTTCTAGATGGAAGTGGTCGTGGGTTTGGAAGGTGCTGTCTGAGGATTTTGGTGAATTTCTGCAGTGCATCTTGTACATAGTACACACTGCTGCTACTGAGCGTCAATGGTGGAGGGAGTGCCAATCAAGCGGGCTGCCTTGTCCTGGATGGTGTCAATCTTCTTGAGTGTTGATGGGGCTGCACTCATCCAGGCAAGTGGGGAGTATTCCATCACACTCCTGACTTGTGCCCTGTAGATGGTGGACAGGCTTTGGGGAGTCAGGAGGTGAGTAACTCTCTGCGGTATTCCTAGCTTCTGGCCTGCTCTTGTAGCCACTCTGTTAATGTGGTGAGTCCAGTTGAGTTTCTAGTCAATGGTAACCCCCAGGATGTTGATAGTGAGGGATTCAGTGATGCAAGGGAGGGTGATTAGATTGGCTCCTATTGGTGATGGTCATAGTCTGGCATTTGTGTGGCACAACGTCACTTGCCACTTATCAGCCCAAGCCTGGATATTGTCCAGATCTTGTTGCATGTGAACATGAACTGCTTCAGTATCTGAGGAGTCATGAATGGTGCTGAACATTGTGCAATCTTCAGTGAACATCCCCACTTCCGACCTTATGATGGAGGGAAGGTCATTGATGAAGCAGCTGAAGATGGTTGTGCTTTGGACAATACCCTGAGGAACTCCTGTAGAGATGTCCTGGAGCTGAGATGATTGACCACCAACAACCACGACCATCTTCTTATGTGTCAGGTGTGACTCCAACCACCTGAGCATTTGCCCCCTGATACCCATTGATTCCAGTTTTGCCAGGGCTCCTTGATGCCACACTCGGTTGAGTACAGCTTTGATATCAAGGGCTATCACTCTCACCTCACCTCTGGAATTCAGCTCTTATTATCCATGTTTGGGCCAAGGCTGAAATGAGGTCAGGAGCTGAGTGGCCCTGGCAGAACCCAAACTGGGTGTCAATGAGCAGGTGCTGCTTGATAGCACTGTTGACAACACCTTCCATCACTTTACTGATGATCGAGAGTAGACTGATGGGGTGGTATTTGGCCGGGTTGGATTTGTCCTGCTTTTTGTCTACAGGACATACTTGGGCAATTTTCCACATTGTCGGGTAGATGCCAGTGTTGTCACTGTACTGGAACAGCTTGGTTAGGGGAGCGGCAAGTTCTGGAGCACAAGTCTTCAGTACTATTGCCGGAATGTTGTCAGGGCCCGTAGCCTTTGCAGTATCCAGTGTTTCTTGATATCATGTGGAGTGAATCGAATTGGCTGAAGACTGGTTTCTGTAATGCTGCGGACCACTGGAGGAGGCCAAGATGGATCATCCACTCGGCACTTCTGGCTGAAGATTGCTGCAAATGCTTCAGCCTTGTCTTTTGCACCAATGTGCTGGGCTCTTCCACCATTGAGGATGGGGATATTTCCCCTCCAGTGAGTTGTTTAATTGTCTACCACCATTCATGGCTGAATGTGGCAGGACTGCAGAGCTTAGATCTGATCGTTGGTTGTGGGATTGCTTAGCTCTGCCTATCACTTGCTGCTTTCGCTGTTTGGTGTGCAAGTAGTCCTGTTTGGTGGCTTCACCAGGTTGATACCTCATCTTCAGGTATGCCTGGTGCTGCTCCTGGCATGCCCTCCTGCACTCTTCATTGAACAAGGGCTGATCCCCTGGCTTATTGGTAATGGTTGGGTGGGGGATATTCCGGGCCATGGGGTTACAGATTATGCTGGAGTACAATTCCGCTGCCGTTGATAGCCCATGGCACCTAATGGATGCCCAGTCTTGAGTTGCTAGATCTGTGTGAAGTCTGTCCCATTTAGCACGGTGATAGTGCCACACAACACGATGGAGGTTGGTCTCAATGTGAAGGCAGGACTTTGTCTCCACAAGGACTGTGCAATGGTCACTCTTACCGATACTGTCATGGACAGATGCAGCTGCAGCTGGCAGACTAATAAGGACGAGGTCAAGTATGTTTTTCCCTTTTGTTGGTTCCCTCACCACCTGCTGCAGAGCCAGTCTAGCAGCCATGTCCTTTAGGACCCGAGCAGCTAAACAGTAGTACTGCTGCCGAGCAACTCTTGGTGGTGGACATTGAAATCCCCCACTCAGAGTACATTTGGTGCCCTTGCCAACCTCAGTGCTTCCTCCAAATGTTGTTCAATATTGAGGAGTACTGATTCATCAGCTGAGGGAGGATGGTATGTGGTAATCAGCGGGTGGTTTCCTCGCCCATGTTTAACTTGAAGCCATGAGGCTTCATGGGGTTTGGAGTCAATGTTGGAGACTCCTATAGCAACACCCTCCCGACTGTATATCACTGTGCCGCCTCCTCTGCTGGGTCTGTCCTGCCGGTGGGACAGGACATGTCCAGGGATGGTGATGGTGGTGTCTGGGACATTGTCTGTAAGGTATGATTCTGTGAGTATGACTATGTCAGGTTGTTGCTTGACTAGTCTGTGAGACAACTCTCCCAATTTTGGCACTAACCCCCAGATGTTAGAGAGGAGGACTTTGCAGGGTCGACGGGGCTGTTTCCGCCGTTGTCTTTTCTGGTGCCTAGGTTGATGCCAGGTGATCCGTCCACTTTCATTTCTTTGAGTCTTTGTATCGATTGGGACAACTGAGTGGCTTGCTATGCCATTTCAGAGGCCCGTTGAGAGTCAACTACATTGCTGTGGATCTGGAGTCACATATAGGCCAGACCAGGTGAGGGTGGCAGATTTCCTCCCCTGAAGGACATTAGTGAACCAGATGGGTTTTTCCGACAATCTGCAATGATTTCATGGTGATCAGTAGGTTCTTAATTCCAGACTATATTTTTTGAATTCCAATTTCACCATCTGCTGTGGTGGGATTCGAGCCCAGGTCCCCAGAAAATCAGCTGGGTTTCTGGATTAATAGTCTAGCGATAATACCACTAGACCAATGCCTACTGCCTTTATACTCCTCTAGGGATTCACTCGATCTCAGTTGTCCATACCTTACATATGCCTCCTCCGTTTTCTTGACCTGAGCCTCAATTTCTCTAGTCATCCAGCATTCCCTACACCTACCAGCCTTGT
The DNA here is from genome assembly GCF_021869965.1 of Rhincodon typus. NCBI lineage: Eukaryota > Metazoa > Chordata > Chondrichthyes > Orectolobiformes > Rhincodontidae > Rhincodon > Rhincodon typus. Next base: position 703,718 of record NC_063346.1, read on the forward strand.
TCTTCACATTAACAGGTACGTACTGTTTCTGAATTCTATTTTAAAGGCTTCTCACTTCCCAACTGTCCCGTTACCTGTGAATAGCTCCTGTCTAATACCATGAAAACGGACCTTACTACAATTTAGAACTTTAACTTTTGAATCAATTCTATCCTTTTCCATAACTGTTTTAAAACTAATAGAATTATGATCATTGCCCCAAAGTGCTTCCACATTGACACCTGCCCTGCCTTATTTCCTAACAGAAGGTTATGTATTGCTCCTTCTCTAGTAGATACATCCACATATTAATTGAGAAGGTTTTCTTGTACACACTTAACAAATTCCTCCCCGTCTAAGCCCTTAACACTACGACAGTCCCAGTCTATGTTTGTAAAGTTACAATCCCCTGCCATTACAACCCTATTATTCTTACAGATATCGGAGATCTCCTTACAAATTTGCTTCTCAATCTTCCAGTGACTATTAGGGGACCTATAATACAATGCCAATAAGGTGATAATTGCTTTCTTATTTCTCAGTTTGTGCCCAAACAATCAAGCCACACTCCCCAACCATGTACCTCCACCTATACTGGCCCTACTTATGTGTTCTCTGATTTCTGAATGAACACATAATTTGAAAAATTTCCGGTCTTTACCTGAGGGCATACCTGCCTGTAGTATTGTTCAACAGACAGACATTGCTGAGGACAGGAAGCCAGGATCCTGGCAACACCATCACACTTTCTCCAATCAGCAGCTGCTGCTTCTGCACTCTGACCTCCAGCAATTCCAGCTGTAAACATACAAGAAAGAAAATGAGAAGTGGCTCAAAGTAGAAGATCAACACACAAATCCAAGCTCTCACTCCCTGCCAAACCTGAACAATACTCCCAAATCAGTATACATAAACCCCAAGCAGACATCTTACTCATCTTCCATGTCTAACCTGTCACAGCCCGAACCAGAAAACACAACTCCCAAACACATGTCCAGCTCCGCTCCAAAAATCACTGCACCTTAAATTTGTGTACATGACCTCGCAAACGAGTCCATATGACCGAACACTAAACTTGTAACACCCCCACCAAATGTATGATCACATTCTTTCAACACATAACTCCTAACTCCACCACCTCCCTAAAACATGTGTGCATCCACTGAAACTTGTACACTCCTAACACCTGAACAAAAAATTTTTGCAAAATGTTCTGTCTAAGGTTTGAAGTCTTGTGTATAGCAACCGGCATCAACACGCTGATCACAGCATTGACTTTTGGTTTTGGAAGTAACTATCATACAAATGACAAGAGGAGGCAAGAAAATGAGAGGAAATGCTGCTCTTGCACCCCCTGAACCTGTAAAAAGCCCCATACACACAACATCTACACCCCCAAACCTGTGCCCAGCCCCTAAAACACAGGTCCTAACCCCCAAACGTATATGTTCCCTCGCAATGTGTATATCTCCCTCAGAAACCTGTGTACACCCCATTCCGCCTCATCCCTCCATTGAAGATACAACTTCTATACATCTCAAACAGGGGTAACATAATTTTATGTTTAGATGACTCTAATTCAGATGTTCATGAGACCTACCTTTTGACTTTCAGAGGCTCCTTTTTCATTCTCATTAACTACATTACTAGGTGATCTAGTAATTTAAAACTATATCATCCGTATTTGTGTTGATTTGCGGGGTGTTTGAACTCACAAACAGAATTAGAAGAAATCTTCAATATTCTCAAAAATCATAAACTCTCCATTAAATTCATAACACACAATGAAAACATCCTAGACACCACAGGATTTAATTTGGCATAAGACAACACATGTAAGGCAGCAACAAAAGTTTTCGTCAAAATAACTGACACGCACTTCAACACAGAAAAAGCCATCACTTTAAACAAGCCATCTACAGACTAACGAAATCACAGCTAATGTGTTTCCATTGCACAAATGCAAATCTGGAAGATTTTAACCGACAGTAACTATCCTTCTGTTGTATTGCAAAAACAGATTTGCATTTAATAACTAACAGCATTCAAGACAACAGTAACTACTGCATCTTCCCAGATATTGTAGTAACTCTTGAATCCATGCAGCCTTGAGCTATTGACAACATAGGGTATTTAGACTCTCACAGAAGCAGAATAAGAATAATTTATCAATATCCTTAATAATCATCACTGCTCCATTGAAATTAAAGCTGCAGCATACAAGCATTGCATTAATTTCCTAGACACCACAATAATTAAACTGACACAAAGCATAAGTCAGCAAAAATGTTACTTTTTAAAATAACTAACACACACTTCTATACAGAAAAATCCCATCACTTATAAATATGCTTACCAAAGACTGGTCTGATTCCCCACTCAGAGCCTGAACACTACCTGTGAAACCCCAATCACCCAGAGCCTGAACATAACCCAAAACCCCAATCACCCTGAGCTCCAATACTACCCGCTAAACCCTGACCACTCTGAGCTCCAACACTACCCAGAGGACTGATGAGGGCAGAGCAATGGATGTGATCTATATGGACATCAGTAAGGCATTCAACAAGGTTTCTCATGGTTGACTGGTTAGCAAGGTTTGATCACATGGAATACAAGGAGAGCTAGTTACTTGGACACGGAACTGGCTCAAAGGTAGAAGACAGAGGGTGGTGGTGGAGGGTTGCTTTTCAAACTGGAGGCCTGTGACCAGTGCTGTGCCACAAGGATCGGTGCTGGGTCCACTGCTTTTTGTCATTTATATAAATGATTTGGATGTGAAGACAGGAGGTATGGTTAGTAAGTTTGCAGATGACACTAAAATTGGAGGTGTAGAGGACAGTGAAGAAGGCTACCCCAGAGTACAACGGGATCTTGATCAGGTGGGCCGATGGGCCAAGGAATGACAAATGGAGTTTAATGCAGATATGTATGAGGTGTGGCATTTTGGAAAGGAAAATCAGGGCAGGATTTATACACTTAATGGTAAGGTCCTGGGAAGTGCTGCTGAACGAAGAGACTTTGGAGTGCAGGTTCATAGTTGGTTGAAAGTGGACTCGCAGGTAGATAGGATAGTGAAGATGATGTTTGGTATGCTTCCCTTTATTGGTCAGTGCACTGAACATACGAGTTGGGAGGTCATGTTGCGGCTGTACAGGACATTGGTTAGGCCACTTTTGGAGTACTGTGTGCAATTCTGGTCTCCCTCCTTTATATGTTGTGAAACTAGAAGGGGTTCAGAAAAGATTTACAACAATGTTGCCAGGGTTAGAGGGTTTGAGCTACAGGGAGAGGCTGAACAGGCTGGAGCTATTTTCCCTGGAGTGTTTGAGGCTGAGGAGTGACCTTAAAGAAGTTTATAAAATCATTAAAGACATGGATAGGGTAAATAGTCAAGGTCTTTGCCCCAGGGTGTGGGTGTCCAAAACTAGACGGCATTGGTTTAAGGTGAGAGGGGAAAGATATAAAAGGGGCCTAAGGGGCAGCTTTTTCATGTAGAGGGTGGTGGATGTATGGAATGAGCTGCCAGAGAAAGTGGTGGAGGCTGGTATGATTACAACATTTAAAAGGCACCTGGATTGCTATATGAATAGGCAGGGTTTTGAGGGATATGGACCAAATGCTGGCAAATAGGGCGAGATTTATGTAGGACATCTGGTCAGCATGAATGAGTTGGACCGAAGGATCTGTTTCCATGCTGTACATCTCTATGACTACCTGAGAAACCCCAATCACCCTGTGCTCCAACACTGCCCGATAAACCCCGATCACCCTGTG
>NC_063346.1:707483-709037 GCF_021869965.1 Rhincodon typus
GCTCCAACACTGCCCGATAAACCCCGATCACCCTGTGCTCCAACACTACCCGATAAACCCCGATCACCCTGTGCTCCAACACTACCCAATAAACCCCAATCACCCTGAGCCTGAGCACTAACCAATCCCCGATCACTCCAAATCCCGATGCTGCACAAGAAATTGTTTCCAAAGCTCCTCCCAAACAGTGTCAGTTTGGCCTGTCTGATCTTCACAGTGGCCTGATTGCTTACCTCCAGCTCCTTCTACTATTCCTCTGACCACTGCCTGCACACCATTTGGCTTCATCAATCTCTCGGACAGCAGCTGCCCACAGCAGTGTCGCAGCCATGAAGGGGTTTGTGAGAATTTTTGTGTTTTTCCAACACACGCAGGCGCCATCTGCAAGCACACATGAAGATCAACAGTATGTTAAAAACACACAAGCCTTCCATGACCTCCAGCCAAACATCTCTCTCCTACAGAGAAGTGTTGTTATGACAGAGACAAACAGCCAAATCAAATCAGCCTCACTGTATTTGCAACACAGTAAAATTAAAATATTCAATGACCCTCAAAAGTGATCCAAACTATTCTTAACCAGACTTAGTGAACAACCGATACCAAACACCAAGTAATAGCTTAAGCAGAAGAGTTAACAATTTATGAATAATGCAATAGTTTTAGCAGAGCAAAGATAAACAACAAGGGAATCTAATAAATGTCTATGATTTAAACCCAATCTTCTTCAATTCAAACTCCCAATCATATAGAGAAGCAAACAAATGCAATTAAGGGACAAGTGAAAAGAAAAGGGAGATGTAACTAGCCAGTTCTTTTAATCAGGCTCCATAATCCATAACATCGCAGGTACAGAGGATAATATCTCGCTTGATTTCTGAATATATCAACGCTCTGGGAAAAAAGTCATTTAAATCAATGATTCTATTCTCTGAACTTTCAATCAGTTGTTAATGAGGAGATAACCAGGGAGCAATCAAAGCTCCATCTTATACTTTCTCAAGTACAATCCTTCTGACTCACACACAATTAAAAAACCAGTTCAACTTTTGGTTCCTCTTTGTTCATCTGATTGTCTCCCTGAGGCGCCAGTTAATATTCAAACATCTCCCAGCTTTCTGGGTGCAATTCATCTTTGGAACTGAAACATCTGAAGTGTTCTCTGGACGAGAATCAACCTGCAGTTAACTTCCAGGCCTGGTCTCAAACAAAAATCAGGTTGCTCTTTTTTTTTCTAAAACAAAAAGCAAGCTACAGCTCATAGTCCGAAAGTCACACTTAGCTCTCAGTTCACAGCTCCAAACCACACAAAAATAAACAATACCTCAGCAAGGGTTCTAATGCTATGAACGGCTTCTCACTTTTTGCAGCAATAAGCCTTTCCCATGCAACCGACTCAGCAGACTATCCCAACCTTCCCCTAACCGTAACTCCATCCCCTTTCTTTCCTAAGCTTACCCATCTCCATATCCTTCTTATAACATTCTGTCAGCCTCCACATTGCCCACATCCACTCAAACCCTCACCATTACAACATGACTAAATGTGAAGTCA
>NC_063346.1:709437-724724 GCF_021869965.1 Rhincodon typus
GGATGAACACAGCAGGCCAAGCAGCATCATAGGAGCTGCTTGGCCTGCTGTGTTCATCCAGCCCTGCACCTTGTTGTCTTGGATTCTCCAGCATCTGCAGTTCCTACTATCTCTAAATGTGAAGTCATACACTTTGCTGTTAAACGAAAACAGAAAGGAAGAGTGTTACTTAAATAGTGATATATTGGGAACTGTGGATGTTACAAAGGGATCTGGCTGTCCTTGTACACCAGTCAACGCAAGTAAACAGGCAGATGTAGCAAGCAATTAGGAAGGCAAATGGTATTCTGACCTTCATTGCAAGAGGATTTGTTCAGAAGTAGGGATTTCTAACTGCCTCTATATAAAGTTACCATTGTTCTTGAGGACTTATATGGATGTTCTCTCATTACAGAGAGACAACTAGTGGTGACTTTAACCTGAGGGTCACCAAGAGAGGTACAAGGCTGAAAGAACGGGACCTTCATAATAACCTCAACTGGTGCAGGCACTGAACTCATGTTGTTGGCATCACTCTGTATTGCAAATCAGCAATCCAGCCAACCAACTGCAGCTATATAGTGCTGCATATAGATTTGGTCTCCCTACCTAAGGATGGATATACTTGCCAAAGAAAGAATACACAGTATGTTTACTTAGCTGAAACTGAGGATGACAGAACTGTCCTGTCAGGAGATATTAGGCCTGTATTCACTAGAGTTTAGAAGGATGGGGGGACCCAATTGAAATGCATAAAATTCTAACAGGGCTGGACAGACTAGATACTGGAAGAATATTTTCCCTGGTTAGGGAGGCTGTAACCAGGGAACACAATATCAGGATTCAGGACAGAACATTTAGGACTGAGATGAGGAAAAATTTCTTGATTCAAAGTGTAATGAACCTATGGAATTCTCCATCACAGAAGGCTGTACAGGCCAAGTCACTGAATATATTCACAAAAGAGATGGGTAAATTTTTAGATTTTAAAGGCATCAAGGGGTAGGTGGAGAAAGTAGAAAATGACATTGGGATAAAGGATTAGTTATGATCATATTGAATAGCAACCCAGGCTTGAAGGGCCAAATGACCTATTTCTGCTCCTAGTTTCTACGTTTCTAATTCAAACGCAATTACTCTAAAGTTCTCTTGCAGTCCCTCATGCTCCATCAATTCATCCAAAGCTCTGCAGCCAGCATAATAACCAGTCCAGGATTGATTGCCTCATCACCCCTGTAGTAAGCCAAAATTATAATTCCCAATATTGTGTATAAGAACATAAGAAATAGCAGCAGTAACACATCATTCAGCTATTTGAATCTAGTCCGCCATTCAACAAAATCATGGCTGATCTGCTATTTCAACACCATCTTTCTGTACTATTCCATCTCCTTTGCTGTTTTTAATCTGTAGAAATCTAGTGATCTCAGATTTGATTATACTCAGTGACTAAGCCTCAATGGCTCTTTGGAACAAATAATTCAGGATTCCGAACCCTTTGAGTGAAAAATAATCCTTGTCATCTTAGTTCTAAATGGCCTGCCCCATAACTGGGAGAGGATGGTGTTGACAGCACACCTCACCACAGCCAGGGAAACATCCTTTCTGAATCTACCTTGTTGAACCCTTTAAGGGTTTTGTATGTTTGAATGACATAGCATCTCATTCTTCTAAGCTCCAGAGAATACAGTCCCAGTTTGTTTAATCTTTTGTCACAGGACAATCACTCCAGCCCAGGAATCAGTTTGGTGAATGTTTGTTACACTCCTTCAATGACAAGTATATCTTTTCTTAACTGAGGAGACCAAAACTATACACACAACACGCCAGCACACCAAGGCTCTCTACAATCGCAGTAAGACATCTTTACTTCTATATCCAAATCCTCTTGTTTAAAAGGTCAACGCACATTTGCTTTTTTAATTGCTTGCTAAACCGCAAACTAACTTAGTGTCTCATGAACATGGACACCCAAGTCCCTTTAAAGTTCAATACTTCCCCGCCTCTCACCATTTAAGAAATACTCTGTCATGATGTTTTTCTTACCAAAGTGGATAAGTTCACATTTCTCCACATTGTATTCCATCTGGAAAAATGTCACTCACTGCTTCAGATCCTCTTCAAATATTGCACCCTCCTCACAACTTACACTTCTACCTAGTTTTATGTCATCTGCAAACTTGGAAATACTACATTTAATCCCCACATCCAACTCATTCAACAGCTGGGGCCCAAGCTCTGATATTGCAGTACCCCACAAATCACAGCAAGCCAACCTGAAAATTTTCCATTTATTCCCACTGTCTGCTGTGCATTAAACAGTTCTCAATCCAAAGCAGAACATTCCACCTCATCAAAATAGAAAATGCTGCAGAAACTCGGCTGATTTTCAGCATCTGTAGTATTTTGCTTTTATTGTCTGAACCACTTGTGTTCCAATTTTGTCTGCTAACCGCTTCAAACCTGTGCTAACATCATCGAAAGCTTTCAAAAAAAATCTAAGTGGACCACCTTTTCCAGTTTCCCGTTATCTATTCTGTTCACTTAATCCTCAAAAAACATAGCAGGATTGTTAAACATGATAAAAAACATAATACATATTTATAACACATATGTTGACTCATGTTATTTTGCAAGTGTGCATTTTCCTTACAACTATTAGGTCTGTAAGTGTATGTTTACTTTCTCTCTCCTTTCTTAAATAATGAGGTTATGTTTGCCACCATTCTATTTTCAAGAACCATTCCATACTCAATAAACTTTTGAAAGATAATGACCAACTTAACGACTAGTTGTACAGTCACAGCTTCCAACATTCTGCAATCAGGTCCAGGGTATTTATCTACTTTAAGTCCCATTATTTACACAAGGATATTCAGTAATATTAATATGTTGCAGTTTATTGTTTACACTAGGGCCAAGATGCACTGGTGTTCCTGAAAGGAACTTGGGACTTTCTTTTTTGAAGACAGTACTTCAGACAGTCTGAATAGCGAAGGAGTGGGAATGGGGTAGATGTGACGAGAGCCGAGTATCCTCGTACACAAGTCACTGAAAGTAAGCATGCATCAGGCAGTGAAGGCACAAATGGTACGTTGGCATTCACAGCAAGATGATTTGAGTCAGAATCTCAAAAAGCCATAAAATTCTAACAGGACTAAACTCAAAAAGGATGTTCCCAATGACTGAGGAGTACAGAATCAGGGATTGTAGGCCATTTAGGACAGCGGAGAAATTACTTCACCCAGAGAGCGGTGAGCCTGCGGAAGTCTCTGCAAAAGAACGTGGTTGAGGCCAAAACACTGAATATTTTCAAGGTATCAGATATAGTCCTTAGGGCTAAAGGGATCAAAAGGTTTGGGGAGAAAGTAGAAACAGGTTACTGAGTTGGATGATCAGCCACGATCATACTGAATGGCAGAGCAGGCTCGAAGGACTGAATAACGTATTGCCGCTACTACTTTCTATGTTTTATAATGTCAAGGGCAGTCACTCTCACTTTGCCACAGGAGTTGAGCTATTTTGTCCAAGTTTGGATCACAGTTGTAATGTGGTCAGGTGCCAAGTGGCCCAAGAGTATGTTGCCCACAACTTAGGGGTGGCATGGTGGCTCAGTGGTTAGCACTGCTGCCTCATAGCATCAGGGACCCAAGTTCGATTCCACCCTCAGGTGACTGTGTGTGGAGTTTGCACATTCTCCCTGTGTCTGTGTGGGCTTCCTCCGGGTGCTCCGGTTTTCTCCCACATTCCACAGATGTGCGGGTTAGGTGAACTGGCCATGCTAGATTGCCGATGGGGGATGGGGGATCGAGTCGAGTCTGGGTGGAATGCTCTTCGGAGGGTTGGTGTGGACTCAGTTGGCTGAATGGCCTGCTTCCACACTGTAGGATTCTATGATTAGTACTAACCTGTCTGTAGACTGCAATCTCCCATGACTACTGTATTTGCCTTATGTGCACCTTTGATTTCCTGATTTATACTATGATTTACATTATCACTGCTTTTTTGTTGCCTTTAAACAAGTCCCACCAAAGCTTTGCCCTGCTTTTTTCTTGTTGCACTCAGCTGACATTATGAATTCTCACTGCTAATGCTCTCTTTAATTAAGAGAGGTACCCCTCTGCCATTTCCCTGCTCCCTGTCCTTCATAAATGTCACATATCGTTGGATATTCAGAACACAGCTTTGGTTGCTTTGTAGCCATGTCTTTGTAATGGGTATCAGGTCACAAATATAATCTCTATTTAAATTGACAATTGTCTGCTTTGTCGTTAGTGTTGCAGATATTCAAATACATGGCCCCTTTCAATTTTTTAACACTTACTGTAAACTCTGGTTGCACATGCTGAAGTTTTATTTACAATCCCTTCCTGCCATACTCTGATTCTCATTACCTTTTATTGTTACCTTGATCTATTTTCTTTGTACTTCTCTTGAATTTACTCAATCTTCCCTGAGATGACCTTCTCACTATTTTGCTAGTAGTATAACTCACTAGAAAAGCAGCCTCAGCCATCCAGCCCAATGGTGCAGCCCCCAATTTCCCCTGTACCCAGTGCCCTATGAATCAAACCCATTTTCCCTAAATCAGATTTTGAGGCATCTTTGCATTCTACCTTGTGCCAATTTGCATATGGCTCATGTAATAGTCTAGAGATAATTATTTTTGATGCTCTGCTTTTCAATGTAGCATCTAGTTCTTCATACTGCTGATGTAGGACCCCCTTCATTGTCTTACCCATTGTTTCTGCCTGCTCCTCACCCCGAGAGCACATCTCTTCCTACCTTGACTCAGCCTTTTTTCCCCTGGTCCAGTCCCTGCCCATTACATCCATAAATCCTCTGACACTTTATGCCAGTTTCGGCTCTAGCCGCCTACTCTCTACCATGGACTTGCAATCCCTTTACACATTCATCCCCCACCACGATAGTATCAAGGCTCTCTGCTTGTAATGCTGGTGTCAGTTACTAAGGATGTAATAACTGAGCATTTGGATGGGGGTGTCAGATGCGGTCTGAGTCAGCAGGGATTCACTAAAGGGAAATCATGCATAACACATCCTCTGGAGTTTTTTGAGGATATGACCAGTAGAGTGGATAAGGGTGAATCAGTAGATGATGTGTATCTCCACTTTCAAAAGGCTTTTGACAAGGTTCCACACAAGAGATTAGTTAGGAAATTTAAAGCTCACGTTTTCAGAGGTAATGTATTGATATGGTTAGAGAACTGGTGGACAGGCAGGAAGCAGAGGACAGGAATAAACGGGTCCTTTACAGAGTGGTAGACAGTGATGAGTCGGTTGGTGCAGGGTTCAATGCTGGGACCCCGGCTGTACACAGTAATACATTAACCATTTGGTTGAAGGAATTGAAGGTAATATTTCCATATTTGCAGATGACACTAAGCTGGGTGGCAGTGTGTGCTGTGAGGAGGATGCTAAGAGGCTGCAGGGTGACTTGGTCAGGCTGACTGAGTGGGCAAATACTTGGCAAATGCAATATAATGTGGATAAATGTGAGGTTATCCACTTTGATCACAAAAACAGGAAGGCAGATTATTATCTGAATGGTGGTAGTTTAGGAAAAGGTGAGGCGCAATTAGATGTTGATTAGACCTGGGTGTCATGATGGAACAGTCGCTGAAGGTTGGCATTCAGGTGCAGCAGGCAGTGGGGAAAGCTAATGGCATACTGGCCTTTATAGCAAGAGGATTTGAGCATTGGAGTAAGGATGTCTTGCTGCAGTGATGCAGGACCTTGGTAAGGCCACACCTTGAGTATTGTGTGCAGTTTTGGTCTCCTAGTCTGAGGAAGGACATTCTTGCTATTGAGGGAGTCCAGCAAAGATTCACCAGATTGGTATCTGGGATGGCAGGACCGACATGAGGAAAGACTGGATCGACTGGGCTTGTATTGGCTGGAATTTGGAAGAATGAAGGAGGATCTCGTAGAAACATATAAAATCCTGACGGAACTGGATAGGTTAGATGCGGAAAGAATGTTCCCGATGTTGGGGAAGTTCAGAACTAGGGGTCACAGTCTAAGATAAGGGTTAAGCTATCCAGGACCAAGATGAGGAAGAATTTCTTCACTCCTGAGTTGTGAACCTATGGAATTCTCTCACACAGGAAGCTGTTGGGACCAGTTCATCGGATATATTCAAAAGGGAGCTGGACGTGGCCCTTGCGGCTAAAGGGGTCAAGGAGTATGGAGAAAAAGCAGGAGTGGGATGTTGAGGTTGCATGATCAGCCATGATCATATTGACTGGTGGTGCAGATTCGAAGGGCCAAATGGCCTACTCCTGCATCTATTTTCTGTTTTGTTATAATACCTGGAGACTGACTCAGAACTGCTGTATTTGTCCTGGGAGTATTTGATTGGGATGGTGTAGAGGAAGCTTTAGTTCCAGTTTAAGAGTTAAGGAAGCTTTGCTTTCAACCTAAGAGTAGAGAAGATTTTACCTTGTGTTGAACCCTGTGCTGTCCCTGTCCTGGGGGGGTTTGATGGGGCCAGTGTAGAGGAGGCACCGTAGCTCAGTAGTTAGCACTGCTGTCTCACAGCGCCAGGGACCCAGCTTTGATTCTACCCTCAAGTGACTGTGGAGTTTGCATGTCTCCCTGCGTCTGTGTGGATTTCCTCCGGGTGCTCTGGTTTCCTCCCACAGTCCAAAGATGTGCAGGCTAGGTGGACTGGCTATGCTAAATTGCCCATACTGTCCAGGGATGTGTAGATTAGGTGGGTTCTAGAGGGATGGGTCTGGGTGGGATGTTCTGAAGGTCAGTGTGGACTTGTTAGGCCAAAGGGCCTGTTGTCACACTGTTGGAATTCTATGAGTTCTGCTCTGCATCTAAAGGCCTGAACTGTCGCGACTCATCACGACCCTTCTCCGCTTGGCTGAGCTCGTCTTTACCCTCACCCTCAACTTCTCTTTTAAGTTGTTTCATTTTCTTCAGGTCACAGGGGTGGCCATAGGTACCCACATGGGCTCCAGTTATGTCTGTCTCTTCATGGGATACATGGAACATTCCTTGTTCAAGTCCTATTCCGGCCCCCACGCACAACTCTTTCTCCGATATATCAATGATATCATTGGTGCTGCTTCCCTCTCTCATCTGGAATTGGAAAAGTTCATCAATTTCATTTCCAATTTCCATCCCACTCTCACTTTCTAATGCTCTGCTTTTCTGCTGGCATCTAGCTCCTCTTATTGCATATGCAGGACCACCTTCATCGTCTTACCTAGTATAGTCGCCTCTATGGTCTATCTCCGACTCCTTCCTTCCCTTCTCGACATCTGTTTCCATTTCTGGGGATAGACTGGCCACTACAAACCTACCGACTCCCACAGCTTTTTGGACTATACACCCTCGCACCCTGCTTCCTGTAAAGACTCCATTCCATTTGCCCAGCTCCTCCACCTCCATTGTATATGTTCCAATGGGCCACCTTTGACAACGGAGCCTCTGAAACATCCATCTTTTTCCTCAACTGAGGATTCCCCAGTACGGTTGTTGATAGGGCCCTCAACTGGGTCTGACCCATCTCCCGCACTTCTGCCCTCACCCCCTCTCTTCCCTTCTACAACAGCGATTGGGCTCCCCTCGTCCTTACCTACCATCCTACCAGTATCCACATCCAAAACATCATCAGTTGCCATTTCCGCCATCTCCAGCAAGATGCCACCACCAGACATATATTTCCCTCCCCTCCCTTGTTTGCCTACCGCAGGGAAACACTGGTCCACTCTTCCTTCACTGCCGCCCCCTCAACACCGCGGCACCTTCTCCTGCAACCACTTAAGGTGTAACTCCTGCCCATTTACCTCCTCCCTCTTCAGTATTCAACGGCCCAAACATACCTTCCAGGCAAACCAGCACTTCTCACTCTAGCCTACTGCATTCGCTGCTCACAATGTAGTCTCCTGTTCATTGGGGCAGCGAAGTGTAGACTGGGTGACCGCTTCGCAGAACAGCTATATTCTGCCTGCAAAAAAGACCCTGAGCTTCCAGCTGCCTTCCACTTTAACACGTCATCCTGTTCTCTGGCCAAGTTCCAAGCGTCAAGTTCCTCGGAGTGACGATAACCGACGACCTGTCCTGGTCTTCCCATGTAAACGTGACAGTCAAGAAGGCACAACAACACCTCTTTTTCCTCAGGCGGCTTAGGAAATTTGGTATGTCCATAAGGTCCTTTACCAACTTCTGCAGATGCATCATTGAAAGCATACTGTCCAGGTGCATAACAGCCTGGTATGGCAACTGCTCTGCCCAGGACCATAAGAAACTACTGAACTACTGAAACTACAGACCTGACCATCACAGAAACCAACCTTCCATCCATGGACTCTATTTACACGGCTAGCTGCTGTGGAAAGGTGGCCAACATTATCAAAGACCCACTGCACCCCGGTAATGATCTCCTACAACCTCTTCCATCAGGTAGAAGATACAGAAGTCTGAACACGCACGAGCAGGTTCAGGAACAGCTTCTTCCCGGCCATTACCAGACTGTTGAACGGACTCTAGCCTCAAATAATGTAAGCTGGATGCGTCTAAGTCCTTTGCATACTGTGATCTGCCTGTTCACTATATTTCAGTACACGTGACAATAAATCAATCAATCAATCAATCAATCAATATCTCTACCTCAGGCTTGCTGCAGTAGTCCAGCAAAGCTCAGTGCAAGCTGGAAGAACAACACCTCACTTTCCGCCTGGACCCTGCAGCCCTCCTGATTCAATACTGAATTCAGTAATTTTAGGGCCTAAACGCTCCCCTGCCCTAGCCATTAACCACACACACCAGGCCTTGTTATCACATAGCCTGCCATTACACAATACCTATTGTTGGCCAATACCAGTCCCTACTAACAGCTATTCACCCTCCCAGGCAGATCGTTATCTGCTACTTTGTCTGTTCAACTATTCTTCTCTCTCTTTGGGCTCTATCCCCACCTACTGTTTACTCCTGATCCCCTTCCCCCCCCATCCTATATTCTGCATATAAATCACCATTTTCCTATCTACCATCAGTTCTGAGGAAGGGTCACCAGACATGAAACGTTAACTCTGATTTTTCTTCACAGATGTTGCCAGACCTGCAACTTCTGTTTTTGTTTCTGATTTACAGCATCTGCAGTTCTTTTGGTTTTCATTCCCCTGACTCCGGTCTCGTGTAAAACCACTATCCTTCCTACCATCGCCAATAATGTCAGGGACAATTACCTGTTTTGTTCCTCCCTGCAAGATCAGCAACTCCTTGACAACAATTGGTTGATACACTCGATCCAGCAGTTTCTGTAAACCCTGTTGGCAGCTGTGCTGCTCAGCATCCGTAAGGCCCTGTCAATGACATACATATTACACAAAACAACTTTGAGGACTTGAGTATTGCAGTTTTACCATTAAGTTGATGAGGTGTGTCAAACTCAGTTTACATCCTAGGATTCTAAATGAGATAGCTGCAGAAATAGTGGATACTTATGATTATCCAAAACTCTCTATATTTTGGCATGATCCTATCAGACTGGAGGTTAGCAAACATAACATTGCTGTTCAAGCAAGGATGGAGGGGGAAAACAGGGAACGACAGGCCAGTTAGACTGACATCAGTCATGAGGAAAAGGCTGGGATTGTCTATTGCACTGGTGAGGCCATACCTGAAATCCTATGTGCAACATTTAAGGGAGAATATACATAACTAGAGACTGCACAGTAAAGCTTCATTAAATTAATTCAGGGGATGAGGGGTAAAGGGCTGAATAAATTAGGCCAATACGTTCTGGAGTTTAGAAGAACATGACATTATCCCATTAAAAACCAAAATTTTGTAAGGGCTAGACATGAGAAATACTGAGAGGTTGATTATATTGGTTCGAGAATCTAGAATACCGAGGCACAATTTTAGGATTAGGGACTAATTAGTTAAGATTGAGATGAGGAAAAATTTCTTAATTGAAATTATTGTGAATCCGAGATGGAGCATTTCAGCCACAAGGAGAGGCTGGCTAAGCTTGGGTTGTTTTCTTGGGAGCAGAGAAGGTTGAGGGGGCATCTGCTAGAGGTGAATAAGACTATGAGGGGCATTCACAGGGTGAACAGAAAGCAGCTGTTCCCCTTAGTCACAGGGTCAAGAACAAGGGGGCACACTTTCAAAGTGAAAGGCAGGAGGTTTAGATGGGATTTAGAGAAAAGAGTTTCACTCATAGGATGAGGAGTCTGGAATGGGAGGGTAGTTCAGACAGGTAACTTCACAACCTTTAAAAAATACTTGAATGAGCACTTAAAATATCATAACATTTAAGGTGATGGGCCTAGTGCAAGAAAGTAGGTTTACTGTAGTTGTGTATTTTTGATGGTACAGACTCAATGGGCCTCTTCTGTACTATACGATTCAATGAGGAGCAGGCCAGAAAATAGAACTAAGGTAGATGATTAGACATGCCATTATTGTTTTGAATGGTGGAGCAGATTTGAGGTGTCAAATTGTCTACTGCACATATATCATGTGGTTTATTGTTTCTTTGCTTGAAGTGATAGCTCCAGGTTGCTGATAAATATTAGAGTCGGTTACTGTACCTTCTGTTTCTCTCTATCCTCTTGACGTGAAGACTCCTCTGACGTCAGGTTCGAATGATATTTCTTTGGTGAATATGCCAACTGGCAGAGACTGGCTAACAAATCTCCAAGATGCCTGGTGAGGATCAGGCTCTCTAAGGAAGGGTGGTGAGCGATGTCAAGGAGTGCCATAGTGACAATGTGAAGCCTCCACATTCCTCTGGGAGGTGCCAAGTAACAAACCAATTTCTCAACAGTTGCTGCAAAATCTGATCTGCATCTAAGAGGAGTTCCCACTCCTGGTAGAAGGTATGGACAGATCCCAAGAATGATGACGAACTGCAGCGCAGTCTGGACTGTTTTCTGTTGTGAGATGCTCAGAGTATCTGGAGGTAATGCAGGGGCACATTCTGGAGACTTTGGATTTGGTTTTGGGGGTACGAACTGCGCTAACAATTCAATCATTGTCTGCTTTAAACACAAGAGCTGCACTAGAACCTCAGTAACAAAGTTCCAGACTGCATCATCTGACCTCACTGACCATGTTAACTGAGATATCACCTGTTCCCTCAGCTGCTGTAAAGTTGCCGAGTTAGAATCCTGCTGCAGCTTCTGGTCGAGGACCGACAGATTGTGACACAGTGTCCGCAGTAGCACATTCTCTTGACTGATCTGTGCCGTCCGTGCTTCTGAAACCAATAAAAACAAAGTTCATCAGGAAAAAACTACCTGATTATTGTTTGTTCCAGACCAGCTCTCCCTAACCAGGAGGTTTCTGTTCCACACTGATGAAGAGCTGGCTTTTATCATTCCAAACTTTCATTCCAATGTTTTATCTTCCTTCATATTCTTGATAAATTCCTCCTCCCTCACTCATTACTCACAGTCCTATCCACATACCACTCTTCGCCACT
This sequence comes from Rhincodon typus, assembly GCF_021869965.1. Classification (NCBI taxonomy): domain Eukaryota; kingdom Metazoa; phylum Chordata; class Chondrichthyes; order Orectolobiformes; family Rhincodontidae; genus Rhincodon; species Rhincodon typus. Next base: position 720,886 of record NC_063346.1, read on the forward strand.
AACCAAGCGTTTTTAAACTTGTCCCCAACCCACTACTCCATCCCACACCCCTGGACGTCTTTCTCCTTCCCTGGCCTACCCCGGGGTGCCTGTTCTTCTACCCTTGGTCTCACCCAACTTGTCATGTCCTCCAGCCCCTCATATCTTGCCTCCCCAACATCGGGACACATCCTTTCTCTGTTGCTCTCCCCTCACCCTCACCCGCGGCCTGTGCCTGTGCCTGTGCCTGTGCCTATCCCTCACCCCCGGGCTGTATGAGCTCACTCAGAGCCTCTACCACTCTCTTCAACGGCGGCGCCATGTCGGTGACTCTGCGCACGCGCAGAACTCAGGCTCGCGCGAGATTCCCGCCGTGCATAAAGATGTCACGTGACATCAACGGCTGCCCATTCAGCCGGAAGGCCCTAGGGTAGCCCCTTAGGCCTGGGGGTAGACAATTAATAGTAAAGTAAAACTTATCTGATTTAGGCTCATCAACCCCATTCAATCAAGTACAGCGCAGAGGATAGGGCCCAGCACACATCTCGAGTGAGTCCAGGGCCTGGCATCAGAATCGCAGCTGCTATATCGGTGGAGGCGACGACGGTGAGGTAGGCCCAGAGGCAAAAGATGGTGCCTGAGGATCGGCAACTTCGTCGTTGGTTGGGTCCAGTGCAGACGGTGACAAAGCGGTGGAGGAGGGATGGTGGCACAGGCTTTGTTGGTTGTGATGAGCTGGCTTAAGCTATATCCTTCTCTTCCCTTATTCATAAATTATTCAAAAAGGCACCGAATCATGGCGAGAAATGAAAGCTTTTCACTATTCTACGGTATTCTTACTGTAAAATTCACATGACAATAAAATCATTCATTCATTCATTCATCCGTTATGCTGTTTCTCAGCCACTGATTGCGTGAGGTTTGCTGCAGTCTGTGTCTATTTTTTATACTTCCAACAGCCACAATATTTGTTGCAGTGAGGGAAATAAAATTTAAGATTATATTGCTGTCCAGAGTTACAGAACTGATAGGCTGAATAGCCTCTGACCACGTCTTTTTGACTGGATTGCCATACTTCACTTCAAAGACCCCCAACATCATGCCTTAAGTAGGATGATCAGAACTTGATGGTAATCCTCCAGTTGTGCTCCAACCAGAATTTTATAAAGGTTCAGAACATCTTCTATAACTGCTCATGTACAGTTTTCTTATCTCTGAAGCTCCCATATCATTTGCTAATTGCTCTCAATATATCCTGTCACCTTCAAATCTCAATGCAACATGGAAGCCTAGGTCTCTGAGATCTAAAGAGTGTTCAGGGGCAATGTTTAGTCTATAATGCTTTTCCACCAATATAGTGAAATCTTGCACTGTTACATTTAATCTGGCACTTGTTTACCCTGCTAACTATCCATATCCAGCTGCAATCACTTAGTATCACCTTCACTGTTTTTTACATCTGCTAATTTGGTACAATCAGCAATTTTGAAATTTAATTGTGTAGTCCAAAATTCAAAGTCATATATGTAATTAAAAAACAGTCTGAATACTGACCTCTGATGAACCTGAGAGTCAAAGAGCCATGCAACACAGAGACAGACTTTTTGGCCCAACTCGTCCATGCTGACCAGGTTTCCTAACCTGAACTAATCCCATGTGCCTGCGTTTGGCCCATATCTCTCTAAACCTCTCCTATCCATGTACCTGTCCAAATGTCTTTTACATATTATAACTGTACTTGCTTCTACCACTTCTAGCAGCTTGTTCAATATATGCACAACCATTTATGTGAAAAAGCTGCCCATCAGATCTCTGTTAAATCTTTCCCCTCTCCGCTTAAACTTACATCCACTAGTTTTGGACTCCACTACCATGGGGAAAAGACCTTGGCTGTATACCTTATCTGTGCCCACTCATGATTTTATAAGGTCACCCCTCAGCCTCTGATGCTCCAAGGGAAAAAGTACCAGGCTATCCAGTCTCTCCTAATAACTCAAACCCTTCAGTCTCAGCCACATCCTTGTAAATCTTTTTTGCACCATTTCCAGTTTAATAACATTCTTCCTATAGCAGGGCAGCCAGAATTGTACTCAGTACTCCAAATGTGGCCTTACCAATGTCTTGTAGAGGTGTAACATGATGTCCTAACTTCTGCACTCCATGCTCAGACCGATGAAGGCAAGCATGCCAAATGCCTTCTTCAACTACCTGTGATGCCACTTTCAAGGAACTGTATACCACCACCCCAGATCTCTCTGTTCAACAACATTCCCCAGGGCCCTACCAAAAACTGTATAAGTCAAGCCCTGGTTTGTCTTACCAAAATGCAAGACCTTGCATTTATCTAAATTAAACTCCATCTGCCGTTCCTCAGCCCACTGGCCTAGTTGATCAAGACCCCGTTGTACTCTTAGATAACCTTCATCACTTGTCCAATACACCACCAATGTTGGTGTCATCTGTAAACTTGCCTTTTATGTTCTCATCCAAATTGTTTATATAAATGACAAACAACAGTGAACCCAGCACCGAACCTTGTGGCACATTGCTGGTCACAGGCTTTCAGTCTGAACAACCCTCTACCAGCACCCTCTGTCTCCTTCCATCAAACCAATTTTGTATCCAGTTGGCTAGCTCTCCCTGGATCCCATGTTATCTAACCTTATTGAGCAGGCTATTATGTGGAACCTTGTCAAAGGCCTTGCTAAAGTCCATGTAGACAAAGTCTTCAAAAATTTCAATCAAGTATGTAAGACACAATTTCCCATGCACAAAGCTATGCTGACTGTCCTTAATCTGACATCGCCTTTCCAAATTCTTGTAGACCCTGTCTCTCAGAATCCTGTCCAGCAATCTACCCACCACTGACGTCAGACTCACCTGTTTGTAGTTCCCTGGCTTTTCCTTGCAGCCTTTCTTAAATAATGGCACAATATTAGCTACCCTCCTGTCTTCCACCACCTCACCCGTCGGTGTCGATTTGATTTGAATTATTGTACTCACATGTACCTAAGTATAGTGTTTTGTTTGAAAGCAGTGCAGGCAGATCAAAGCTTTGTTTTGAAAGCAGTACAGGCAGATCACAACAAACAAGGACATACAGAGCATAGGGTGCTTAGACAGGACGAGGCATACAGGCTACAACTTCACAGAAGGTACGCAAAGCAAGATCAACATTATTTGATATTAGAATGAAACAAGTATCTCTGCTAGGAGCCTCGCAATTTCTTTAGCTTTCCGCAATGTTCTAGGATACACTTTATTAGGTCCTGGGGATTTATAGACCTTTATGTGTTTTAAAACCTCCAGCGCCGCCTCTTCTGTAATATGAACTCTTTTCAAGACATCACTATTTATTCCCCTAGCTTCCATATCTTTCTCCACAGTAATTACTGATGCAATATATTCATTTGGTATGTCACATCTCTGGTTGTTCCACACATAGATAGCCTTGTTGATCTTTAAGGGGCCCTATTCACTCCCTAGTTAGTCTTTTGTGCTTAATATACTTGTAGAATGTGAGGTTGGTTGGCTTGCCGAGCTGGTTTGTTGTTCCGCAGATGTTTTGTTACCATGCTGGGTAACATCATCAATGCAGCCTCTGATGAAGGGTCAGTGTGATTTCCTGCCTGGTTTTTAAACTCTGGAGTCCGTTGAGCTGGATTGCCTCACTTCCGGTTTTCCTTCAAGGTGGAGTGTATATGGGGTCGAGTTCTATGTGTTTATTAATGGCTTTCTCCGTGGAGTGCCAGGCTTCTAGGAATTCTCGTGCCTGTCTCTGCTTAGCTTGTGATAACAAGGTGTAGAGCTGGATGAACACAGCAGGCCAAGCAGCATCAGAGGAGCAGGAAGGCTGACGT
>NC_063346.1:725124-776387 GCF_021869965.1 Rhincodon typus
GGCTGACGTTTTGGGCCTAGAACCTTCTGCAGAAAAAAGGCCCGAAATGTCAGCCTTCCTGCTCCTCTGATGCTGCTTGGCCTGCTGTGTTCATCCAGCTCTACACCTTGTTATCTCAGATTCTCCAGCATCTGCAGTTCCTACTATCTCTGCTTAGCTTGTCCAGGATTTTGGTGTCGAATTGGTGGTTCTCCTTATCCATGTGGATAGAGATGAGTGAGTATTGGTCGTGTCTTTTTGTAGCTAGTTGGTGTTTGTGTACCCTTGTTGTTAGTTTCCTTCCTGTTTGTCGGATGTAGTGTTTCTCACAGTTTCTGCAGGGGACCTTACAGATGACATTGGTCCTGTCCATAGCGGGGAGTGGGTCTTTAGTTCGGGTGAGCCGTTATCATAGGGTTGATATGGGCTTGTGTGCCACTTTGATGCCCAGCGGTCGTAGGAGTCTTGTGGTTAGTTCCGATGTGTTCCTGACGTAGGGTAGTGTGCTGAGTGTGTCGGGGCGTGTAGTATCTTCCTGGTGTTGTTCATGTAGGCATCTTCTGACCCAGTTTTTTGAGTATCCATTATCCTTGAAAACCTGGAAGAGGTATTCTTCTTCCTCTTGGCGTAGTTCTGTGTTGCTGCAGTGTGTTGTTGCCCGTTTAAATAGTGTTCGCACGCAGCTTCATTTGTGTGTGTTGGGATGGTTATTGTTGAAGTTCAGTACCTGGTCCGTGTGTGTGACTTTTCTGTGTACTTTCGTTTGCAGTTCCCCATTTGTCTTGCGCTCTACCATGACGTCCAGGAGTGGGAGCTGTTTGTTCTTCTCCTCCTCTCTGGTGAATTTTATTCCGGTGAGGGTATTGTTTATAAGTTTGTGTGTCTCCTCTAGTTTTGTCCGTTTAATGACATGGATGACACCTTTGTCATCATTGTTTGTCATTTATATAAACAATTTGGATGAAAACATAAAAGGCAAGTTTACAGATGACACCAACATTGGTGGTGTATTGGACAGTGATGAAGGTTATCTAAGAGTACAACGGGGTCTTGATCAACTAGGCCAGTGGGCTGAGGAACAGCAGATGGAGTTTAATTTAGCTAAATGCAAGGTTTTGCATTTTGGTAAGACAAACCAGGGCTTGACTTGTACAAATACTTGTAGAATCTTTTTGGATGCTGCTTAACCTTATCCGCCAAAGCTAACATGTCCTCTTTTCGCCCTCCTGATTTCCCTCTTAAGTGTACACCTACACCCCTTACGCTCCTCAAGAAATTCACTTGATCCCAACTGTCTATACTTGCCATATGCCCCCTTTGTCTTGATTAAAGCATCAATATCTCTAGTCACTCAGTGTTCCCAACTCCTGCAAGCCTTGCCCTTCATACTAGCTGCAATATGCTCTCCCTGAACTCTTGCTATCCCACTTTTGAAAGCCTCTCACTTGCCAGATGTCCCTTTACCTGTGAACATCCGCCCCTAATCCTAACACCATCAAAATTGGTCATACTCCAATTTAGATCTTTAACTTGTGGACTAGGCCTATCCTTTTGCATAACTATTTCAAAATGAATAGAATTATGATCACTGGTCCCAAATTGCTCCCCCACTGACACCTCAGTCATTTGCACTGCCCTATTTCCCAACAGGAGGTTGGGTTTTGCTCTTTCTCTAGTAGAGTCATTACATATTGATTGAGGAAGTTTTCTTGAACAAACTTAACAATATGGCAGTCCCAGTCTGTGTTTGGAAAGTTAAAACCCCTACTATTACAACTCTTATTATTCTTGCATCTGTCCACGATCTCCCTACATGTTTGCTCTTCATTTTCCCGCTATTGTGGGACCTACAGTACAATCCCATCAAAGTGATCACCCTCTTCTTATTTCTCAGTTCCTTGTCAAAAGCTTTGTTAAAATCCATATAAACTACATTAACTGAATTTCCCTCATCCACACTCTTGATCACATTTAAAAAAAAATTCTAACAAATTTGTTTTGCATGACCTCCCTCTGACAACATGACAAAGCTATGCTGATTATCCCTAATTTTCCAAGTGGATGTTAATTTCCTTCTTCAGTATTTTCTCCCTTAGTTTCCCTACCGATTTGAGGCTGACCAGTCTATTCATTTCCTGGTTCATCTCTACCACCTTTCTTGAAAAGAGAAACCACATTAGCCGTCCTCCAGTCTAAGAGGAATTAAAATTTTATGTCAGAACCCCCACAATTTCCTGCCTCACTTCCCACAGTAGCCTGGGATGCAATTCATTCAGGCCAAGGGATTTTAAGCCCTTCAGCACCTCTATTACCTCCCCATTTCCTAAGTCAAACTGTGCCAGTTCCTCACAGTCCCTTTTCCTGAATTCCGTACCTACATTCTCCTTTTCCAGAGTGAAGACCAAAGTATTCATGTAACATCCTTCCAATATCCTGCGACTTCACACAGATTGTCCTTTTGGACCCTACTCTTTCCCTGGTAAACCTCTTTAATATGTTAGATAGCAAAAGTTTCTACAAATATATAAAAAGAGTGGCTAAGGTAAACATTGGCCCTTTAGAGGACAAGAAGGGGGATTTAATAATGAGGAAATACCCAAGGCTCTGAATGGGTATTTTATGTCGGCCTTCACAGTGGAAGACACAAATAACATGCCAATAACTGATGACAAGGAGCCTATGGCAGGTGAGGACCTAGTAATTATCATTATCACTAAACAGGTACCATTGGGCAAGCTAATGGGGCTAAAGATAGACAAGTCTCCTAGCCCTGATGGAATGCATCCTAGGGTACTAAAAAAGATGATGGGCGAGATAGCAAATGCACGTGTGGTAATTTACCAAAATTCACTGGACTCTGGGGTGGTTATAGTGGATTGGAAAACAGCAAGTGTGATGCCACTGTTTAAAAACGGAGTTAGAGAAAAGGCGGGTACCTATAGGCCCATTAGCTTAACCTCTATAGGGGGGAAAATTCTTGAATCTATCATTAAGGAAGAAATAATGAGACATCTAGATAGAAATTGTCCCATTCGGCAGACACAGCATGGGTTCAGGAAAGGCAGGTTGTGTTTAACTAATTTATTGGAATTCTTAGAGGACATCACAAGTGCGGTGGACAGCAGGGAACCAGTGGATGTCATGTATCTGGATTTCCAGAAGACTTTGACAAGATACCACATTAAAATGCAACTGCATAAGATAAAGGTACACAGCGTTATGTATAACTTTCTAGTTGGCAGTGGCTAGTTGTGTACCTCAGGGATCAGTGTTGAGACTGCAAATATTTACAACTTACATAGATGATTTAGAGTTGGGGACTGAGTGTAGTGTGTCAAAGTTTGCAGGTGACACTAAGGTGAGTGGTAGGGCAAAGTGTGCAGACGATACTTTCAGGTTATGAGTGGGCCAGGGTCTGGCAGATGGAATGACAGCAAATGGACTATTATTTAAATGGTGAAAAATTGCAGCATGCTGCCACGCAGAGGGACCTGGGTGCCCCTGTGCATGAATCACAAAAAGTTGGTTTGCAGGTTCAGCAGATAATTAAGGCAAATGGAACATTATCCTTCATTGCTAGAGGGATGGAGTTTAAAAACAGAGAGGTTATGCTGCAGCTGTATAGCATGCTGGTGAGGTCAGACCTGGCGTATTGAGTACAGTTTTGGTCTCCTTAATTGAAGGATGTACTGGCACTGGAGGGGGTGTAGAGGAGATTCACAAAGTTGATTCTGGAGTTGAGGAGGTTGGCTTGTGAGAAGAGATCGAGTAGACTGGGACAATACTCATTGGAATTTAGAAGAATAGGGGTGGAATCTTACAGAAACATAAAATTATGCAGGGAATAGATAATATAGAAGCAGGGAGGTGGTTTACACTGACAGGTGAAACTAGAACTGAGGGGCATAGCCTCAAAATAAGGGGGAAAATCAGATTTAGGACTGAGTTGAGGAACTTCTTCACCTAAAAGGTTGTGAAACTGGAATTCCCCACCCACTGAAGCAGTGGAGGTTACCATGTTGAATGTTTTAAAGCAAATCTAGATTTTTGAAGAGTAAAGAAATTAAGGTTATGGTCAGCAGGTGGGTAAGTGGAACTGAGTCCACAGAAAGATCAGCCATGATTTATTTAATGGCTGAGCAGGCTTGAAGGGCCAGATGGCCTACTCCTGCTACTATTTCCTACATTCCTATGTATTTATAAAGTATCTTAGAATGCTCCCTAATCTTGTTCACTAGTCCTTTCTCATGCCTCCTTTGTTTGCTCTTCTAATTGTTTTAAGTTCCTTCTTGTCCTTCTGGGTAGTCTTTGCCTTTTTTGCAACAGGATTGCAGTATGGAAATGAAGTATTGCTCCAATTATACAGGACTTTGGTGAGACCAAATATCAAGTACTACATACCTTCATTTTTCAAAATGAAGTAGGGATATGCTTGCATTGAAGGCAATACCAGCAATGACTTGCTAAATTTACCCCTGGGAGATGGTGGTTCTCCTATGATAGGAGAAGGTCAGAAATCACACGATACCAGGTTATAGTCCAACAGGTTTTTTTGAAAACACAAGCTTTTGGAGGACCAAGGCTCAGAAAGCTTGTTTTTAAATAAATCTGTTGGATTGTAACCTGGTGTCGTGTGAATTTTGACCTTGTCCACCCCGGTCCAACATTGGCACCTCCACACTATGATAGGATACTGAGTAAATGGAATCTATTCTCTGGAGTTTAGAAGAATGGAAGGCAATATCATTGAAACATCCAAGATTCTGAAGCAGCTCAACAAGGTAGACACAGTCTCAGAACAAAGGGCTGAAAATCCACCAGAGGAGAGGGAAAAACAAGCAACTTAAAGCATTCTGGACCTATGGAATTCTCTTTAGGTTGTGGACGCTCCATCATTGAATACAGTTCACTTTGAAGTAGACAGATTATTTGGCTTCAGCAAATTAAGGACTATGGAGAATATGTGAGAAAGTGGAGTTGATGAAACACTTGTAGATAGTGGGCAGGCTCTGGGGAGTCAGATGAATTACTCACTGCAGATACCCAGCCTCTGATCCACAGGCCTGCAGGTTCCTAGAGAGTTTAGTAAGTATGGGATTATATTTCCGTGTTGTCAGTTTGTCCTCAACATAGGCAGGAAGCAACACACACACAGCACAACTTCCAAAAGTTTCTTTAATTAGGTCTTAGATAAAACTCAAATAATTATTTCCAAACATTAAAGCATTAAACTGAATTATTTTATAAATTTTAACATAAATTAAAATCTTTTAAGCATAACAGTATGAACCAAACTTTAAATAACACTAATTCCTGATTTAGCATCACTGTCTTCATTTGCAGATTTTGAGAATGTGATGAGGTGTATGAAACAGTTCAGGTATAATCTAGTTTGTGACATTAAATACAAAAATCATCACTTCCTTCCCATTCTATCCCTCTCCAAACATAATAAAAAGTAAATATGTTCAACAATTTATAACAAAATTAAAAGACAAAGTCCCTCAGAACCCCTCAATGAACCATCGTTTGCTCAGTGTACAGCAAAGCTTCATTTAATCATCATCCCATCTTTCATGCTAATGCACAAGTGAGCACTGGTGTTTTCCACACTCCCATCTACATTGCTTTCTCTGCTCAGTCCACGAAGGCAGCTCTGAAAAACTTTTTGCGAAATCATTGCAGCAATTTTACCTTCGGGTAGTAGCTCAGGTGAGAAAAGGTTGGGGTTAAGGTGAGGAGCAGGCGGTACGCAGTTCTGGCAACTTCAAAACACCAGGCTTTCTTTCCAAAGTGCATGCTTTAGTGGACATGGGAAGGGACTGCTTCACACAGCTGTGATTTCTCTGAAGTGCAACATATCATTCCCCGAGAGCTGACATTAGTCAGGACGTCCATGATTGCATACTCTTGAGCATCAATTCGAAAGCTTCTCTGAAAGGAGCTTGGGCGCTTCTCAGCGAGTCTTCAATCCTGCTGTATAAGCTGAAGGATTTCAGGTCCAGCCAGATGAAGCCGAAACACTGCTCATCAAATAGGACAAAAAGCCCAGGTGTCCTTTCAGGGCTGGTGAATCCGTGACCTGCAATCAGGCCAGTGCCATAAAAACTAATAATGAAGCAGAGAGACAACAATATTCAGAATCACTAAACAAAACGGTGGGAAAAAAAATCTACCAGGCAAAATGTTAGTCATTTATGGGCATTCATCACAATTAAACTGATTCTTACAGAATAGTCCAGTTCTGACAGACACATTTAATACAACCTATATCCAAGTTCTTCACACACCTCACCCATTCTGAAAGCTATCATTTTTTTCTGTAAATTGATGTTAATGAGAACAGCAGAAGAGTCACAGGAAAACTTGCCCTTCAATCTTAAAGAGGCTAATGAGGGTCACACTTGATTTTTTTTTAAGCTAATTACAACACTCAACTATCTGAAAGCTTTGAGCAACTTTCAATGTCTTTAATGTAGAAAAAGACTGTCTTACAAAGATCAAGATAATATAAAATAAGCCAGCATTATTCTTCATAAGATGCATATCCAGAACTGCTCAGTATTCCAAATGTGCTCCAAAAAGGGTTTTGTATGACTCAAGGATTAGAGTACAAGTGTGTAGAAGTAGTTTTCTATTCCTCTTTTAGATTGTTTTCTGTACTTCACTAAACTTTAATGATCATGAACCTAGAGTCTCAAATGTAAGCCTTAATGATGACCACAAATCCATTGTCAATTCTTCGAAAAACCTACCTGGCTCACTGATGTCATACTGGGAAGAAATCTGCCATCCTTACCTGGTCTAGCCTACATGTGACTCCAGACCATGGCAATATGGTTGACTCTTAACTGCCCTGTGGGCAATTATGGATGGGCAATAAATGCTAGTCTAACTAGTGACACCCTCATCCCATGTGGGAGTATTAAAAGTGTGTAAAGATGTTTAGTTAGGCCGTGTGGGGAGGCAATGGCCTAGTGGTATAATCACTGGACTGTTAGCAGATGGTAGAATTTGAATTCAATAAATATCTGGAATTAATAGTCTAATCCATTGCCAATTGTCAGAAAAACACATCTGGTTCTCTAATGTCTTTTAGGGAAGGAAACTGCCATCCTTACCTGGTCTGGCCTACATGTGACTCCAGAACCACAGCAATGTGGTTGACTCATAACTGCCCTCTGGACAATTGGGGATGGGCAATAAATGCTAGCCTAGCCAGCGATGCCCTCATCCCGTGAATGAATGAATAAGGTAAAAAAAATTTGGAACATTGCATACAGTTCTGGTTGCCACATTACCAGGAAGATGTGGAGGCTTTAAAGGGGCTACAGAAAAGGTTTATTAGAATGAAGTCTGGTTTGGAGGATTTTAGCTATGAGGAGAGATTAGTCAAACTTGGTCAGAAGCTGAGGAACGACCTGTTAGGAGATTACAAAATTATGAGAGACATGGATAGAATGCATAGTTAGTGTCTTTTTCTCAGGCAGAAATGTCAATTACATAGGTTAAAGATAAAAGGAGACAGGTTTAAAAGAGATGCGAAAGGCAGGTTTTTTTTTACCCTTAGGGTGCTAAATACCCAAAATGCGCTGCCTCAGAGATGACGGTGGTGGAGGATACAACGGCAACGTTTAAGAGGCATCTCGACAGATATATGACTAGACAGGGAATAGTGGGATACAGACCATGTAGAGGCAAAAGGCTTTTAGTTTAGAAAGGAGTCATGCATTGGTGGGTGTTGTGCTGTACTGTTCTTTGTTCAAATTGATCAAACAGCATGTTTCTAACTGTAAAGCAGATAACTTCACATCGAAATGCATCTGTCATAGTTTTGCCCATTTACAATCTACTGTCTCTGTCATGTGTCTGCCTATTTGGCAAGTTTGTCTAAATTCTCCTTTATCCTAGGATATCCCAGTGCATACTTGGGCCCAATTTCAAGATGTTACCTTTGACTTCTTGAAAAATTTGTTGGTATTTAGCCCACGCACTCAACAGTTTCTTACCAGGCTCTACATGTCCTCGGATACACTTCGTTTCGAGCCATCACTCCCACAGGTAGCACAAAGGGTTGCCCAGGCACTGATGGTGCTGGTGACCCTCCTGCAGTTGCTCCCTCTGATCCTCCTGTCTCAGGCGGTGCGCTCACCCCAGCAGCTTTCGTTTTGTGGTCTTTTGGTTCTTGGACACCATTACAGGCAGGCTGCAAGCTGCCTGTGTTTTGTTGAGAGCTCTCTTGCCAGTGCTCCTGGTTCTGTTGGTCACATTGCACTTGTTGGTGAACCTCCAGCACGATTTGGGAGAGTTTGTCAAAACTTCGAAGGTGCTCGATGTCAGGAAACTGGACAGGACGAGTGACATCGATGTGCAAAGTCAGCTGACCGGCAGGTACATTAGGGTCTCCCTGTACTCAATGTTCAAAAAAAAAACACCAAACACAAAAGGTTAGTTTTCATCATTCTGTCCCACCCATAGGTCATTGCTTTGATCAGTATTATACTAGAGTATTAAGATGTGTCTTGATACATTTTCATTTCAATTTCACTGAAAGTCTACTAAATGCTTAACATGATGAGGTGATGGCCTAGTGATGTTCACATGGGACTATGAATCCAGACATCCGTTTGTCCAAATTCTCCTTTATTCTAGGATATCCTAGCACACACTTGTCTCCAGTGTCAAAATAGCTGTGACCTCTTGAAAGACTTGCTGGTAGAGATCCCCCACACTCTATAGTTCCTTACCAGTATGCTGGGACCTGGGTTTCAAATTCTACCCTGGCAGGTGATGGAATGTGAATTCAATAAAAATCCGGAAAAAAATTGGCTTTTAAAATTATTTATTCATGGGATGAGAGTGTCGCTGGCTAGGCCAGCATTTATTGCCCATCCCTAATTGCCCAGGGGGCAGTTTAAGAGCCAACCACATTGTTGTGGGTCTGGAGTCACATGTAGGCCAGACCAGGTAAGGATGGCAGTTTCCCTCCCTGAAGGATATTAGTGAACCAGATGGATTTTTCCAACAATTTATATGGATTCATGGTCATTATTAGACTTTTATAGTTTTTTTACTGAATTCAAATTCCACCATCTGCTGTGGCAGGATTCAAACGTGGGTCCCCAGAAAATTACCTCGGTCTCTGGATTAACAGTCCAGCAATAATACCACTAGGCCATAAACCATTTTTTGGAAAAACTCACCTGGTTCATTTGGAAAATCTGACCTACACATGCGACTGCAGACCCACGGCATTGCAGTTGACTTTTAACTGCTCCCTGAAATGGCCTAGCCACTCAGTTGTGGAGGTATACAAAAACTGACAATGAAAACTTCTTTAATTAGATTAAAAAGAAAAAAGAAAGAGAGCGGCCAAAGTGAACATACGCCCCTTATAACACGAATCTAAGGAGGTGGTTATAGGGAACAAAGAAATGGCAGAGGAGTTGCAGATATTTTGCATCAGTCTTTATGGTGAAAGATACCTTGAAAGGGGATCCTATTAATATTAAAGAATACAGGGGAGGAATTAAGTACTACAAAAGTAGTTGTATTAAACATATTAATGGGGCTAAAGGCAGGTAAGACTCCGGTCCTGATACCTTATATCCTAGGACCTGAAAAGAATGAGCTTTTTTAATTCATTTGTGGGATGTGGGCATTGCATGCTAGCCAGCATTTATTATCCATCCCTAGTTGCCCTTGAAAAGGTGGTGATGAGCTGCCTTCTTGAACTGCTGCAGTCCACCTGCGGTGGGTTGACTCAATGCCATTAGGGAGGGAATTCCAGGATTTTGACCAAGTGACAGAGAAGCAATGGCGATATATTTCCAAGTCAGGATGATGAGCGATTGGAGGGGAACTTGCAGGTGGTGGTGTTCCCATATGTCTGCTGCCCTTGTCCTTCCAGATGGAAATGGCCATGGGACTGGAAGGTGCTGTCTGAGGATCTTTGGTGAATTTCTGCAGTGCATCTTGTAGATAGTACACACTGCTATTCAGAATTGGCTGACCCTTAGAAGACAAAGGGTGGTAGTGGACGGAAAATATTCAACATGGTGCTCAGTTCCGAGTGGTGTACCACAAGGATCTGTTCCAGGTCCTCTTCTATTTGTGATTTTTGTAAATGATTTGGATGAAGGAATGGTAGGGTGGATTAGTAAGTTCACGGACGATACACAGGTGAGTCGCGCTGTGGACAGTGCGGAGGGCTGTTCTAGGTTACAAAGGGACATTGATAGAATGCAGAGCTGGGCTGAGAAGTGGCAGATGGAGTTTAACTCTGAAAAGTGAGAGGTGATTCATTTTGGAAGGAAAAACTTGAAAGCAGAATACAGGGTTAACAGGAAAGATTCTTGGCAGTGTGGAGGAGCAGAGGGATCTTGGGGTTCATGTTCACAGTTCCCTGAGAGCTGCCACCCAAGTGGATAGAGTTGTTAAGAAGGCGTATGGTGTGTTAGCTTTCATTAATAGAGGGATTGAGTTCAAGAGCCGTGAAGTTATGCTCCAGCTATTCAAAAGCCTGGTTCGGCCACATCTGGAGTATTGTGTCCAGTTCTGGTCACCTCATTACCGGAAAAATGTGGAAGCGTTAGAAAAGGTGCAGAGGAGATTTACCAGGATGTTGCCTGGAATGGAGAGAAGGTCTTACGAGGAAAGGTTGAGAGAGCTAGGGCTTTTCTCTTTAGAACGACGAAGGATGAGAGGTGACTTGATAGAGGTGTACAAAATGATCAGAGGTATAGATAGAGTAGACAGCTAGAGACATTTTCCTAGGGTGGAGGTAGCTTTTACGAGGGGGCATAGTTTTAAAGTGAAAGGAGGTAGATATCGGGGAGACGTCAAAGGTAGGTTCTTTACTCAGAGTGGTAGGGGGGTGGAATGCATTGCCGGAGAGGGTAGTGGAGTCGGCCTCATTAGGGGCATTTAAGCGGCTATTAGATAGGCATATGGATGATAGTATAAGGTAGAGGTGGAGGTTAGATAGACCTTAGGTTTAGGGTAAAAGTTTGGCACAACATCGTGGGCCGAAGGGCCTGTCCTGTGCTGTACTGTTCTATGTTGCCACTGAGCGTCAGTGGTGGGGGCAATGGATTCTTGTGGATGTGGTGCCAATCAGGCAGGGGCTGCTTTGTCTGGATAGTGTCAAGCTTCTTAAGTGTTGTTGCAGCTGCACCCATCCAGGCCACACTCCTGACTTATGCCTTGTAGATGGTGGACAGGCTTTGAGAGTCAGGAGGTGAGTTACTCACCGCAGTATTCCTAGCCTGTGACCTGCTCTTGTAGCCACTGTGTTACGTGGCGAGTGCAGCTGAGTGTCTGGTCAATGATAACACCCAGGATGTTGATAGTGGAGGATTTGGTGATGGTCATAGCCTAGCATTTGTGTGGAATGAATGTCACTTGCTACTTGTCAGCCCAAGCCTGGATATTGTCCACGTCTTGTTGCATTTTAACATGGACTGCTTCAGTATCTGAGGAGTCACGAATGGTGCTGAACATTGTACAATCATCGGCGAACATCCCCACTTCTAATCTCATGATGAGGGAAGGTCATTGATTAAGCAGCTGAATATGGTTGGGCCGAGGACAGTACCCTGAGGAACTCCTGCAGAGATGTCCTGGAGCTGAGATGATTGACCTCCAACAACCACGACCATCTTCCTATCTGTCAGGTATGACTCCAACCACTGGAGAGTTTGCCCCCAATACCCATTGATTCCAGTTTTGCTAGGGCTCCTTGATGCCACAACCAGTCGAATGCATCCTTGATGTCGATGTCAATAACTGTCACTCTCGCCTCACCTCTGGAATTCAGCTCTTTTGTCCACGTTTGAGCCCAAGGCTGTACTGAGGTTAGGCGCTGAGTGGCCCTGGCAGAACCCAAACTGGGCATCACTGAGCAGGTTATTACTGAGCAGGTGCTGCTTGATAGCACGGTTGATGACACCTTCCATCACTTTACTGATGATTGACAGTAGACTGATGGGGTGGTGATTGACTGGGTTGGATTTATCCTGTTTTTTATGTACAGGGCATACCTGGGCAATTTTCCACAATGTTGGGCAGATGCCAGTGTTCTAACTGTAATGGAAAAGCTTGGCTAGGGAAGCAGCAGGTTTTGGAGCAGAAGTCTTCAGTACTATTGCCAGAATATTGTCAGTGCCTATAGCCTTTGCAGTTTCCAGTGTCTCCAACCGTTTCTTCATATCATGTGGACTGAATCAAAATGTCTGAATAATCTGTAATGCTGGGGATCACTGGAGGGCGCCGAGATGGATAATCTATTCAGCACTTCTGGCTAAAGATAGAATTCTGCAAAAGCTTCAGCCTTATCTTTTGCACCGATGTGCTGGGCTCTTCCATCATTGAGGATGGGGATATTTGCTGAGCCTCCTCCTCCAGTGAGTTGTTTCATCGTCCACCACCATTCGCTGGCGAAGGATGTGGCAGAATTGCAGAGCTTAGATCTGATCTGTTGGCTGTGGGATTGCTTAGCTCTGCCAAATATGTTGGATTTGTCTTCACTAAGGAGGACACAAATAGCCTTCAGGAAATGCTAGGGGACAGAGGGTCAAGCATGAAGGAAGAACTGAAGAGGATCCTTATTAGTCAGGAAATCGTATTGTGAAAATTGATGGGATTAAAACCTGATAAGTGCCAGGACCTGATGCTCTGCATCCCAGAGTATTTAAGGAAGTGGCCCTTGAAATAGCAACTGCATTGGTGATCATTTCCCAGTGTTCTGTAGACTCTGGAAAAGTTCTAATGAACCCTCACTCTTTGAGAAAGGAGGGAGAGAGAAAATGGGGAATTATAGGCCAGTTAGCCTGAGATGGGTGGTGGGGAAAATGCTGGAGTCAATAATTAACAAAGTAATAACTGAGTATTTGGAAAGTGATGACAGAATTGGTCCTAGTCAGCAAGGATTCACTAAACTGAAATCAAGCTTGACACATCCTCTGGAATTTTTTGAGGATATGACCAGTAGAATAGACAAGGGTGCATCAGTAGATGATGTGTATCTCCACTTTCAAAAGGCTTTTGACAGGTTCCACACAAGAGATTAGTAAGGAAAATTAATGCTCATGGTATTGGAGGTAATGTATTGACATGGTGGCAATGGTGATACTCTGGTAATACTGCCATTTCACCTTGATTTTTTTTTTTCGCTCGCACTTGTTACCACTTCTGATTCAGTAACTTTTTTACTATTAGAAGAGTAGTTTCCCTGTGGCACATTAGTGTTTGTACTGGACTTTGCATGCCTTCCGACGGTGTGCTTCATCACTTGAGGATTGCCTTGTATACATCTGTGCAGGATTTGCTTGATTACCTGATGATTCCTTTCACAATGTTTACTATCACCTCAGTCTTTGTATTTGGCTGGGGATAGTGTGGAGATGATGTGTGGTAGTAAATTTCTTGATCTTTCGTGAATCAATTGAATTCTTCACTTGTGAACTCATAGTCATTTTCACTGATGACAATGTCAGGTAAGCCATACTGGCTGAATTGTTTTTTCAGTAATTTGACAATCTCAACAATAGTCATTAATGTAGATGATAGTATAAGGTAGGGTTGGAGGTTGGGTAGACCTTAGGATTAGGGTAAAAGTTCGGCACAACATTGTGGGCCGAAGGGCCTGGACTGTGCTGTACTGTTCTATGTTCTATGGTGAGAGAACTGGTTGGCAGGAATAAACGGGTCCTTTTCAGAGTGGCAGGCAGTGATGAGTCGGTTGGTGCAGGGTTCAATGCTGGGACCCCAGCTGTTCACAGTAATACATTAACCATTTGGATGAAGGAATTGAAGGCAATATTTCCATATTTGCGGGTGGCAGTGTGTGCTGTGAGGAGGATGCTAAGAGGCTGCAGGGTGACTTGGTCAGGCTGACTGAGTGGGTAAATACTTGACAAATGCAATATAATGTGGATAAAGATGTGGATAAATCCACTTTGATCGCAAAAACAGGAAGGCAGATTATTATCTGAATGGTGGTGGTTTAGGAAAAGGTGAGGTGCAATCAGACCTGGGTGTCAGGGTGAAACAGTCGCTGAAGGTTGGCATTCAGGTGCAGCAGGCAGTGGGGGAAGTTAATGGCATGCTGGCCTTTATAGCAAGAGGATTTTGAGTATTGGAGTAAGGATCTCTTATGCAGTGATACAGGGCCTTGGTGGGGGCATACCTCGAGTATGGTGTGCAGTATTGATCTCCCAATCTGAGGACGGACATTCTTGTTACTGAGGGAGTCCAGCGAAGGTTCACCAGAATGATTCCTGGGATGGCAGGACTGACACATGAGGAAAAACTGGATCGACTGGGCTTGTACTCGCTGGAATTTAGAAGAATGAGGGGGGAATCTCATGGAACCATATAAAATCTTGATGGGACTGGACAGGTTAGATGCGGGAACAATGTTCCTGATGTTGAGAACTAGGGGTCACAGTGTAACGATAAAGGGTAAGCCATTCGGGACTGAGATGAGGAAGAATTTCTTCACTCCTAAGTTGTGATTTCTCTCCCACAGGAAGCTTTTGGGGCCAGTTCATGAGATATATTCAAAAGGGAGCTGGACGTGGCCCTTGCGGCTAAAGGGATCAAGGAATATGGGGAGAGGGTGGGAATGGGATACTGATTGCGTGATCATATTGAATGGTTGTGCAGGCTTGAAGGGCCAAACGGCCTACTCCTGTACCTATTTTCTATGTTTCTATATTTCTATTACTCACTGCTTATGCTGTTTAGCATGCAAGTAGTCCTGTTTTAGTGGCCTCACCAGGTTGACATATCAGCTTGATGGTAATAGTCGAGTGGGGAATATGCCAGGCCATGGGGTTAGTGATTGTGGAGTACAATTTTGCTGCTGTTGGTGGCCCACAGTGCCTCATGGATACCCAGTCTTGAATTACTAGATCTGTGTGAAGTCTGTCCCATTTACGGTGATAGTGGCGCACAACATGATGGAGGTTATTCTCAATGTGAAGACAGGACTTCGTCTCCACAAGGACTGAGCAGTGGTCACTCTTCCTGATACTGTCACAGACAGACACCAATCTGCCAGCTGCAGGTGCTAGGATCAGATTAAGTATGTTCTTCCCTCTTGTTGGATCTCTCACTACCTGCTGCAGACCCAATCTAGCAGTTATATCCTTTAGGATTCGACCAGCACAATAGCTGCAGAGATAGTGGAATGCATTGGTTGTAATTTTCAAAAATCCTCGGATTCTGGAGTACCACCGGAAGATTGGAAAACTGCCAATGTGACACCCCTATTCAAGAAGGGAGAGAGGCAAAAAGCAGGTATGACTGATTAGCTTAATGTCTCTTATTGGAAAAGTATTGGAATTAATTCTTAAGAGTCATAAGAGTCCATGGTGTTGGAGGTAGCATATTGTTTTGGATACAAAATTGGCTAACGGGCAGGAAACAGCGAGTGGGATGAGGAGTTATTTTTCAGACTAGCAACCTGTGAGCAGTGGGGTTACAGAAAATGTACTGTAGTTAAATTTGCAGAAAACACAAATTGTTAAAAAAGCACGTTGCAAGAAGGATGCAAACAATTTACAAAGAGTCATTGATTGGTTATGTGAATGGGCAAAAGTTGCCAAACGGCGCATAATGTGGAAAAATATGAAACTGTTCATTTTGGTAGGGAGATCAAAGGAGCAGTATTATTTCAAATGGAGGAAAACTCCAGAAATCTACAACTCAAAGGAATCTGGGGTCCTTGTACACAAAACACATAGCTAGAGCACAGGTACAGCAGACAATCAGGGAGGCTAATGGAATGTTAGCCCTTATTTCCAGGAAGTTAGAGTATAAGAGTCGGAAAGTCTTACTGCAACTGAACAAGGTGTTAGTGAGACCACATCTGGAGTACTGTGAGCAGTTTTAGTCCCCTTATTAAAGGAAAGATAGTATTCCATCAAAGGCTGTTCAGAGAAGGTTCACTAGGATGATTCCCTGGTATGAAGGGATTGTCTTATGAACAAAGGCTAAACAGGTTTGGACTCTACTCCTTGGAGGTTAGAAGAATGAATGGTGATCTCATTGAAACATATGGGATTCTGAAGAGGTTTGGCAGGGTAAATGCCGAGAGGATGTTTCCCATCATGGGAGAGTCTAGGACCAGAGGGCACAATCTCAGAATAAAGGGACACCAATTTTAGACTGAGATGAGGAAGAATTTTTTCTGAGAATTGAAAGTCTTTGTAACTCCTTGCCACAGACAACTGTGGGGGCAGAGTCCTTGTATATATTTAAGACTGAGATAGACTCTTGATCAGTAGGGGATTCAAGAGTTGCAGGGAAAGGCAGGAAAGTCGACACGAGGAATGCCAGATCAGCCATGATCCTACTGAATGGCTGAACTCGTCTAGCCTACTCCTGTTCCTATTTCTTATGGACTTGTAGCAATCACTAGAAAATCCAAAAAAAGGAATGAAATCAGATAGACCACCTGGCATCATTCTAGGCATTAGAAACGACCCTGCAGAAGAACAGAATAGTGAACAAAAATACATCCCTCCCTATTGCGCTCAATGCATTCTATGCTCAGTTCCAACAGGATGTCCGTGAAACAGTGAGACCTGCCCCGACAGCGTCAGATGAACCTGTTCTCTCAGTCACTACTGCAGATGTCAGATTGGCCTTCTTGAATGAATCCCACTGAAAGCAACTGGCCCAGATGGAGTCTCTGGCTGTGCACTCAGATCCTGTGCAGACCAGCTGGCGGAGTATTCGTTGACATCTTTAACCTTTCCTTGCTACAATCTGAAGTCCCCAACTCCTTCGAGAAGTCCACCCTCCACACAGTACCGAATAAAACACATGCCACATTTCTCAAATGACTACTGCCGGGTGGCTCTGACCTCCATTATTAGGAAGTGCTTCAAAGAGGTTAGTCATGGCCCACATCAATTCCAGCCTCCCAGCCTGCCTCTAACCCTTGTAATTTGCCTACTGGCTCAACAGGTCCACAGCAGATGCCATCTCCCTTATCCCTACACTCATCCCTGGAGCATCTGGTTAATAAGGATACCTACATCAGGCTTCTACTTATTGACTACAGCTCTGCCTTCAACACCATAATCCCAACCAAACTATTCTCCAAACTGCGAGACCTAGGTCTCTGCTCCACCCTCTTCAACTGGATCCTCAACTTCCTGACCTACAGATCACTGTCAGTGAGAATAGGCAACATCTCATCCTTAAAAATCCTCAACACTGGCCTAGTGGTAGGATGCATACTCAGCCCCTACTGTACTCCTTGTACACTCAACTGCGTGGCCAAATTTCATCTGAACCATAGCTACATGGTGATTCAGTGGTTAGCACTGCTACCTCACAGCATCAGGGACCTGGGTTCGATTCCAACCTTGGGTGACTGTCTGTGTGGAGTTTGCACATTCTTTCCATGTCTGCGTGGGTTTCCTCCCACAGTCCAAAGGCTAGGTAGATTGGCCATGCTAAATTGCCCACAGTGTTGAGGGACGTGTAGGTTAGGGTGGGTTACAGGGGGATGGGTCTGGGTGGGATGGTCTGAGGGTCAGTGTGGACTTGTTGGGCCAAAGGGCCTGTTTCCACACTGTAGGGAATCTAATCTATGATGGTTTGCTGACAACACCACCGTTGCAGGCCAGATATCAAACAGTGACGAGACAGAACACAGTGACAGACAGGAAAGAGAGACTGCTTGGCGGCGTGGTGTAAAGATAACAATCTCTCTCTCAACATCAGCAAAACTAAAGAGCTAATCACGGACTTCAGGAAGCAAGGTGGAGGGCATGCCCCCATCTACATCAATGGAGCAGAGGTGGAGATGGTAGTGAGCATCAAGTTCCTAGGAGTGACGATCACCAACAGTCTGTCCTGGATTACACACATTAATGTGACGGTCACGGCGGTACAACGATGCCTCTTCTTCCTCGGGAGGCTAAGGAAATTTGGCATGTCCATAAGGACTCTCACCAACTTTTTATAGATACACCATAGAAAGCATTCTACCCGGATGCATCATGGCTTAGTATGGCAACTGCTCTGCCCAGTACTGTAAGAAACTACAGAGAGTTGTGAACACAGTCGTGTCCGTCACACAAGCCAACCTTCCATCCATTGACTCCATCTACACTTCTTGATGCTTCAGTAAGGCAGTCAACATCAAAGACCCCTCCCACCCCAGTTATACTCCCTTCCCTCCTTTACCATCAGGCAGAAGATACAAAAGCTTAAACACATGTACCAACAGGTCCAAGAACAGCTTCTTCCCCTCTGTTACTGGAATTCTGAATGGAACACTCGAATTTCAAATCTAATGTTGATCCTGCTTTTTGTGCACCTTCTCTGCAGCCAACAACATTGTATTTCTTGCTCTGTTCAATCACCCTATGATCTTTGTATGTTATGATCTGCTTGTACTGCACACAAAATGTTTCACTATACTTCAGTATATGTGACAATAATAAATCAAATCAAATGAACATCAGGAGGCTAGTGCCAGAAATAGGTCAGCTGTCTCACAGACTAGTCATAGTTATGGAACCATACCTTAAGGTCACTATAATCCACTGTCACAAGAGAACAGTGAGAAACAGCTGGGAGGCTGCAACATTGTCTACGGACACCATGGCATGTATCATGGTACCAGTCAAATATGGATGTGTAAACCTGCTGGTTACCAAGTCCCACCCCCACCTTGGCTGATGAATCAGTACTCCTCCATGATGAACATCAGTTGACAGAAGCACTGAGGCTGGCAAGGGCACACAATGTACTCAAGGTGGGGGACTTCAATGTCTATCGAGTGTGGCTCAGCTGCAGCACTACTGACCAAGATATTCTGAGTCCTAAAAGACATGGCAGATAGACAAGGTGTGCAGCAGGTGGTGAGTGAACCGACCTCAGTCTGCCAGCTGCAGCTGCATCTGTGTGAGACTGTATCGGTAAGAGTGACTACCGCACAGTCCCTGTGGAAACAAAGTCCTGCCTTCACATTGAGAATACCTTCCATTGTGTGGTGGCAATATCACAGTTTTAAGTGGGACAGACTTTGAACAGATCCAGCAACTCAAGACCGGTAGTGAATGCCACAGGCTCACCATCCTCTGGGTGAAGAAACTTCTCCTCTCAGTCCTAAAGGTTTTATCCCTTATCCTTAAACAATGGCCCCACCACGAGGAACATCCTAAATAAAAACCGAAAGAACTGGGAATGCTCTAAATCAGAAACAAAAATAGAAGTTCTGGAAAAGCTCAGCAGGTGTGGCAGCATCAGTGAAGAGAAATCAAAGTTAATGATTCAGGTCCGGTTACCCTTCCTTAGAACATCCATGACGAACATCCTTCCTGCATCAATCCTGTCTAGTCTTGTTAGAATTTTGTAGGTTTCTGTAAGATTGCCTTCCCCTCATTTTTCTAGACTCTAGCGATTACAATCCAATGGACTCAATCTCTCCTCATATGTCAGTCCTGCCATCCAAGGAATAAATCTGCTAAGCCATGACAGATGGCAGTTTTCAGTCAATTCAATTCACTCCATGTGACACCAAGAAACGGGTGGAAACTTCGGACACTGCAAAGGCTTTGGTTCCTGACAATATTCCAGCAACAGTACCAAAGACGTTAGCTCCATAACTTGTCTAGGGGTGCGGCAAGCTGTGCCAGTACAGCTACAACACTGGCATTTATCCGATGTGGAAAATTGCCCCGTACAGGAACAAAACAGGGCAAATTCAACCCCATCAACTACTGCCCCAACAATCTACTCTCAATCAGTAAAGTGATGTAACGTGTCACCAACAGCGCTATCAAGCAGCAACTGCTCAGTGATGCCCAGTTTGGGTTCTGCCAGGGCCATTCAGCTCCTGATCTCATTACAGCCTTGGTTTAGAAATGAGCAAAATAACTGAATTCCAGAAGGGAGAGAGACAGCCCTTGATGTCGAAGCTGTACTTGACTGAGTGCAGAATTAAGGAACCATCGCAACACTAGAGCCAATGGGAATCAAGGAGAAAAGTGCTGTTTGGAGTCATACTTGGCAGAAAGGAAGATGGTTGCAGTTTCTGGACATCAGTCATCTCAGCTCAAGGACTCTTCTTAACAGTGGCACAGTGGCTCAGTGGTTAGCACTGCTGCCTCACAGCGCCAGGGACCCGGGTTCAAATCCACCCTTGGGCGACTGAGTTTGCACATTCTCCCCATATCTGCGTGGATTTTTTCCAGGAGCCCTGGTTTCCTCCCACAGTCCAAAGATGTGCAGGTTAGGTGCACTCACCATTGCTAAATTGCCCATAGTATCCAGGGATGTGCAGATTAGGAGGCTTAGCCATGGGAAATGCAGGGTCATAAGTGGAAGGTGGGTATGATGCTTTTCAGAGGGTTGATGCGGACTCAATGGGTTGAATGGCCTTCTTCCACACTGTAGGGATTCTAGGAGTTCCTCAAAAGTAGTGTTCTAGGCATACTATTCTCAGCTGCTTCATCAATGACCTTCCCTCCATCATAAAACCAAAGGAGGGGATGTTCGCTCATGATTACACAATGTTCATAACCATTTGCAACTTTTCAGATACTGAACCATCCGTGTTCAAATGCAGCAAGATCGAGACAATATCCAGGCTGATACTGACAAGCAGCAACTAACATACATGCCACACAAATGTCAGACAATGTCAATCTAACCATTGCCCATGACATTCAATTACTATTACCAAACCCCAACCATCAACATCCTGGGGGTTACCATTGACCAAAAATTGGACTGGACTAGCAATATAAATACAGCAGTTACAACAGCGGGTCAGGGGCTAGGAATCCTGCAGCAAGTAGGCTACTTTTGGAATACTGTGTTGTTAAACTAGAAAGGGTTCACAAAAAATTTACAACAATGTTGCCAGGATGGAGGGTTTGAGCTATAGGGAGATGCTGAATAGGGTGGGGTTATTTTCTGTGAAGCGGAAGCTGAGGGATGACCTAATAGGGGTTTCTAAAATCACAAAAGGCACAGATAGGGTGAATAGTCAAAGTCTTTTACCCAGGGTAGAGAAGTCCGAAACTTTGGGCAGAAGGTTAAGGTGAGATAGGAAAGATTTTAAAAGGCACCTAAAGGGCAAATTTGCACGCAGAGAGTGGTGCATGTATAGATTAAGCTGCCAGAGGAAGTGGAGGAGACTGGTACAATTACAACATTTGAAAGGCATCTGGAAGGGTATATGAATAGGAAGGGTTTAAGAGGAACATGGGCCAAATGCTGGCAAATGAGACTAGATTAATTTAGGATATTTGGTCGGCATGGACTCCATCACTCTAACTAACTCACCTCTTGACTCCACAAAGCCCTTCCACCATCTAAAGATGAAGTCATGGGTGTGATAGAATACTCCCCACATGCATAGATCAGTGCAGCTCCATCAACACAAGAAGTTTGCTAAGATCCAGGATAAAGTAGCATGCTTGATTGGTAACACATCCCCGAACATTCACTCTCTTCATCACTGACCCTTAGTAGCAGTAGTATGTACTATTTACAAAATGTCTGCAGAAATTCATCAAGGTCCCTCAGACAACAACTTCCAAACCCAAGACCACTACCATCTAGAAAGACAAGGACACCATTACCTGCAAGTTCCTCTGAGTCACACACCAACAAGACATGGAAATACATCATGTTCCTTCTTGTCACTAGGTCAAAATCCTGGAACTCCCTACCTAATGGCATATCTACACCAAATGGACAGCAGCATTTCAATGCAGCAACTCATCACCACCTTCTCAAGGGATAACCAGGGATGGGCAATAAATGCTGGCCCAGCCAACAACACCCACAACCCATGAATGAATTTTGATTGTGCAAAGCAAGATGCCATAAATAGAAAATGAATAATCAGATGAATGGTTTGTCATGATGCTAGTTGAGAGATGCATGTTGAATAAGATCATTTCGGGAACATACGTAAGGAAATACCTAATGACCCGCAAACTATTAAGCAAAGTCCCCAGTCAGCTTTGAACCACTGCGATGTAATATTTGATGGCCCTTTAATAGGTACGGGTTAATATCTCAGTGAAAGAAGTCCTTGCCTATTTGGCCTCTCCTTATAACTGAAACCCTCCTTTGCTGGCAACATCCTGGTAAATCTCTTCTGAATCCTTTCAAGCTTAATAATATCCTTCCTGTAATAGGGAGACCAGAACTGGGCAGAGAAGAGGCCTCACCAACATCTTGTACAACTCAATTCAAAACTACAGTGTGGATCCAATTCATAACAATTAGGCTGAGAGCTACACTGCCACCAACTGAGCCAAGCAGGATCTCATTTGCCCCTGTACTCAAGCAATTTCCTAATATTTCCATAATTACCAGTAAAAGCAATAGGCTGTCAAGACAACTTAACCTAGGAAAGTAAATCAATCCTTTCACTTGACTCCCCAAAAAAAGGGAGCCCTCCACACGAGAAACAGTCTCCCAGCATACATTTGCCCAAAAGAGTTTGTTGGTTTCTGCTCTGGGCTGTGGACTCCATCACTATTTAAAGAATTTTCACCACCTGCAAACATCCCAAGGCCAAAACCGGGGGTGTCGCAGGGAAGGCTGGCCGAGACAGGGTGGTATCACGGGGCACCCTACTGGAAGTAGGGACGTTCTGTGGGACTACTGCCACAGATCTGAGGCATGTATAGTATTTCAGGAAGGAACAGAACATACAGTCACTTACAGTGATTTTTGTTACTTTGATATGGGTTCCATGGAAGCTCAGCATTACTATCTCCAGTCCGTGGCTCCCATATGTTCCTTTAAAGAGACCAGGTGGTATCAAGTCTTCTGGAGCAGATGGCGGTAAGTAGATCCTACGATATGTCAGACAGTTACTGAAACATAAACATAAGACATTAAAACATCTCATTCTCCTGTTGAAAGATGAAGTCACCTTCCCCAATTCCTGATCATCAACACCAACAATACTGACACCATGCCCTGACCTGCTTGTTACACATCCACACCTCACCTGGTGGAGCTGCACTGAGCACATGCCAAAAATCTGTCAAAGTGATTCAGTTCAGAACAGTAGCATGGACCTTTCTCTTGGAGGGGCTATATTTTAGTTTTTCTTCCAACATTCAAGAGGCTGATGAGCAAATTTCAAAAAGACGTGATTCGGTGCAAAATTAAAGAATGGTTACATGGAAGCTCTCTGAACTGTCAAGAATACAATGAAAGAAAACCTTTTTGGGATGGGCATCTTTGGCTCTTCTTCTGTCCCTCACTGGCCAGGCCCCACCCCCTCCCCAATCACATCCTGGGCCCAGGCTAATTATTGAAGGTTCCAGAAGATGCTCAACAGTCACTCACTCATATTGGCTGGTGTAGATAAACTTCATAAGGATCAGCTCCTGCATGTGCTCATGGAAAATATCTTCCAGGGTTCGACCCCACTCCTCTGCTAGCCAAGTCCGGAATTCCTGTTAGCCAAACATAATTATATCAAAAGAAATTAAGTGTTTTCAAAGAGATCATTATACAAACCTTGTTCTGAGTGTACAGAAGGTTATTCCCACCCTGAATGTTTGTGGCTTTGGATCTGAACTCAGGAGCTGCTGCTGGCCACTGACTCCATGAGAAACCTTACTGGGAGACGAGGAGCAGCCGCTACAAAAACTGGAAATACAACAGTAAATGCTGGAAGTCCAGCATCCCTTATCAACAGGGAAAGAGAAAGGACAGGTGAATGCATTGGTGACAGTCACGACAGAAACCACTAGAATTGGGAGGGGTCCAAGTTTAAGTATAGATTGTAAATAATTTCAGCCCCAGCACAGATCTCCATGGCACTCCACTAATTACAGGTAGCCAACCTGAAAATATTCCTGCTTTCTTAACTCAGTCTTCTGTAAGTTAACCAATCCTCTATTCAAACCAATATACTACCTTCGACACCTCAAATTACTAAGTAGCCTTACATGCATTAATTTATCGAAGGCCTTTTGGAAATTACCTTAAATCTGTGCCCCTAGTAACTGACCCCTCTGCTAGGGAGAACACTGTATCCAACTCCCTCATTATTTTGTATGCCTTGATTAAGTCAATCCTCAGCCTCCTCTGTTGTAAGGAAAAACACGCACTAGCCTATCCAATCTTTCCTCAGCTGCAACTTTCAAGTCCTTACCACATTCACACAAATCTCCTCTGCTCGGTCTCTAAAGCAATTATGCCCTTCCTGTAATATGCTGACCGGAATTGTACAAAAAATTCCCAGCTGTGGCCCAACCCTTGCCTTATATAATTCCAGCATTACATCGCCACTCATATAGTCAAGACCTTAACCAAATGAATGAAAACATCCCACATGCCTTCTTTAACACCTATCTACCTGTCCTTCCATCTTCATGGACCTGGGAACATGTGCTCCAAGGTGTCTCAATTCCTACACTTCTGTTAATTGTATATTCCTTTATTTTGTTTACACTCCTCAAATGAATAACCTTGATTTCCCCGAATTGAATTCCATTTGCCGTTTTCCTGCCCATTCAACCAAACCACTGACATCATCCTGAAGTAATATGATTGGTTCTGATTCAGGGCTACAGTAGCACATTGGTTATGTTAATGTACAAATTAGCCTGAGGTGCAGAGCGATGCATCTGAGGCATACGTTCAAAGAGATCACTTCAGCCAGGATAATTTAAATTTAATTAATCAAATAAATTGGTATCCGACAACTAGTGTCATTAGTAGGGTCCATGAAACCAGCTTTTGTGACACAATATTCCACCTTGTTCACTAATAAGTTAAAAGATAAATCCAGACCCCAAAGCAGTCAGGTTGTCATTTAGGTACCCCTGCCATACTGCGGCATTGAAATACTGCAAAGTCAAAAATGAATCAAAAACAGGAAACACCAAATGGTATCCACCAGGAATCATTACAACAAACTCAATCAACTCAGCCAAGTCCTCCTCACCTGGGGACTTGTGCCACATCAGTCTCAGATTCAAAGTCAAACAATGACTTCACATCAAGAAAATCACTGCTTTAACTCAATGTCCCAAATTCCTCCATCATATGTCCTAGCCCACTGACAGGACAGACTCACCAGAGGTGGCAATACTTTGGTATACAGTTGGGAGGGAATGTCTTTAACATTAATTCTGGACAAAATTAAATCTCATAGCAGCAGAACAAAAGTAGGCAAGGAACTCCCTACAGGTCTGCTCTCGAGATCCCCAACATCACAGACGCCGGCCTTCAACTATTTTGATTCAGTCTACATGATACTGAGAAACAGCTGAAGGCACTGGACACTGCAAAGGTGGTGGGGTTCTGACAACATTCTGGAAATAGTACTGAAGATATGTGCTCTAGAATTAGCCATGTTCCTAGCCAACAATGGCATCTATCCAACAATGTGGAAAGTTGCCCAGCATTGTCCTGCAAGTAAGAAGTGTGACAAATATGACCCAACCAATTACAGCTACATCCTCCTGCTAATTATCAAAATGAAGTGACAGAAGGGTTTGTCGTCAGTACTATCATTGCAAAGGAATATCCTGCTCATCGATTCTTAGCTTGGGGTTCTGACAAGGTCACCTAGCTCTTGATCTCATTCCAGGCTTGCTCCAAGCTAAACAAAGAAGCTGAATTCCAAAGTTTGAATGACAGCAAGGAGCTCCTACAAAACTGAAGTCTATGAATAATAGTCCTTCTTAGAACCCTCACTGATTTTTCTTTATTTCTATCATTTTTGATTTGGAACTGTGAACCGTGAGCTGAAAGATGAAGGTGACATTTGGCTAGCCGCAGCTTGTTTATTTTTTAAAGAGACAACACAAATCAAACGGATATCTGCTGAGGCCACGCCTGGAATTTAATTGCAGGTTGATTTTTGTTCAAAGTATTCTACTGACATTTCCGTTCACAGACGCTGGAATAATAATTGAGCCCTCACAGGGAGGCAACCAGTTTATCAAAGAAAAACCAAAATTTGAAATAGTTTTAAACCGTGTTTAAGTCAGAAAATTTATGCCTGCAAAAGCTGTGGGATAAAGGTTTTATCGCTCTCTGCTTATCCTCAATTCATTGTCAACTGATTCAAAGTTCAGAGAACAGAATTCCAGTTGTACCTATTAAGAGAACAATTCCTTGGAGCCTACTGAAAGTTATTTGCATGTATCAGTGTCTTCAAAAATCAACTAATATACAATCCCATTTGCCTGTGGTGGATCGTGGAATCTGCTTAAGTGAACTGGCCAATTGCATCACTTTTCTCTTTTGAATTGTCCTTTAATTGCATCTGCTTGTCTATCTGCCTTTGAGAGTGTGGGGGGCTAGAATCAAAGAAGATTGGGTTTCAATCATAGACATTAATTACATTACCTTGTGGTTTAACTTTGCTCTGCTAAAACTATTGTATTATTAATAAATTGTTAAATCTTTTGTTTAAGCTATAAATCTGATGTCTGGCATCAGTTATTTAAAAAGTCTGGTTAGGAACTATTTGGGTCAATTTTGACTGTCATTGAATGTTTTAATTTTACTGTGTTGCGAATATAGGGAGGCGGATTCGATTTGGCTTCCTGTTGTAACATCAAGGAAAATGCTCCTTGTACCATTGCAGTAGTTGTGGTACAGTACATCCACAGTGCTGTTATGGAGGGAGTTCTGATGCGGGGCGGGGTTGTTGTGATACCATGCATCTGTTGTCCTTATGCTTCCAGACGGTAGAGGTCATAGGTTTTGAAGATGCTATTGAAGATTTGGTGAGATGCAGCAGCACTGCATCTTTTAGATGTTACACACTGCTGACACTGTATGCTGGCTGTGGTGGAAATGAATATTTAAATTGGTGGATGGGTTGTCAGTCAAGCAGGCTGCTTTATTATGGGTGGTGTTGAGCTTCTGGAGTATTTTTGAAGCTGGATCCATACAGCAAAATAGACAGTATTCAATTATACTCCTGACTTTTGAGTTGTGGGCGGTTTGCAGACTGGAGGGAGTCAGAATGTGAGTTATTCGCCAAGTATTCTTAGCATCTGACCAGCACGCGTACCAACAGTATTTACACGGCCAGTCCTGTTCAGTTTCTGGTCAATGGTAAAACCCAGGATGCTGGTATGGCAGTAGGCATTTATTACTAAAGAAATAGAGTAAAAAAAGAAGGAAAGTGTTGCTGCATCTGTGCAAGGCATTTGTGAGACAGCATCTGGAGTAATTCATAGTTTTGATCCCCTGACTGGAGGAGGGATGTAGTCACATTGGAACAGTTCACAGGAGTTTCACTGGATTGATTCCAGAGAGGTGGTGTTTGTCTTATGGAGAGAGATTGAGCAGTTTAGGCCTATACTCTCTGGAGTTTAGAAGAATGACAGGAAATCTAGTTGAGGGATATAAGATACTAAAAGGCGACTAACAAAATGGACGGAGAAAGGATTTTTCCTCACGTGGGGCAATCTATAACGAGAAGTTTTAGTTTTAGGATAAGGGGTAGCAGATATAAAACAAAGATGAAGAGAAATTACTGCTCTCTTGACACTGTCAATCTGTGGAATTAAATACCCTACAGCATGGTGGATGCCAGGACATTGAGTAAACTCAAGGAAGAGATAGATTTTTAATTAGTAATGGGTTGTAGGCTTATTGAAAGCAGGCAGGAAAGTCAAGTTGAGATAAGATCAGCCATGATCTTATTAAATAGTAGAGCAGGCTCAAGGGACCAAGTTGTCTTTCCTGCTCCTTATGTTCTTATGCAATTCAGCAATGGCAATGTCATTGAATGTCAAGGGAATATGGCTAGATTCTCTTATTGGAAATGGTTATTGCCTGGCACTTGTGCCATGAATGTTACTTGCCACTTGACAGCCCAAGCTGGATATTGCCCAGGTATTGCTGTTATCAGACATGGTCTACTTTAGTAGCTAAAGAGTCACAAATGGTGCTGACACTGCTGCAAACATTCGTGTCCGACCGGTATTGGAGGGAAGGTTACCGATGAAACCTGAAGATGAATGGGCTTAGGACATTACCCTGAGGAGCTCCTGCAGGGGTGTCCTGTAGCTAAGATAATTAATTTTCAACATGCAAAGAAATTTGGTTGAGAAGTCCAATCAGCAGAAAGTTCCTCCCCTTTCCCCCAATTCCCATCGACTCTACATTTATGTATTAGAACAGTTGATATCTATACTTTTATGAAAGTACTTTGCTGGCTGTGAAGCACTTTAGGATGTCTTGACATTGTTTTTATTCCTGAAAGGCGTTCAAATCAAGTATGCATAGGAAATGCAGGGTTACAGGAATAGGGTAAAGGGGTTGGTCTGGATGGGATGCTCTTTGGAGGGTCGGTGTGGGCCAAATGGCCTGCTTCCGCTCTGTAGGGATCCTATGATCCCAAGGTCACAAGGTCACAGTTCAAATATCAGGGGCAGAAAGCTGGCTAAAAAAACCCAGAAAAACAAGAGTGCAGGGTCAAGGCACTTGTATCCATGCAATGTAAAACAAACATTCAAAAACACGACTGGTATAGCTTTACTGTCAGTAGCACCAAGAATGATCTATCCTAAGGTTGGACATCAATGATAATTTACAACTCCCCAGAACACACAGCAACTGAGCATCATTTCAAAGCAGGTTCATCAACAGAATGCCAGCCTACTCCTTGAGAAACGTTTTGTCCTGTCAGTGACCTGGATCTGCAGGCTGTCAGACCCTCACCTTGACTTACCTCCTGTCTCCCTCCTGCCATCCTGTGGAAATCAGTCTGATTACACTTGGTTGAAAACTCATCCTTCTTTACAATCTGCAAAGAAAAAAAATCTCTTAACTGCAGAAATAGCAAGAACTGCAGATGCTGGAATCTGAGACAACAAAGTGTGGAGCTGGAGGAACACAGCAGGCCAGGCAGCATCAGAGGAGCAGGAAAGTTGACGTTTCAGGTAGGGACCCTTCTTCAGAAATGGGGAGGTGGAAGGGAGCTCAGAAATAAAGAGAGAGAGGAGGGGTGGGGCTGGGGACGGTAGGTGGGATGGTGATAGGTGAGTGCAGGTAGGCAGTGGTGGGTATTGGTCAGTGAGGTGGGAGTGACGGATAGGTGGGAGAGAAGATGGACAGGTGGTGTCAGGTCAAGGAGGTGGGGATAAAAGGGAGGGTTGGACATGGGATGAGGCCAGATGAATTCCAGCTTTAAAATCTCCCCACCCCTGGCCTCATCCCATGTCCAACCCTCCCTCTCATCTGACGAAAGGTCACCAGACCTGAAAGTTAATTCTGTTTTCTCCTTCACAGATGCTGCCAGACCTGCTGAGCTTTTCCAGCAACTTTGTTTTTGTTCCTCCCTCTCATCCTGCCTCCTTGACCTGACACAATCTGTCCATCTTCTCTCCCACCTATCCGTCACTCCCACCTCACTGACCAATCCCCACCACGCCCTACATGCACTCACCTATCACCATCCCACCTACCTTCCCCAGCGCCAGCCCCACCCCTCCTCTATTTATTTCTGAGCTCCCTTCTCCCTCCCCATTTCTGAAGAAGGGTCCCGACCGGAAACGTCAACTTGCCTGCTCCTCTGATGCTGCCTGCCCTGATGTGTTCTTCCAGCTCCACGCTGTTATCTCTTAACTGCAGAACCCTGTATCTATCAAAGAACGCAACAAGCTTTCACAACGATCCAGTTCAAAGTTTAAGACCATGATATAGGAGTAGAATTAAACCATTCACCCCATCAAATCTGTTCCACCATTTGGCTATGGCTGATGCGTATCAACCCTATTCTCCTGCCTTCTCCTGTAACCCCTGATCCCCTTACTAATCCAGAACCTAACTCCATCTTAAATTTACTCAATAACTTGGCATCCACAGCCCTCTGTTCCACAGATTCACCATCGTCTGGCTGAAGAAATCCCTCATCTCAATTCTAGAGAATTGCCCCTTTAATCGGAGGCTGAGCCCTTGGGTTCTAGTCTCTCCTACTAGTGGAAAAGTCTTCTCCATGTCCACTCTATCCAGGCCTTTCAGCATTCTGTAAGTTTCAATCAGATCCCACCTCATCCTTCTAAACTCCGAGTACAGACCAGAGTCTTCAACTGTTCCACATATGACAAGACCTTAGCATAGGAGCATTCTTGTAAACCTCCTCTAGACTCCCTCCAATGCCAGCACATCTTACATTAGATACAGGGCCCAAAACTGCTTAGAATATTCCAAATGTGTTTTGACCAAAGCCTTGTGCAGTTTCAGTAATATATTTTTGCTCTTGTATTCTAGTCCTCTTGAAATGAATACTGACATTGCATTTGCCTTCCTAATTGCTAACAGAACCTGCATTTTAACCTGAAGAGAATCTGAACTATGACTCCTGAGTCTCTTTGCACTTTAGGCTTCTTAAGCTTTTCTCCATTTAGAAAATAGTCTGTGCCTCTATTTGTCCTATCAAAATGCATAGCCTCACACTTTCCCACATTGTATTCCATCTGCCACTTCTTTGCTCAGTCTCCTAGCCTGTCCAAGTCCTTCTGCAGCCTCCTTACTTCAGCACTACCTACCTGTCCCTCTATCTATCTTTCTGTCTGCCATATTGAATCCATAGTAGTAAAGAACACCATTCGTGGGTTAGTAAAATTGCAAACAGCTGCCAAAAGAGAACCGAAAAGGAATCAGTTTCAAGATTCGCAGAGGCTATGTCCTCTCATGTTTCCTTTCGGTGTGTGGCCTGTTTGCTGCCCTGTAGTCCTTCTAGGATGATTCCAAAATAAAGGTCCTCACCTCAACTGATATTCTGCCCTGCATCCCAATAGGACGTCACCGTTCACTGAAACACACCAAAAATGTGACTGCACACTGCACGCAGCAATTTGTGTACCCAGAACGTGTGGTGGGGGCATGATTTTGACTCAGACCAGGATGCAGGGACTTTGGGGAAGAGAGAAGTGAGTGCAGTGGGCAAGATGGGGACGAGGATCCCAGGGATGTCAACAATTTACAATTTGTTTCGATGATTTAGGTGAAGGACTGATTGTACGATTGCCAAATCTATGGAGGACACAAAAATAGCCACAGGACTAACTAGTGAACAAGACAGAGTCTGCAAACATAAGTCAGATTAAGTGAGTGAGCAAATCTTGGTAGGTGGAGTGTAAACATGGTAAAATGTGAACTTATCCATCTCAGCAGAAAGTATGAAAAAGTAGTTTCTGATTAATTGGACAAAGATTGCAGCTCTGAGGTACTGGAGGATCTGGGTGTCCTGCCACACAAAACATAAAAGATTAGTGTGTGGGTACAGCAAGTGATTAGGAAGGCAAATTGAATGTGATCTATTGCAAGAGAAATGGAATATTGAAGTTGGGAAATTTAAGTGTGTATAAAAAGGTTGTAAGACCACATCTAGAATAGCGCAGTTTCAATTTCCTTACAGAATAATGGATAGAAATGCATTAGAAGCAGGGCACAGAAGGCTCACTTGATGCTTCCTTGGGATGATGGAGTTACCTTATAAGGAAGGTTTGGACAGATTGGACCTACATTCATTGGAATTTAGAATCTCACAAGGTGATTTTCTTGAAGATCTCGAGTACACTTGAAAGGGACTAGAACTAGGTGACAGTTTTAAAGTAAGGGGTTCCCCTATTTAAGATGAGGTCAAAAATCACATGACACCAGGTTACAGTCTAACAGCTTTATTAGGAGATTTCTACTTTCCCAACATAAATCAGGATAGTCATAGTGTGAAGGGTTTAGAGGAGGCAGATTTCTTGAAATTTATCTGGGGAGTTTTTTTGTACCTATACATAGAAGGCCCAACAAGTGGTGGTGCAGTGCTGGATCTGGTTCTGGGGAAAGAAGCCAGACGAGTGTTCAATGTGGGAGTAGGGAATGTTTTAGCAGTAGCGACCACTTCATGGTATGGTTTAAACTGTTGCTGTATAAGGAAAAAGATGGCTGGCAAAAGATGGTTTTGGCTTGGGGGAAGGCAGATTTTATTTGAAGGTATAAACCTGTTGGATTATAACCTTTTGTCATGTGATTTTTGACCTTGTCCACCCCTGTCCAACACCAGCACCTCCACATCATGGCTCCCATTTAAGACGGCGATGATGAGAATGCTTCTTCCCCATAGGGTCATCAGCGTGTGGAATTTTCTTGAAGGCAGGTCATTGAATATTTTTAAGACAGATCGGTTCCTGATTGAAAAGGGAATCAAGGGTAGACAGAGAAACAAAGGTGACGTTGCAATCAGATCAACCACAATCTTACTAAATGGCAAAACAGACTCGAAGAATCAAATACAGGAGATGGGGATTTGTGACTGGCAGAGAAGCTTGTTCACATGGCTTCAGAAGATATCTTTGAAAGGGGCAATCATTGTTGATTTTTTTGGGGATAAACTTATTTCTATGGAGGACAAATAATCGAAAGAAAAAGCATTTCCTCGTACCTGAATATCACCCTTGTGAGGGCCCTTGTGACCATACATGCATTCCACTTCTGCCTTATTCTTATCACACAGGTAAATTTGGAACAAAGGCTTGCAACGCATGGCATCATTGACTCGAGGATCATGAGGAGGCAGGTACATCCAGCCAATAATAAACAACCCGTCTACCTACGAGTCAACAACACAGACACCAGTGAACGTTGCATCACATCACCATGGAGAGGAACTCAAGACACTCACTGCACATGCTCAATTGCATAGTAACTCTCACAATCCAAAGCAAGAGCTCAAGCAACAGAACATATCACAACAATAACTCATTTATACATGGCAAACAATTCCAAAGCTTCACTAAACCATTAACAAATCTTGGCATGCAACTACACAACAGGGTGTTACAGCAGATAACTAAATGTTTGGTCAAAGGGCCAGGTTTTGAAAGAGTATCTTAAAGGAAGTAAGGAAAGCAAAGTGATGGAGAAGTTAGGGAATTCCAGATATTAAGGCCTTAAGCAACTGAAGACACAGTCACTAACAGTGATGTAATTAAAAACATGGATACTCAACACCAGGAGTGAAGAAGATCGGATGGTTGTGGTGAAAGAGGTCATGAGAGAGAGATTGGGAGGACTGAGGCCCAGGGAGCACTTGAAAACAAGGAACAGAACCTTTGTGATTGAGGCATTGCTGGACCAGGAGCCAATACGAGTCTGCAAACGTGGAAGTGATGTGTGAATTAGGAGAATTTAAATTAATCTGGCAGGGGGAGGGTACACAATATTGATTAAACAGTCACATCATGCCACAACAAAGTGAGCAAGTCACAATAAGTTCCGCTATGTTGAGCGTCAAGAGAGTAAGGCAACGCTAGATCGTCTTTACTTTAATGCTAGGAGTGTAATTCATAAGACTGAGGAGTTAAGATATTGTTGTCATCACAGAAACATGGTTGAGGGGAGGGCTGGACTGGCAACTCAACATTCCGAGATACAGAATTTTTAGGCGAGATAGAGGAGGCTGTTAAAAAAAGGTGGTATAGCACTACTGATTAAGGAGTCAACTGCTGCAATAAGGAGAGATGATACCTTGGAAGGGTCATTAAACAAGGCTTTGTGGGTAGAACTTAGGAATGTTAAGGGGGCAGCTAGTTTACTGGGGGTATATTATTGGCCCCCAAAGAGTCAGCAAGAAATAGAGAAGCAAATATGTAGACAGTTCAGAGGTGTGTAATAGTAATTGGGTTATTTATTAGGGGATTTCAATTTTCCCAATAAATTGGGATAGTCATAGCGTGAAGGGTTTAGAGGAGATGAATTTCTTGAAATGAATCCGGGGAGTATTTTGTACCTATACGTAGAAGGCCCAACAAGGGGTGGTGCACACTTTTCAACCCAGAAAAGCATGACGTGATTTTGGAAGGTCAAATTTGAATGCAGAATACAGGGTTAATGGCAGGATTCTCGGCAGTGTGGAGGAACAGCAGGATCTTGGGGTCCACATCCTTCGATCCCTCAAAGTTGCTACCCAAGTTGATAGGGTTGTAAAGAAGGCGTATGGTGTCTTGGCTTTCATTGGCAGGGGAATTGAGTTTAAGAGCCGTGAAGTTATGCCGCAGTTCTATAAAACTCTGGTTAGACCACACTTGGAATATTGTGTTCAGTTCTGGTCACCTCATTATAGGAAAGATGTGGAAGCTTTAGAGAGGGTGCAGAGGAGATTTACCAGGATGCTGCATGGACTGGAAGGCAGGTCATATGAGGAAAGGTTGAGAGAGCTAGGCTTTTTTCATTGGAGCGAAGAAGGATGAGAGGTGACTTGATAGAAGTTTACAAGATAATGAGAGGCATAGATAGAGTGGATAGTCAGAGACTTTTTCCCAGGGCAAAAATGACTATTATGAGGGGGCATAATTTTAAGGTGATTGAAGATATGGGGAGATGTCAGAGGTAGGTTCTTCACACAGAGAGTGGTTGTTGTGTGGAATGCGCTGCCGACAGTGGTAGTGGAGTCAGAGACTTTTAAGCGACTCTTGGATAGGCGCATGGAGGATAGTAATATGTAGGGTATGCAGGGTAGATTGATCTTAGTAGGATAATAGGTTGGCACAACATTGTGGACCGAAGGGCCTGTACTGTGCTGTACTGTTCTATGTTCTATGTTCAGCGCTGGATCTGTTTCTGGGGAAAGAAGCCAGATGAGTGTTCAATGTGGCAGTAGGGAATGTTTTAGCAGTAGTGAGCACAACACTGTATGGTTTAAATTTTTGCTGGACGAGGAAAATGATGGCCTGCAAAAGATGGTTTTGGATTGGAGGAAGGCAGATTTTATTATAAAAATAAATCAGGATCTGGCCACAGTAGACTGGGAACAATTCCTTGCAGGTAGTTCTACAGTGGAGTAAAGGGGGGCATTCATAAAGGAGCTAGGGTAAAGAACAGGTCCAACATATAGTCTTTAGAGGGAGATGTAGGAACAATAAGCTCATCAAACGCTGGCTACCTAGGACAATTCAGGACTGGATAAGGAAGAAGAAAACAGCATTTAGGAAATCCAAAGGGAGCAATTCAGCTGTGGCCCTAGAGGATTATAGGAAGTGGAAGAGGGAACTTAGAACAATCAGAAGAGCAAAAAGGGGGCATGAAAAAAGACTTGCAAACAGGATTAGGGAGAATCCCAAGATATTTTATAAATACGTTAATGGGAAGAGGCTAACCAGGGAAAAGAGTAGGGCCCATTAGGGACAAACTTTGTTTGAAGCCGCAGGGTATCGGAAGGGAGTTGAATGATTAATTCTCCTCAGTCCTCACTCTGGAAAAGGAGAACCTAGGTACTGTACAGAATTCAGAAAAAGGGATTGTGACGAACTTGCACAGGTTGACAAAGGAAATGGGAAGGTATTGGAGGCTCTATCAGGCTTAAAAACTGACAAATCCCCTGGCCCGGATGAATTGAATCCCAGGCTGCTGCGGGAGCGAGGCAGGAAACTGCAACGGTCCTGACACAAAATTTTAATTCCTGTTTGTTCGTGGGGTAAGTGCTGGAGGACTGGAGAATGGCTAATGTGATACCGCCTGCTTAAAAAGTGGAAGAGATGAACCAGGAAATTACAGACTGGTGAGTCTCACATCAGTGGTAGGCAAACTATTGAAGAAAATTCTGAATGAGCAAACTAATACCCATTTGGAAAAGCATAGGTTAATTAGGGATAAGGAGCAAGGCTTTGTCAGGGGGAGGTCACGCTTAACAAATTTGTTAGGTTTTTGAAAGCGTGATCAAGTGTGTGGATGAGGGAAGTTCAGTTGACGTAGCTTATATGGATTTTAGTAAAGCTTTTGACAAGGTCTCACATGGCAGTTGACTGAGAAGGTTAAAGCACATGGAATTGAGGAAAACTTGGAGAGATGGATCAGAAATTGGCTCAGTAATAGGTCACAAAGGGTAATGGTAGAAGACTGCTTGAGTGATTGGAGGCCAGTGTCCAGCGACGTATCACAAGCATCAATACTGGGACCTTTATTGTTGCTATATACATGGATAACATAGATGAAAGTGTGCGTGCGTGCATGTGTCGAGAAAGAGAGAGAGAGAAAGAAGGAATGTGAACCAAATTTGCTGATAACACCAAGATTGGTAGAGTGGTTAATAGCGAAGATGATGGTTGTTGGTTACAGGTAGATATATATGATTTTGTCAGATGGGCAGACCAGTGGCAGATGGTATTTAACCCTAGAGGGAGTATTTAGTGAATGGCAGGGCGCTGGATAGCTTAGAGGAACAAAGGGGTCTTGGGTTAATTATTCACTGACCCCTGAAGTCGGCAGAGCACATGAATAGGATAGTTAAGAAGGTATATGAGACACTTGCTTTCATCAGTCATGGCATAGTGTATAAGAGCAAGGAGGTAATGTTGGAGTTGTACAGAGCATTGGTCAGGCCACAGCTAGAGTACTATGTGCAGTTCTGTTTGCCTCATGATTGCACTGGAGCGTGTGCAGGAGGTTCACCAGGATGTTGCCTGGGAGGAGAAATTGGGCTATAAAGAAGAGACTAGACAGGCTTGGATTGTTTTCTTTAGATCAGAGAAGACTTGGTGGGGTGGGGGGCCGGGGGGGAGGCATGACTGAGATGTATAAGATTATGACGGATATGAACAACGTGAATGAAGAGAAAGCAGCTGTTCCCCTTGGTTGAGGTGTCAATCATGAGTGGGCATAGTTTTAGAGCATGAGGCAGGAGATTCAGATAGGATTGATTTGAGGAAAAAAACATTTTCACGCAGAGGATGAGCACTTCATATCTCATAACACTCAAGGCTATGGGAAAAATGGAGGATTAGCGTGCCTTTAGTGGTAGTTATGTTAGTGCAGACTGGTTGGGCCAAAAGGCCTTTTCTGCACTGTATGAATCTATGATGAAGTTGGTAGCAACCATGGAGTTTACAGTTGGGACCAACAGCAATGGTTTTGGCAATGTGAGAACATATGCTGATTGACTTGTATTAGAGTTGCTGACTTGTCACATTAACTTAACCAGTGAAGTTTTCCTGGCATGGGCTCCAGGGAATTACATTATTCTAAAAACAGGTGACCACCAAGCTTCTGGTAACTTGTCTGGTAACCACCAATGTTAGCAACACTTCCTCCTTTCGCAAACAACTCTCATCAATTCACAACTCAATGAGGAAACTGAATCACTCAATGGACTCATTACTGGAAAAGTTCCAGGTTTGCTGCACAAGGGAAGAGACTGAATACCTTAGGGATATCCTGTTCACACAGTTGTCATTTAATACCTTCCTACTTTGAATCTGAACTGGTTTATAATTGGAAATCATGTAAGAATTGTCATTTTAAGAAATATTATGCCTAGTTTCTTCATCCAATTCCTAAAACCTAACATTAGAAATGTGTTCAAATCAATAGCCTGGATTTCATAGATAGATCATGATTGAATCCCTACAGTGTGGAAACAGGCCCTTCGGCCCAACAAGTCCACACCGAACCTCAAAGCATCCCACCCAGACCCATCCCCCTGGACGCTGTGGGCAATTTAGCATGGCCAATCCATCTAACCTGCACATCGTTGGACTGTGGGAGGAAACCGGAGTACCCAGAGGAAACCCATACAGACACAGGGAGAATGTGCAAACTCCACACAGACAGTCGCCCGAGGGTGGAATCGAACCTGGGTCCCTGGCGCTGTGAGGCAGCAGTGCTAACCACTGAGCCACCGCGCCACCAATAGTGATTTGGCAATAGTGAACTGTTGTTCCTATTTGGAACCTTAGGCGTCTGTACAGTAATGAATAACTCCAGAAAGGTGAAAACAAACCAGTTATGGTGAGGAAAATCAAGGTTTACAAGAGGCCAGAATTGGAGGAGCTCAGGTTTCTTAGCGAGAAAATGAATGGAGGAGGTTACAAAGATAGGGAGAGGTTTGAAAACATGAACTGAAATTTTAAAATTGAGGCAACATCAAACTAGGAGTTATTGCAGGTCAGCAAGCACAGGGATACTGATCCTTCCTCAAAGGTTAGACAACAGTTTCTCCACGCAGAACAGCATAATCATACAGGATTTTAAAGCAACTTTTTTTAAAATTTCAAGTCTGTGTCCCTCAGACTTTGATGTAGGAATAGGATAAAGAGCAGACTTCACAAAACTTGAAATAAAACCAGAATGTTCAGTTCAAAGAACCAAATTGCAACACATAACCATAAAGTCTATTACTTACAACCACATTAAGCAGTCCGCCGTAGGGTCCAATGTCCGGTTGCCACAAGCCCAGAATGTTCCGGTAAGGGTGCAGCACTGTAGCAAACATCAGAGCCACTTTCAGTTTCTCACATTGATACTAGGGTCAGACCAAGCTGCTAGCCCCAACATAAGTTGCATGTCAACTAAATTGGATATTGTAAAGTTGATCAAACGGAAATTGGAAACAGGGAGGAGGGAAGGAGAAGCTGGGAGGGAAGGAATGAACACAGTCAACTAGTCTGATGGTTTACAAGTTTATGAGCCAAACAGTCCTCCTGGCAACACAGTGCATAGTTAATCACAATCAATAAAGTGCAATTAGTCCCATTCCAACAGCACAAGTAAAACTCAACATCTGAGTTGTGTCATGCACCTCAGTACTAATAGCCTCTGCCAAACAGCTAATATGGAGCAAAATTACCATCAATCTGATGTTGAGACTGCCAACGTTTAAATATGTCTTTTTTTTATTACTAACTACAATTTGACAGACATCTCTGGTCACGGGTGAAGTCCCAGAAGCCTGGAGAATAGCCAATTTTATCAGATTCTTTAAGGGTAGCAGGGATAATCCAAGAAATGACAGGCCTGTGAGCCTCACGTCAGTGGTAGGGAAATAATTGGAAAAGATTCTCAGGGACAAAATTTGAGTGCATTTAGAAGCAAATGGACTTATTGATATACAGCATGGTTTTGTGTGGGGAAAATCGTGTCTCACTAACCTGATCAAGTTCTTTTGAGGTAAAGATTATGATTGAGGAGGAAAAAGTGGTCGATATTGTCTACATGGACTTCAGTATAACCTTTGACAAGGTCCCTCATGGCAGGCTGGTACAAAAGATGAAGTCACACGGTATCGGAGTGAGCTGGCAAGATGGATACAGAACTGGCTTAGTCATTAGCAGACCAAGGGTAGTGGTCGAAAGATGCTTTTCGGGATGGGGGCTGTGACTAGTTTTTTTTTCATTCATTCGTGGGATGTGGGCATCGCTGGCTGGCCAGCATTTCTTGCCGGCCAGCATTTCTTGCCCATCCCTAGTTGCCCTTGAGAAGATGGTGGTGAGCTGCCTTCTTGAACTGCTGCAGTCCTGCTGTGGGTTGACCCACAATGCTATTAGGGAGGGAATTCTAGGATTTTGACCCAGCAAACAGTGAAGGAACAGCGATATATTTCCAAGTCAGGATGGTGAGTGACTTGGAGGGGAACTTGCAGGGGGTGGTGTTCCCATACGTCTGATGCCCTTGTCCTTCTAGATGGAAGTGGTCATGAGTTTGGAAGGTGCTGTCTGAGGAACTTTGGTGAATTTGGTGTTCCACAGGGATCAGTGCTGGGACCTCTGCTGTTCGTGGTCTACATAAATGATTTGGAGGAAAACACAGCCAGTCTAATTAGTAAGTTTGCAGACGATACAAAGATTGGTAGAGTTGCGGATAATGAGGATTATCAGAGGATACAACAGGATATTGATCAGTTGGATGCATGGGCAGAAAAGTGGCAGATGGAGTTTAATCCAGACAAATGTGAGGTGATGCATTTTGGAAGGTCAAGTACAGGTGGACACTATATAGTGAAAGACAGAACCCTTAGGAGTATTGATATGCAGAAGGATCTGGGTGAGAAGGTCCACAGATCCCTGAAGGTGGCAGCGCAGGTAGATAAGGTAGTGAAAAT
Source organism: Rhincodon typus (assembly GCF_021869965.1). Lineage (NCBI taxonomy): Eukaryota > Metazoa > Chordata > Chondrichthyes > Orectolobiformes > Rhincodontidae > Rhincodon > Rhincodon typus. The sequence continues at coordinate 764,954 of NC_063346.1, forward strand.
GGCCTATGACAAGCTTGCCTTCATTGGAAGGGGCATCGAGTATAAGGATTGGCAAGTTATGCTATAAGTTATGCTTATATTTACAGGCCTTTAGTTAGGCCACATTTGGGAATATTGTGTAGTCCTGGTCACTACACTACCAGAAGAATGTGGATGTTTTGGAGAGGGTACAGAAAAGGTTTACCAAAATGTTGCCTGGTATGAGGGATTTTAGCAATGAGGAAAGATTGCATGGACTGGGTTTGTTTTCACTGGAATGCAGGAGGTTGAGGGGTGACCTGGTAGACCGTGAATGGCATGGATAGAGTGGAAAGTATGAGGCTTTTTCCTGAGGGTGGAGGGGTCAATTACTAGGGGATATAGGTTTAAGTTGCAAAGGGGAAAAGTTTAAAAGAGATGTGCGAGACAAGTTAGTCACACAAAGGGTGGTGAGCACCTGGAACGTGTTGCCAGAGGTGGTGGTAGAAGCAGACACAAAAGCAGCGTTCAAGAAAAACCTGGACATATAGATGAATAAGAAGGAAATAGAGGGATACGGGATCCTGTAAGTGAAGACAGTTATAGTATGGAAGGACAAAATGTGTTGCCACAGGCTTGGAGGTGCAAAGGGCCTGTTCCTGTGCTGCACTGTTCTTTGTTCTACAATCTTATCTGAATCGTTTCATTTATGTAAAATGACAAATGCACTAAATCCACTGGCAATGGCACAGTTTTACGAAGTATATATCTGCTGATGGCTGAACAGCCCAATTCATGAGGCACAGATTTTGTCAAGTGGTTATCAGGCATTGATTGTGGGTTGTTGTTGGCACCCGTTTCTATAGTCAATGATCATCATAGCTCACAGCAGTCCAGAGATAACAGAGCCATTTCTGTCCATTTTTGGTCTGTGCCCCCAGGTTTGAAAATGAATGTTTAGGACCTTTGGGTTTGTTTGAAAGAGTTTTTGAAGCACAGCTTTGAGTGTCCCACTAACCTTCCAGGTCTGGCTATCCTACCTTATGGAAAATCTGCGGTAATGCATCCATCTTCCATTCTGCCAAAGTACCTGACAGTGAGTTGTCTCTGCTAGATGAGTGCTAGCATTCTTGAAGAATTTGTCTTTACTTCAACAGATACTATGGAATAATGATGAAGCTTAAACCATCAGATTGTAAGGTAATATTTCACACAAACTGCTCTGCAATACAGGCAAGGCATCAATGTTCCCAGGCATACAAAAGATTAAGAAGTGTCACGCATTGAAATAAAAAGGATGGACAGAAAGAAAATTGAGAAAATGTTGCACATGATCTTCTTATATTCTCCAATAATTACTCGACTTTCACTCAGCCAAAAGCTTTGATCCTCGGTCTAAATCTTTTACCTCAGGTAATCAGCTGCAATAGAGTATAGCCTATAACTTTGGACTTTCCTTCAAACTAGATATAAACAGCCTTTGGAACCAGTCTCAATAGAGTTCAAGGGCATCAAAAGATGGGCAACGAATGCTGACCTAGCCAATAGCACCAAGTCCCCTGAATGAATCAAAGGGAAGTCTGTGAATGTCTGGGACAACACAACACCCAACTTAAAAAAAACCGACAGAATTGCGATGCTGTAAATCAGGAACAAAAGCAGATTTGCTGGAAAAGCTCAGCAGGTCTGGCAGCATCTGTGAAGGAAAAAACAGAGTTAACGTTTCGGGTCCGGTGACCCTTCCTCAGAACTCAATATCCAACTTGCTCCTCTTCACTGGTCAATCCGCTTCCTAGCTCATTCCGAGTTAGCTCGCTGCTGATATCCATCTCACTGAGTCAGTTCAGAACCTTCTGGGTTAAGCTTTCACCCTGCGCCACCACTTTCCTAAAGTAATAAACAGATTAGAGCTTCACATACTGACAGCGCCCCGAGGGAAACATGTTGCAGATTAACAGGTATATGCAGGGGTCCTGAAGGTGTTTCACTGCCAAATAACAGAACATTCAATTTAACAGGTTACAATGAAATAAATTGGCAAAAAGACCTTCAATCTCAAAGGAACTGAAACATACTTTTCTCCAACAAATGCCCCAAAAACACAAGTAGACAAATCTGCAGTTCTCGGTAGCGCAGATGGTCAGTCTTTGCAAATGGTCTCAGCAATTTTCTCTCAAAGTGAGAGGGGCTGGGGATGGAAATTTGTCATGTTATCCCATCCCCATCCCAGCCAATTCCTGACCAATAGCCAGAGATCTTTTTGTTAAATCTGTGTGGCTGGTGGTGATTTTTTTTAAAATTCATTCATGGGATGTGGGTGTCATTGGCTGGATCAGCACTTATTGCCTATCTCTAATTGCCCAGATGGCAGTTAAGAGTCAACCACATTGCTGTCACATGTAGGTCAGACCAGGTAAGGATGGCAGTTTCCTTCCCTAAAGGACATCAGTGAACCAGATGGGTTTTTCCTGACAATCAGCGATGGTTTCACGGTCATCATTAGACTCTTAATTCCAGATTATTATTGAATTCAAATTCCACCATCTGCCGTGGCCAGATTCGAACCCAGGTCCCCAGAACATTACTCAAGTGTCTGGATTAATAGTCTAGCAATAATACCACTAGGCCATCGCCTACCCTATGCTCCAATACAGCCCAATAGCCAGACACCGTTTCAGCTGATGTGAAGAATGGCTAACTAGATGACACTGTCGTCTTGTCACCATATCAGCATTTCCTATGGGTTAGGAGAATCTCTCAATATTTCTCTTCTCCACCTCTGTCTTTCAACTTATGCCTCCTGCTACCACAGCAATAAAGAAAGCAGGCACAGGAGACAGACACTTCACTCTAATCATGCAGTGCTCCAGTTATTACATCTAATCAACATCATACGTACAGCTTGTGTACACATCACGATGCTCCACGTTGTAGTAGTCAGGAAGCAACTTCACAAATCTTCCTGATTTGAAGCGAGGATTAATACCTAAACAAACAAGTGAGACCAGGCATGGAAACTGTTCCAACAGTGCTCCAAGATCCCCATTCAATCTACTGACAATCCTTGTATTCAGGACAATTTTAAAACGACACCTGACAAATTCAGTTGGATGTGCCGAGATGAAACGTGTCCCCATCATTCCGGATTATTCAATTACACGATTCACACCTTTGGCATTCTACAGACAAGCAATGCCAACAGTACAAGGTTACTGCAACAACTGTCCAATACTCCTTCAATGGCACCTTACAAATCCGCAAATTCTGCCACCTGCAGCTCAAAGGCAGCAGATACATGGGAACACTGCCACCTGCAAGTTCCCCTCGTAACTTGGAAATACATTGCCGTTCCTTCAGTGTGGCTGGATCAAAATCCTAGAATGCTCTACCTAACAGCATTATGGATGGCCCTGCACCTGAGGGACTAGAAGCAGTTTAAAGTGGCAGTTTACCACTAACTACTCCAGGACAATTAGGGATGAGCGACTAATGTCAGGCTAGCCAATGTTGGCCGCATTTCGTGAGCCTCGGGAAAATAAATCTCAAGATTGACTAGTGGATAGGACGTGACTCTGGGTTTGGCTACTCTGTTCAACCAATTCAGTTCAGTCCTGTCCTTACTGTGTCTACAGCAGACTCAACAAATCTTCCCTTACTGATCCAATCAGGTAGCCTGCAGAAAATCTTGGCATCAAGATGTTGTTGACTATCCTATAATATTATGAAATTTTCACCATCACCAGAGAGGATGCTATGATTTATAAAGTGACTGGTACAGCACAGGGTAAGATACAGAGCAGAACTCATCGAATCCCGACAGTGTGGCAACACGCCCTTTGGCTCAACAAGTCCACACTGACCCTCAGAACATCCCACCCAGACCCATCCCCCTATAACCCACCTAATCTACACATCCCTGGACACTATGGGCGACTTAGCACAGCCAATCCACCTAGCCTGCACTGTGGGAGGAAACCGGAGCACCCGGAGGAAACCCACACAGATGCAGGGAGACGTGCTACCTCCACAGTCACTTGAGGGTGGAATCAAACCTGGGTCCCTGGTGCTGTGAAGCACCAGTGCTAACCACTGAGCTATAGTGCCTCCTCTACACTGGCCCCATCAAACCTTCCCAGGACAGGGACAACACAGGGTTCAACACAAGGTAAAACCTTCTCTACTCTTAGGTTGAAAGCAAAGCTTCCTTAATTCTTAAACTGGAACTAAAGCTTCCTCTACACCATCCCAATCAAATACTCCCAGGACAAGTACAGCAGTTCTGAGTCAGTCTCCAGGTATTATCATAACAAAACAGAAAATAGATGCAGGACTAGGCCATTTGGTCCTTCGAATCTGCACCACCAGTCAATACGATCATGGCTGACCATGCAACCTCAGCATCCCACTCCTGCTTTCTCTCCATACTCCTTGACCCCTTTAGCTGCAACGGCCACGTCCAGCTCCCTTCTAAATATATCTGACGAACTGGTCCCAACAGCTTCCTGTGTGAGAGAATTCCATAGGTTCACAACTCCGGAGTGAAGAAATTCTTCCTCATCTTGGTCCTGGATAGCTTAACCCTAATCTTAGACTGTGACCCCTAGTTCTGAACTTCCCCAACATCAGGAACATTCTTTCCGCATCTAACCTATCCAGTTCCATCACTCAGTGATGGTTTTATATCAGGATTTTATATGTTTCTACGAGATCCTCCTTCATTCTTCTACATTCCAGTCAATACAAGCCCAGTCGATCCAGTCTTTCCTCATGTCAGTCCTGCCATCCCAGATACCAGTCTGGTGAACATTTGCTGGACTCCCTCAATAGCAAGAATGTCCGTCCTCAGACTAGGAGACCAAAACTGCACACAATACTCAAGGTGTGGCCTTACCAAGGTCCTGCATCACTGCAGCAAGACATCCTTACTCCTATGCTCAAATCCTCTTGCTATAAAGGCCAGCATGCTATTAGCTTTCCCCACTGCCTGCTGCACCTGAATGCCAACCTTCAGCGATTGTTCCATAATAACACCCAGGTCTAATCAACATCTAATTGCGCCTCACCTTTTCCTAAACTACCACCATTCAGATAATAATCTGCCTTCCTGTTTTTGCAATCAAAGTGGATTTATCCACACCTTTATCCACATTATATTGCATTTGCCAAGTATTTGCCCACTCAGGCAGCCTGACCAAGTCACCCTGCAGCCTCTTAGCATCCTCCTCACAGCACACACTGCCACCCAGCTTAGTGTCATCTGCAAATATGGAAATATTACCTTCAATTCCTTCAACCAAATGGTTAATGTATTACTGTGAACAGCTGGGGTCCCAGCATTGAACCCTGCACCAACCGACTCATCACTGTCTACCACTCTGTAAAGGACCCGTTTATTCCTGTCCTCTGCTTCCTGCCTGTCCACCAGTTCTCTAACCATATCAATACATTACCTCTGAAAACGTGAGCTTTAATTTTCCTAACTAATCTCTTGTGTGGAACCTTGTCAAAAGCCTTTTGAAAGTGGAGATACACATCATCTACTGATTCACCCTTATCCACTCTACTGGCCATATCCTCAAAAAATTCCAGAGGATGTGTCAGGCATGATTTCCCTTTAGTGAATCCCTGCTGACTTCGACCGCATCTGTCACCCCTTTCCAAATGCTCAGTTATTATATCCTTAGTAACTGACACCAGCATTTCCCCAGCACCACCCATGTCAGGCTACCAGCCTATAATTCCACATTTTCTCTCTCCCTCCTTTTTCAAAGAGTGGGGTTACATTAGTTACCTTCCAGTCCATTGGAACTCTTCCAGAGTCTACAGAATACTGGAAAAAATGACCATCAATGCATCTGCTATTTCTAGGGCCACTTCCTTAAATACTCTGGGATACAGAGCATCAGGCCCTGGGGACTTATCGGGTTTTAATCCCATCAATTTTCCCAATACGATTTCCTGACTAATAAGGATCTCATCCAGTTCCTCCTTCATGCTTGGCCCTCTGTTCCCGAGAATTTCCAGAAGCTTATTTGTGTCCTGCTTATTGAAGACAGATCCAAAATATTCATTCAGCTGATCTTCCATCTCTTTGTTGTCCATTATGAATTCACCTGATTCTAACTGCAAGGGACCTACATTTATCTTCACCAGTCTCTTTCCCTTCACATATCTATATAAACTTTTGCAGTCAGCTCTTATGTCTTCCACAAGCTTATTTTCATATTCTATTTTCCCTTTCTAAATTAAGCCCTTTGTCCTCCTCTGCTGAATTTTAAATTTCTCCCAGTCCTCAGGTTTGCTGCTTTTCCCTGGGCAATTTATATGCCTCCTGTTTGGCTTGAACACTATTCCTGTGTTCCCTTGTTGGCCATGGTTGAGCCACCTTCCCTATTTTACTCTTATGCCAGACTGGGATGTACAATTGTTGAGGTTCATCCATGTGTTCTTAAAATGTCTGCCATTGTCTATCCACCATCAACCCCTTAAGTATCCTTGGCCAATTTATCCTAGCTAAAGCATGCCTCATACCATCAAAGTTAGCTTTCTTGAAGTTCAGGACCCTAGTTTCAGATTTAATTGGGTCACTCTCCATTTTAATGAGGAATTCTACCATATTATAGTCACTCCTCCCCAGAGGATCTCGCATCACAATGTTGTTAATTAATCCTCTCTTATTACACGATACCCAGTCTAGGATGGTGTGCTCTCCAGTTGGTTCCTCGATATATTGGTCGAGGAAACCATCCCTCACATGTTCCAGTAAATCCTCCTCCATCATATTGCTACCAGTTTGGTTAGTCCAATCAAAATGTAGATTGAAGTCACCCATAATAACTTACTGTATGCATCTCTAATTTCCTGTTTGATACAGTCCCCAACGTCACAACTATTGTTTGGTGGTCTGTACACAACTCCCACTAACATCTTTTTCCCTTGGTGTTCCACAGCTCCACGCATACAGATTCCACATGTTCCAGGCTAACATCCTCCCTTGCTATTGTTTTAATTTCCTTCTTAAGCAGCAATGCTATCCTACCTCCCTTTCCTTTCTGTCTATCTGTCTTTCCTGAAAACTGGATAACCCCGGATGTTGAGCTCCTGTCCTTAGTCATCCTGGAGCCAGGTCTCTGTGATCCCAATTACATTGTATCCATTAATAACAATTTGTGCAGGTAATTCATCCACCTTATTACAAATGCAACTTGCCTTAGCTATAATTTCTGAAAACAATCACCAATTGCAATAGATTTTACTGTTCTCTTTCCGACAGCAACTATCCTTCGGACTTCCCTGGTTTTGTGCAGCTTGTTGGTGCTTCAACATGCATGTAATTCACTGATTCTTGGCAATAATGTACCTATTCACAGAAGCACATTTGTTACAGTGCAGAAGGAAGCAGAAGGAAACGAGCATCATTACCTAGTGCCAATCTCCTGGTTTTTCCCCATACCCTTGCTCACCATTTCTATCTAAATAACCACCCAATGCCCTCTTGAACCTGCCTCCACCACATTTACAGGCAATTCATTCTATAACCGAATAACTCACTGAGTGAAAAATTTATTTTCTCACATCACCCTTGCTTCTTTTGTATATGACTTTAAATCTATACCTTCCTGTTCTTGTCTCTTTTACAAGCAGGAAAAGCTTCTCTCTATCTCCGTTATCCAGCCAGCGCATGATTCTGAAAACTTCTGCCAAATTTATTCAATCTATCCTCATTACTCAAGTTTCTCACTCCTGAAACCATTCTTATAAATCACTTCTATACTCTTTCCAATGCATTCGAACCTTTCCTAAAATGTGGCAAATATTCCGGCTGAGGTCTAACAAGTATCTTATACAAGCTCAACAGGACTCTTTGCTCTTGTACTCTCTATTAATAAAGCCGAGGATACTATGCTTTTAAGCTGCTTCTCCACCTGTCCTACCAAATTCAATGACCTGTCCACATATACATCCAGATCCCTGCACCCGCTATGGAATCATATCCAGTATTCTATCTTTTGACATTTATCTAACAAAATGTATGGGGCTATACTGGACTTTAGCCAAGTGACTTACCTTTCAGTGGGACAGCATTTTGGTAACAGTGATCACAACTCCTTAAGTTTTAAGACAGCTATATATAAGGATAAGTCAGGACCTTGCAGTAACATACTAAACTGGGGGGAGAGCAAATTACGTCAGAGCTAGGGAATGTTAATTGGGAGGAGTTGTTATCAGGCAAGTCTACATTGGACATGTGGGAATTGTTTAAAGACCTGCTGGGACAGTTCAAGACTGACATGTTCCAGTAAGGAAGAAGGATAAGGATGGCAAGTTAAAGGACCCTTGGATAACAAGGCAGGTTGTGAATTTATCCAAAAGGAAAAAAGAAGGACATGTAAGGTTTAGGAAGCTAAAATCGGACATGACCCGTGAGGAATGGAAGGAAAGTAGAAAAGTACTCAAGCAGAGAATTAGGAGAGCAAGAAGGAGCCGTGAAACAATCTTGGCAAGTCGGGTTAAAGAGAAGCCGAAGGCATTCTATTGATACATTAAAAACAAGAGGATAACTAGGACCACTCAAAGATAAAGGAGGGAACTTGTGCTTGGAGGCAGAGAATGTGGGTGAGATTCTAAATGAGTACTCTGCATCACTTTTGACCCAGGAAAAAGATATGGAGGATGGTGAGATTTGTGTGGAGCATGCTAATACGCTAGGGCATTTTGAGATCAAGAAATGGTGTTGGATCTCTTGAAGAGCATTAAAGTGAATAAGTCCCCTGGTCCCGATGATATCTACCCCAGGTTATTGAGAGATGCGAGAGAGGAGATTGCTGGAGCCTTGACCAAGATCTTTGTATTCTCGCTAGCCACTGGAGAGGTCCTGGAAACTGGCAAGTAGCTAATGTTATTTCTCTGTTCAAAAGGGAAATAAGGATAATCTGGGAAACTAAACAACTTAGGTAAAAACATAGAGGGGTGGGTTAGTAAGTTTGCAAACAATACAATGATAGCTGGGGTTGTGGATAGTGTAGAAAATTGTCAAAGGATACAGCGGATATAGATCAGTTGCAGATGTAGGTGGAGAAATGGCAGATGGAGTTTAATCTTGGTAAATGTGAAGTGCTGCACTTTAGGTGATCAAATGTTAAGGAAAATAATATAGTTAATGGCAGGACTCTGAACAGCATTGACATACCGAAAGATCTTGGAGTTCAAATCCCTAGCTCGCTGAAAATAGCCACACGAGTAGATAGGATGGTAAAGGTGGCATATGGCATGCTGCCCTTTAATGGTTGGGGAATTGAGTACAAGAGTCAGGATGTCATGTTGCAGACTTTGGTTAGGCCACATTTAGAGTACTGCATTCAATTCTGTTTGCCACGTTACAGGAAGGATGTGGAGGCTTTGGAGAAGGTGCAAAAGAGGTTTACCAGGATGCTGCCTGGATTGGAGGGTATGAGCTATTAGGAGAGGCTATGAGCCATTAGGAGAGGCTGGAAAAACCTGGGTTGTTTTCTCAAGCAAGGCAGGCTGAGGTGAGACTTGATAGAAGCCTATAAAATTATGACATGCATAGATCGGGTTGACAGTCAGAATCTTTTTCCCAGAGTTGAAATGTCTAACACTACGGGTCATGCATCTAAGGTTAGAGGAGGAAGTTCAAGGAGACGTGAGGGGCCTTTTTTTTTAAAAGCATAGAGTGGTAGGAGCCTGGAACACACTGCCAGGGGTGGTGCTGGAGGCAGATACAATAGGGACATCTAAGGAACTTTCAGAGAAGCACATGAATATGCAAGGAATGGAGGGGTGGGGGAAATACGGACCAATGGCAGGCAGAAGGGATTAGTTTCATTTGGCTTCATGTTCGGCATATCATCATGGGCCAACGGGCCTGTTCCTGTGCTATACAATTCTATGTTCTATCACCTCATACTTCTCTGCACTGAACCTCATCTGTCACCTATTGACCTACTCCACAACTTGTCAATGTCCTTTTGGAGTTCTATATTGTCCTATTGACAGTTTACAATTCTTCCAAACTTAGTATCATCTGCCAACTTTGAAATTGTCCCTTGCACACCAAGGTCCAAATCATTAACATGTTAAGAAAAGCAAGGGTCCCAATATCAGCCTCTGGGGAACGCCACTAAAAATCTATTTCTAGCCTGAAAAATATCCACTGGCTATTACTGTTTCTTATCATTCAGTCAATTTTTATATCCACATTGTTACTGCCCTTTCGGACCATGACCCAAAACTTTCCTCGATGTGATACTGTATCAAATTTTAGATATCCAGGTGTGCAAATATCATCAGCATTATCCTCAAGTCTGTTACCCCTTCAAAAAAAGTCCAGCAATTTAGTTAAACATATTTCCCCGGTAGAAATCCGTATAGACTCTTCAAAGTCCTTAGAAGCACTTCATCTGGTCCCAGTACCCTATCAATTTTAAGTACCAATAATTCATCCAAAACTTTGTCAATATTAATTTTGAACACTTCTAGTGACACAGTTTCTTCCTCTGTCACTGTGGGCTGGACAGTATTCTCCTTGTTTGTAAAGACAGTTTTGCTTCTATCCAGTGTAATTTCATCAGGTCTTCCTGTGCTACAGCCAATGGCATTCAGTTTGTCCAAATTCTGGTCAACCAGAAACTATAGCTGGGACACTGCCTCATCGCCAGGGCATCACATATTCCAACCAATAAAAAGGATACAAACTCTACCCGCACTCCCTAGTAGCTCACTACTAGTGCTGTCATCCAGGGGCAAAACCCTCCCAGCCTCCTCACCCGGAGGGGTTGACAGTTCAACCCTGTTCCCCACATACGACATCCCTTAACAAATCAAAGGGGCAGCTTGTTGGTTAAACAAGCAGCTCCAAACTGTTGAACAGTTTGCAGAGAAATCAATGTTTAGAAGAGAAGGTATTGCTACTTACGTTTAATGTACAAATCACGACACGCGATCCCCACCATCTCTAAACGCCGGTTTTCTGAAACTCCATATTCTGCGAAAGAAACCATTTACTCAGAAGTTTTGTCAAAATTGTCTAAAGCTATCTACTTGTTTTCTCCTTTCTGCCCACATTTTCCCCCAACCCCTCAACAAAACTTTCCATAATCCTCACCCGCCAACCCCAGCCTCTCACCAACACCTACCACAATCCCTTCCCCTCCCAACCCCAGCCCCTCACCAACACCTATCACAGTCCCCCTCACTCTCGGGGCACGCACAACCTCATACCACATTCTTACCCAACGCTGTCCCTTCACCACCCTTGCTGCATTGTTCACGTGCCCCTACAATTCACCCCTCCCGAAGGCTCCTCGTTACCCCGCCGCATTGTCTATGGTCCCCTTCAACCTCATACCACAATCTTCCCCAACCCCGGCGCGTGACTACCCATGCTGCATGCCCCATCTGCGTGACTCCCTTCCCCAGAACAACTTGCCCCTCACAACTCCCCAGCGTACCCCCC